>NC_051847.1:110682590-110835742 GCF_002237135.1 Teleopsis dalmanni | reverse complement strand
GAATCTCAACCGAGAGAAAAATAAATTTTTAGATAAAATCATCAAGGGATAAAATGACATATTTCATTTGGAAAACGATGATTTGTCATTTACCATGGTTTTAAAACAAGAAATACCGACTCTCCCAGCGCAGGCGCCAGCAAATATAAAGAAATACATGCTGCTAGAAATCCATAAAAAGGAAATTAATGTGCAAGTTGAAAAGATGCTAAACAAAGCATAGTGGCAAAGCATAGCACGTCACCGTGGAACTAGTCTATTATATTGCTTCCCAAAAAAATAAAGAGGGTAATAAGAAATTGCGATTAGTAGAGGATTTTAGGAAACTAAATGAAATTACGATTAAGGAAGTATTTCCTATTTCACGTATCGACGATATTTTAGATCAATTGGAATGAAGCCGATATTTCTCTACGATGGATCTGGCTAGCAGTTACCATTAGGTTCTAGTCGAGGAAAAGGACATGGGAAAAACAGCATTTATCACAGCAATGGGACATTTTGAGTTCATACGCATGCCGTCCAAATAGTGTTTTAGTGGGACTACAAGGAATAGACTGTTTTGTCTATCTAAACATCGTATATAGAAGTAACTGGCGGCATCACGACAGTAGACTAAGGAGAGTTTTATATGTAATCAGGAATAGTAATCTTAAGTTACAAACAGAGAAGTGTCAGTTTCTAAGAAAACAGGTGGTATATTTATGTCACAATTGTTCATCATATAGTATTATACGTTATCCGGGGAAAACAGAGTGTTTAAAAGCAATATCACCTCTAAAAGCAAAGAAATTTCAATGAAACAATAAATGTCAAGAGTCAATGGATAAGCTTAAAGAGACAGTGACTAGCACATCAATTCTTAGTTATCGCGATTTTAAAGAACAATTCGCATTGACGACAGATGCGAGTAATGAGGTTATAAGCGTGGTATTGTCGCAGGATGTTGAAGGCAAGGATTTGCCTTTATATTTTGCAAGCAGGACGCTAAATGCAACTGAAAAAAGATATTCGACGATTGAAAAGCATTTTTTGGCCATCGTCTGGGCGGTAAGGAATTTCCGTGCATATCTTTCAAATTTATATAGACCGTAAACCTTTGAAGCAACCGTAAATCTGTAGAAGAAGGACACTAGACTGAGTCGTTTTAGGCTTAAGTTGTTGGAATATGACTTCGAGATTTGTCACACACCAGGTAAATCCAATCAAAATGCTGACACGATTAGTCAAATACTAAACGAATTGGTAATAACTAGAGCAAGATCATATAAGATAAATAAGGAAAAAAAAATAGTAGTTGGGGAGGGGCATAAAGCCTTTAGGACAGAAGAGCATACGAAGGCCGATGAGGCAGTCTTTCTAACAAATAAAAGTAATATTTTAAAAGTATTAAAGCGATTCCATGATTCATATATTGGCGGACATCAGGAAGCAGTAAGAGCTTACTTTCAAGAATGCAAACACAAATTAAAGATTATGTAGGGTCGTGTGAACCATGCCAGAATAATAAATGTTTTAGAAGCGATCGTATGTCAATGATGATTACTAATGCACCACAACAACCTTTCGAAAAGGTTTTCATGGATTTGGTTTGTTCTCTACCACGTACTGCACGAGGTAACAAGTGGATACTTACTTTTCAATATGATTTTTCCAAATACGCAGTGTGTGCAGCGTTACCAGACGCTGGGGCTGAAACAGTTACAAGAGTGTTTTTCAACGAGATTATACTCAAATTTCAGATTTCTACGTATTTAATCACGGACAATGGTTTTAATATTATTTCAAAGTTATTATTGGAATCTTGTAAGCTTCTGAGCATTAGGCACTTACATACTTCTTCCTATCACCCTGTATGGGCTAAAATTACATAAGTTTTAGTCCATTTAGAAATTATTTTTTATGTTAACAAATTTTATAAATATAAAAAACACCACAATGAAATTACGAAAAGTTATAAAATCAAAACAGAACAGACAAACGTCAGAAACGTTAATAGAATTCGCCGCAGAGAGACGGTCAAAAGTTGTTGAGCGCACAACTTTGAAAACAGTTCGAAAACAAGAAACAGAAACGGGAAAGTAAACAAATCACCACCAAACAATAAAAAAACATTATAGGTGCGCTACACAAAAAGCTCGTCTGATAAGTATAAAAGACGACGTATTCCTGTAAGAAGGCAGTGAGTCTTGTATGATCATTGAGTGGCATTATATGTCAACCAATAAAAAAGAATATAATAAATATTATCTGACACGAAGGCGGTGTTAAGTCAAAGTGTATAACTTATTTAAAATATATATACAATAGTTTACGAACGTAAGGGCGGTTTCAAGTCAAGGCGCTTGGACACTATTGTATATATATTCCGTAGAAAAAAAAAACAAATAAATATATTTTTTTTATCCACTAATCCTAATGTGCCGTCCAAGCCGAAGGAATAATTTTTACTGATTTCGTTTAATTTCTTTCAACTCTAGTTGCAGCAAAATCACTGATGTGCCATCCAAGCCGAAAGAATAATTTTTGCTGATTTCATTTAATTTCTTTCAACTCCAGTTGCAGCAGAATCACTGATGTGCCGTCCAAGCCGAAGAAATAATTTTTGCTGATTTCATAAAATTTCTTTCTTTTATATATATATATTATTGAATTTTTTAGTAAATAAATAGTTCTTAAAACTGTAATCACAATCTTTGATTTAAGAAGTCCCGTTCTTGTAAATACAAATTTATTGTAACGACTCCTGGAAAAAGGCTGAGGATACCCCGGCAAAGAAAATAACGAAACGGATAATCCGTGTCGTTACAACCCACAGGCAAATGGGTCGCTGGAACGTAGTCACCGGCCACTGGCAGAGTTTCTCAAAAGTTTTGTAAACGAGGACGAAGCTAACTGAGATGAGTGTTTGCACCATGCAATGCACGTCATGAATAACACAGTTAACACAACGACGAAGCAGACAGTAGCACGTACACTTTTTAAAATTGAGTTTGAGATACAGGTAATTTTACGCCTCGGACCATCTCCATTCATAATGATAATAACTACGCCAATATACTAAAATACCAAATTCAGCGTTCACACGAATTAGTGAAGGAGAATCAAGAGAATAAATGTAATATCACAGAGCCAAAAAGTACAGAGTACAAAATACAGAGCCATAAAGTAGTACGACAAAGGTACAAAAGGAAGAAAGTTTAAAATTGGAGATTATAGGAAGGGCCTTTCCGCATAACAGATATACCAAACCCCGTGAATGTCAAAATAATAATTAAGGAATGAGAAAAATGTATCATAAAAGTTTAGTTAAGTTACACACGTTAAGGACGTAGTTAAGACTAATGCTTTTATATTATTTTTTTTTTTGATTTTTCGGTTTTCTTTGTAATTAATAAATTTTTGTTTTTCTTAACAGTTTATGCCGTAATATGTCTGATTACGTTTGGAAGGGCAGGAGTGTACATTTTTTTTATTATTTGAAACACAATACGTAATATAAATACATGTTTCATTTGACTACGACGAGTTGTCAAACACTTAGTGCTAGTAAAGTGGTAATCTAAATTATTATTAGACTACAAACTCGGGAGTAGATCTGAAGGCTTAGTTCGTTTAAGTCTCCTCAGCAGGCCAGGTGTATTAAACAGATGGTTTGCTGTCTCGTTTGGATGCTGTTGTAATCGTTTTTTCTGCTTTACCGCGAACTCTTGAATTACTGCAGCCGCAGATTAGATCTTCAAATCCCGATGAGGATCAGTATTCCTAATGTACCACGGTGCGTTGACTAAATTTCTTAGACCTTTGTTCTGGAACTTTTGGATGATTTGAATAGAGAATTAAGGTGCACATCTCCATAACTGGATTCCATACGTCCATACCGGAGCTAAGACTTGGTTGTATATTATTGATTTGTTGTTTAGAGAGACTGGTGATTTTTTCCCAAGAAGCCAATATAATTTTTTGTATTTGGATTCTAGTTCAACTCGTTTTTTCTTTATATGTTCCTTCCATTTCAACTTTGCATCTAAGTTCATACCTTTTTTTTGTGAAATTTACATGGACAGATTTCGTTTGGTTGAGTTCAATTTTCCATTTTTTAGTCCAACGCATAATTTGATTAAAAGAATGTTGCGTTGCTTCTGTTGATTTGTTTATGGTGTTTCCAGTAGTAAGGATCACTGTATCGTCTGCAAACGTGGCAATGACACTTTCTGGTGGGACTTTCAAGTCGGGTGTGTAAATGAGGTACAGAATTGGGCCAAGTATACTTTCCTGCGGTACTCCGGTTTCAATTGGTTCAAGTGTAGAGTACGCACCTTTATATTTCACTCTGAAGAATCGGTAAGATAAGTAGGACCACATAATTTCGGATATCTGTCTCGAAAACCACTGTTCAATCTTATGTACACGTCCTTTGTGCCAAACTTTATCAAAGGCTTTCTATACGTCTAGGAATACTGCAGTGCAAATTTTTTGTTCTTCAAGTGCTCTTTCAATTTTGTCGCATATTCTGTGTATTTGTTCTACAGTAGAATGTTTTTTTTCGGAACCCAAACTGATGCCTCGGAACTATTTGATTTTCTGTTAGAACTATCTGTATTCTATTAAAGAGAATTCGTTCAAAGATTTTCGATAAAAGGGGTAATAAAGAAATTGGACGATACGACGAAACTTCATTACCAGGTTTTCCTTGTTTGTGTACCATAAGTACTTCCGCCACTTTCCAATAAATTGTTAGACATATTCCAATTTAAGTTAGACATAGAAAAATTATTTCCATCATTATTTAGTGACAATATTGCCTTAATAAATTTTGCGAATAAATTTGCTTTTTCTGCGTCACTTTTGGCCCAAGTTGTACCATCTGCTTTAATAGGAGGGTTGTGCTTTATAGGTTCATTTTCTGCTTTCACGGCTTTCCACAACGAGTAATCTGTGCGTTTATCATAGGAAAGGCTTCTAAGATTCTGTTGTATCGTAGTTGTGCAGTTTTCCTATTTAATATTGTTTTATCAGTTGGTGATCGTGTTTGTTGCCATTTTTTGCGCAATTTCCTCAACTTCCTTTATTAGTTAAGCAATTTCTTTTGGAAAGTTTGGTCTAACCTGGTGTTTAGAGAACTGAGGAGTACTCATGCATGCTGATTTCTGAATCTGCTGTATAAATGCTGTGCTGTGTAAAAGAGTGTATATTGAGAAGATTGATAGCTAGGTGGGATATACAGAGATTAATATAGGTCATACAGAAATTGTTAGCAAAAATAATATTATCTAGCACATGATCAATTACGTCAAAATCGTGGAAGTATTAGAAAAATTGAGGACAATTACTGACAAAATTACTAAACAAAGTATTTAAGTATGTGACTTAATATCCACTGAAATAAACGCAACAGAAAGCATACTATATACTCTTATGCCGCATCCTATAAAAGGGGGACCTCAAGATAAGGAGGTGATTGAACAGCATTTGGAGAATTTACGGTGAAACAATCATGAGTTAAACAAAGGTAATCGTTCATTACGAGATTTAAAGGATATAATAGAGAATGATAGATATGTTAGTATATATCTACTTGGAGAATGGGATAACTTTCGGAAACACATGAGAGATGAAAATGTAGTAATTGTGGAAATTTTTATACTAAATAGTTTAAAGCAACAGATACAATACATACAACAAAGTATTACGGACACTCAAGCACATTAAACTCGGTACAGCGACTTTCGACGATCATTAAATAACAAAACGCGAACTAAAATCAAAAACAAAAGACTTGAAAAATATAAAGGCGCCTGGCTTTGACCTTATAACATCCAAAATTTTAAAGCAGTTACCAAATAAAGCTGTTCGAAAATTGTTAATGCAATTCAATGCGACAATAAATCTAAAATATATTCCTAGCCTATTGAAGATCCCAGATGTAAAAATGATTCCAAAAGCAGGCAAGCCGCTTCAATGCATATCGTCATATAGACCAATTTCAATTTTATCAACCATTTCGAAGCTCTTTGAAAAGCTATTCTACAAGTGACTAATGCCTATAATAAAATCCGAAAAGCGAATACCAAACCATCAATTTGGTTTTCATGGCAAGCATTCGACTATAGATTAAGTACACCACATTGTCGATGAAATTGAAAGGGTTTTTTTTTTGGTATCTGGGGGAAAAATCTTCCAAAGATACAAATGGGCCGTACCATTTGCATGCCTGATTCATGCATAACCCAATTAAGTCATACATGCCTACGGACTAAAAAGTCCCCTACATTTTCAGCTCAAACTCCTGTAAATCCCTGCAGTACGACTAATTAAGGTATTCCTTCACAGAGCATGTTAGAAGAGCTCTTAGTGTGCTTTCACTCCGATTGTGTACTAAGTATTTCGTCCGTTCTAACAGTGTTTATTGTTCTGGATATTATGCTCTTGTAGAGGCTCCAGTCTTCAATGCTTGCCAACATCTGCATTATTAGAGTAGGAGGGCTGGCTTTCCCAATTATAGTCTCTAGATTTTGTCTACTATCTACGAATTTTATACAATCTCAAATTATATGGTTGGGGCTCTGAATTTTATCTGGACAAAACTGGCAGTACGGATTACCTGCAAGCCTGCACCGATATAAGTATTCACGGAAGCAACCATGCCCCGTAAGAAACTGCGTTAATTGAAATCCCAGGTCTCCAGATCCTCGGTTAATCCAAACTTTTATATTTCGAATTTACGAAAGCGTCCATCTTGATTTTTGGGAATGGTCCCACCTATGTTGCCATTCATTAAGATATTTGTCTTTTATTTCTAGATAAGTATGTGATAGAGATTGCTGAGTTTCACTCATTCGTAGACGAGAACGCAGGAAGAAGATTTCTCTGACCAAGATCGCTTCAAGGTCTATTAGCATACGTCCTGCCAATACTCCTGCAGCATCATTCAATACTATACGGTAAGCACGGCAGATGCGTAAATTTGACAATCAATGTGCACTTTTCATTACACGTGAATACGACTTAATGGTTGTAGCATGTGCCCACACCGGAGCAGCATAAAGCATCACCGACTTGGAAACTGATGCTAAAAGAACTCTAGCGGTGTCCTTGGGACCACCTACGTTTGGCATTAATCGGGATAATGTGTTGCAGACACGTGATGCTTTATTTCCCGATTGTTTTAGGTGAGTTTTGAAACTCAACCTACTATCTAAGGTTACATCGAGATATGTAAGTTGGGGGCTAGATTGTATTTCTACTCCATCCACTTTAATTGAGAGTTGTTCACTACTGCTGATTAATAGCACCTCAGTTTTATGCTCAGCAAGCTCTAATCCGCTGTATTGCAGCCACGATTTAGCTACTGCAATAGTAGCGCTGCAATTCCTTACCACTTCGTCTAGAGTTTTTGCAACCACTACTATTGCAATATCATCTGCATACCCAACTACGTGCAGTCCGTCCGGCTTTTCAATTCGAAGGATACCATCGTACATGATATTCCATTGAATAGAACTGATCCCTGGGGGACCCCTCCCGTAATCCTATATGTTTTGGGTCCGGATTCTGTATCATATAAGAGTAATTTGTTTTTAAAATATGATATAATAATTTTCAAAAGATATTCTGGGACTCTCATTTTCATCAGTGCATTTAAGATGCTACTCCACTCAGCAGTGTTGAAAGCATTTTTAACATCTTAAGTCACCACCGCGCAGTATTTTTTTGCTAGCCACTTTAAGCCCTTAGTAGCTTCCTTTGCAATGTTGCGTACATGTAATATAGCATCAACAGTACAACGTTTAGGTCTAAAGCCAAATTGATTATTTGACAGACCCTGCCTTGCCTCTGTGAATTTTTCTAATCTAGAACATATAATTCTTTCCATATCCCTCCAATCCAGGAGATTTATTGGGTTTAACTCTGGAAGAAGCTGCAATGACTTCAGAATCTGTAACCGGAGGGATCTCGTTTAATTCAGTGTTTATCGATATTAAGATTCTAAGTTCTCCCTTTTTTGGGAACAAGTGTTAAACGATATTTGCCAATATTTTAGGACACTAAGGTACCGAGCCTCTTAACATCTTAAATTTACGCATTACTATTTTGTAGCCGTCGCCCCAGACATTTTGGTCTACATCATTGATCAGAGTTTGAAAAGCTTGGTTCTTACTCCTAATAATTGCCTTTTTAAGCTTAGATCTGCTCTCTCGGTATTTTTGTAGAAGCCTTTCCGCATCTACTCCAGATCTGTGGCGTTGGAACTGTCTACAGGAGGCAAAACATTGAGATCTTAGTAAAGCTATTTCTTCCGTCCACCAATAGTTTGGTGCGCGCCCATTACTTCTGCCATTTCTTGGCATTGATGCATCACAGATGTTGCATAGTTCTTTCATAAGATGATTTGATTTTTCAGTAGCGTCCCCAGCTCCGAAACTCATGTTTTCGGCAAATGGCAAATGTCATTGTGGTCGCTGTGGGTGTATTGGTTTGTTACTTTCCATTGCGAACATCTTACTAATGACGGGCTGCCGAAGGTGAGTTCTATGTAGGATACGCCTCCACCATTATCGAACGTTGGGCTATGCCCATTGTTCAGTTGTGTTGGGTTTAGTGAGGTGAATGTCTCTAACAGGGCTCTACTTCGGCGCGTTGTATTAGTACTGCCCCATTCGACTGCCCAAGCATTGAAATCTCCTGCAACAATGATGGGAGTTTTATTTCTGACTGTTCCTGATAGCCTTTCGAGAAACTCTTCAAATCTCTCTTGGGTAATATTTGTGGATATGTAGCAGCTGCACACATATATACCTCGGATTCTAGCAAGTACTAGGCCTTCCTTTTGTACCAATACGCTTGGTTCAAGCATTATGTCCTGTCCTAGTCAAATGGCTGCCTTTGCAGAAGTGTCTTGTACCCATTTAGAGGTTTTTTCTGATTTGTAAAATTCACTAATTACGAGTACTTCCGATTTTAATTCCAAAGCTGTTTGGGATAAGAGGTCTTGGGCAGCCTCACATCGATTTAGGTTCAATTGCAGACATTTAATCATTTTTTGGACTTAAGCTCCTGCATAGCCTTCCTGTAGGATTCGCATTTGGAACTTCTTGAGTAGTGTAGATTACCACCCTTACAGTTTCCAGACATAGGATGCATTTTGATTGAGCCGAGCACGATTTTGCCTTATGATCATTTTCTCCCCATCTCATACATGTGCTAGATCTATCATTATCGCTTTTGCAATGTCTAGCAGCATGTGCAAATTGAAGACATTTAAAGCACCTCATGGGTGTGATATGCTTTCTGATTCTACTGCGCACCCAGCCCACTCTGATTGAGGCAGCTGTGATCAGTACATTGGCATCCTTAGAAGAGAGATCGATAATCGCTGTTCGTGTATTGTTTCTTGCGTAACGCCAAAACTTGACGTTGATGTCACTTACGTTTATTGCTGGAAATTGGTTAGCAATCGCTGCGCACACCTCTTCGTTGGACGTCACCTCGTCCAGATCCCTGCATTCTATTAGAGTGTGTTGTGTTAAGGATTTTACACTTGCATAATTCTGAAGTGTATTCTTCATTTCAGTGCATAAGTCCTTAACTAAAGTTCCAGCTTCTTTGGTAAGCTGAATCAATATATCCCCCTTCGTTGTTTTTCGGATTCTGTTCACATTTTTTCCGAATTCTTGAAGCTCTGGTTTTGATTTAATGAGCTTTAACATATCAGCCTAAGACTTGTCTGCCGTCTTGCTAATAAGAATAGCTTCAGGTCTCACTCTTGGCGCTTTAACGAGGTCCAGTTTTGTCACAGTTTTTCTCTTTTTATTTTCTACTAGTTGTCATTTGTTGCAAGGCGTTCCATGTTCCTTGCTTCCAATTTCCCTAATCTGAACTTTGGGAGGTGGACCGTTCGGTTTCTCATTTACAGAACGCTTTAGTGCTCTCTGAGTTTGCACGCTAATGGAAGTCACACTCTTAGCTGCTAACGATACTAGTGACCCCCTTTCTTGTTCCGACTTATACATCTAAACTACCTGTGCTAGCAGGTCCTGCATATCCTTATTGATATGTCATTGAGACTCCATCATCGCAGATAGTTGTAATAGCTTATCTTCAACGCTATCATCTGGCTTGGGGGATAAAGGAATATTTGCTGCCTCTTTCTCCAATGTTTTTTGAGATGCGTTTTTTTTCCGCATAGGTGATGTTCTTTGCCCACTCATACCTTATTTATGCCCTTTCTAATTATTTAGAAAATTAAAAAAGAATTAATTACCTGTAAATTTCAAATGTACAAATGCAGAATTTATGTTTAACATTAAAATTTTGCTAGTAAATTTAAAATTTAAAATTTGCTAAATAAATTTACAATTTGCTAATTAAATTTAAATATTTTGCTAAATTGCTAAATAAGAGTACAATATTACACAATTGCACAAGCTTTTGTGTAAAAATTGATCTAATTATTTGATCGTTTTATAGCACTTATTCACTATGTAATATTTCTGTGTTAATAATTTAATTGCTGCCTCTATCAGCTGATTTTGTATGTGTGCAATTATTTTGCAAAAAAAAAAGAGCACCAAAACTCACGAAAATACGATATATGGAAATTTAAAAATTTATGAAAAAAATAACACTTATCGGCTGCAGTTTTTTATCACTCCAAGTGAGTATATTATATTCCACCGCATTCAAGAACTTTCTATCGCACATAGAGTTCAATTACAGGAATTATTCACCGAACCAGCAGACCACAGTCGAAACGCGTGCATTCACGGCAAAAACCGATCCAAATTGAAAGGGCTATTGAAGGTAAAAAAGTGTGTTCTGTTGTATTCTTCGATGTCGCACAGGCTTTCGACACAGTCTGTCACAAAGGTCTTCTGAATAAAGTAGGAACATGTTTGCTATCGTCATGTTTTGCGGTTTTGAAGTCTTACATTATCCCGATGTTTTTTTATGTAAAATACGAAAACTGTTATTCAAATCTATTTGCGATAAAAGCTTTTGTACCTCAGGGGAGTGTACTCGGTCCACTGTTATACTTGCCTTACACCTGAAAGTCAAATTGCAACACTTGCAGATGATACTGCTATTTTGGTGATTCCTGACTCCGTTGAAGAATCAATAGCCAAATTACAAACAGATATAGATTCGTTAGACAAAAAGATGGCGTATCAAACTGTATTCTGCTTAATCTGTTTATGTGGATTTTACAAATAAAAAAATACAGTACTTTCCTTTTTCCATTCAAGGTAATTTTACAAGGAAGAAAAATGTGAAAAAGAAACGAGACAAGCTTAATATGAAGTTGCGGGAAATGGAATGGCTGATTAGCTGCAAATCCACACTTTCTATGCAAAACAAGATTCTGTTGTACAATCTAATTTTAAAACCTGTATAGTCGATGGCGCTAAACTTTGGAGGAGCGCTAGCCAAAGTAACGTCCAAATAATCCAACGTTTCAAGAACAATGTTCTACGAATCATTTTAAAATGATTCGATACACCGCTATATACACCGCAATCTAAAATTGTCTACAGTCGCTGAAGAAATAAAAAAGAAAGCAACAAATCACAAACTGAGGTTGCAGCAACATGTAAACACAGAAGCTGTGAACATCATAATCTTGTATGAACAACTAAGACAACTAAAACGACGAAATGTCGTGACAAAGCATCTATTAAGAATGTAGAGAAATTTGTATCGATCAAATACAAGCTACTCGTTGTTTATAATGTAAATAGTTGTAGCAATACAAAAAAAAAATAAAAAAAAATTAATTTATCCAAGACAATATAACAGATACTTTTCATAATTTTTCGTAGTTTCTAACACTTACAAAGTATACATAATTTTTTAAATTATAATTTATTTTTAAAAATTTATATTATTCAAGTCACCGTTAGGTAAAAAAAATTTTAATTTGGGAACTATTTGTCATATACAAAAATACCTTAACATATTTTAACTTATAAAAAAAAAAAATAAAATCCATTCATTTGTGAGCTCATTTTCAAAAAATCTGTGCTCAATGATTAGACAAAAACCTTTATGCTTTTTATGTTTTTATCATGAATAGAAAATTAAGTTGTAGTTAAATTAGAGCGAACAAAATATATTATTTAATAATGTTCAACACCTTTTTAATAATATAACCGCATAATGCAGATTCTGAATTCTACTGTTTCTAGACTTGAGCAGTAGATAATTCTACTGCTTTTTCCTACTGTTTCTAGACTTGAATTTTGTTTTACTAATATAAGAGTTAAAATTAAGTGATCATTAAAGTGATCAGGACTAGTTTTATTTAAGTGCAAATAAACTAAACCAGGATCCAATTGATATTATTTTTAGTCACATCTGATACAAAAAAAGCACCTCATCAATTTATAAATGTTACTAGATAATTGGAACGATTATTTAAGTTCCAGTTATGTTCATCTCAGACAATGCGAGTTGTGAGGAAGATTCAATCAAATTGTTAGGTATTGATCTTTATTGGCAGACTGTTGTTGAAAGTGATATTGATGTGGATTTCGATGAGAAAGAGATTTTAGAATCGATGTCCTAAAATTAGTTTATTAAGCCTATAGAAGGGGAAGAAACATATTAGCTTATTAACCAATTGAAGCCGGACGACATAATGCACCACGGTGTAGCAATAATGTTGTTACTTGTTTTGCAGAATATGAACAAAATAAACAAATTACATAAGAATATAATTGTGCGCAATATGTAGAATCAATGGACTCAACAAATGCATGGCTTATCCATTTTAAAAATATAGTACACCAATTCCGCCTCGTTTAACGGCCGCCTCATACAACGACAAACTCGCTTAACGACCTTGCCATGTTACGCTTAACAGTCAAAAAATACCTCGTTCAGCGGTCGAGAAAAATTATTCAATTTAAAATAAAATTTATTTTACCTAGATATAGCATATATGAGTTACTTCTGAGTAAATAATTAGTACGCAGACAATATACATTTAAAAAATGATAATATTTTAGTAGTCCTGAATCTAGGTGTTCATGTGCAATTATTTAGATACACGTTGTGTTCTTAATGCTCGCAAGTTGTTTTAAAAGTGATGATTATTAACAATTCAGTATTATTAAGTTACTTGCTCAGTACGAAATTAAAAATAGGAAATAAAATGAGAAGAAAACGATGTCAGAATGGCTCCCCCAGCAACTGAAGTCTTATTGAAGAAATCACGTAAAGCTATTCCTTTCGATATTAAATTGAAGGTTATTGAGTGCAGAAGAAACAAATTTGTCCTGTAGGTTTCTTTTTTTATGGACTTAGAAAAATGTACTGTATTTTCAAAGTTTAAAACGAACGATTAAATTAATTGTTAGCTAACAATGCATAAGGTAATTTTAACCATTAAAACCATTCCTTATTTGCGTGTCTGAAAGTTCACGAGCTTTAAAAAATGTAAACAAGCAAACTTATCTCGGATTATCTCGAAATCAAACAAAACAGCTTGGACGGATAAAATTTTGTTTGAAAAATGGTTTCATACATATTTTTGTCCAGAAGCTAAAACATATTTAGAGAACAATTTATCAAATAAAGCTTTGCTTCTTTAAAACACGGCTTTACTTCAGCCAGTTGATGAAGGTGCCATATCCAATTTTAAAGCGCATTATCTAAAACATTTCGAATGTTCATAGAAGTAACACATAATTGAATGTACCAAAAAGCTTTCTGGAAAACTTGCAATATTGAAGATCCATAGTAAACATATATCAATCGTGGATGAAAATACAAATGTCATCTCTTAACAAATTTTGGAAGTCTTTGTCACCAGAATGCGTTGTCAGAAATTCTGTGCCTGAACATAATTTCTGACATAACATTTAAAACATAACATAAAAGCTAAAATATTAAATGAATTACTTATCTTGCTTAAATGTTGGTATTTTATAGCAACTCTTATAGCTCTTATTATCATATCAATGAGACCTCAATGGTGATTTCAAATCTAAAAGTCAAAGCTAACATTTGTACTTTACTGCTTTAGTTGCTATACCGAAATAGGCTACATTCATGCTCTAAATACAGTGTTGCAGAATGCTTCTGCAGTATGAAGAAAATAAAAATATTTTCGTACTGTATGAGAACACAAGTTACAATGAGAGACTAAGAGTGCATGTGCACATATGTATATGCTTTCTGTATAGATCGTGTACCTTCTGATCAAAAAATGTGATTTGTGTTTATCACAACCACGAGTATGCATGATGAGATCCCTGGTCGCCAAACAACTTCTGTTACTGAAGAAAACATTGAATCGGCGAAGCAGATCGTGTTGGAAAATCGTTATGAACCGATTAAAGAGATTGCAGTGTTGTTGGGCATCTGGATCAGCCGAACACATTTTAACTGATGTTTTCGGTTTGAAACGCGTTGCTTCTCGGCTATTGGCAAAAAGCTGAATTTCATTCAAAACAAGCCGCAGTTTTTGGCCAAAAACTTCACCAATATCATCAACCAACCACCGTACTCTCCAGATATGGCCCCGTGTGACTTTTTCCTCTTCTCCCGACTCAAATTGCCACTGCGAGGAACGCGTTTTGAGACCATAGAGGCCATAAGGTAAAAATTGCCTCACGAAAATTTTTCGACTTCTTTGTATAAACGCCAAACAAAAACTAATCGTACGATATGCCTTAAACTGTGACAGAATGTGTATAGTAGTGTAGCCAGCGTGAAAATTAAAAAATTTACCGATTGGATAAGCGCGGGAATTCAAAATTTAAAAATTAAAGTTATTTTTTGATCACAAGGTAGGTGTAATTTGAGTGTTTAAAATACTGTGATCGCTTTTTTTCTAAGGCGTTATATATCGTTTCCTAAGGCACAGAGCTACGTTTATTACCTAACCGATGCAACATCTAATGAACGCAAGTGGTGTTACAATTTGAAGTTATGTTAATTTATAATTATTCATTCATTAACAACTTCAATTATACTATAATTTACTATAATAATTATACTTTTTGTTTTAAGATGTCAGTGTTACTTCTTTTCCACACGTAGAAAATTTCTTTATAACGATATATTTTAATTTTTCTTTCTTATTAATATAAAGTTCTTTTCTTGAACGCTTATTACAAAGAAGTTATGCTATTTGCAAGTAATTTACTTGGTTGTTAACTTTAACAACAAATAGACAAAAACCCAATGCAGAACAACACAAGATTAGTACGGTTTCAAGTCAAATTTTTATTAAATTTTGCTTCATGTTTAATAACACAGACTAATAATTAATAATAAAATAATTATAAAACAGAGTTTTGTAGATTCATTACTGTTGAAATCTTTTAGAATTAAGTACATTTTTTAATGAAGTTAATCACTTTTATCAGGAAAATTGTTATATAAACGAAATTCATTCATTCACATAACATTATAAAAGGATGCAATCTACCCTCAGTTTAAAATTATTTGGTTTTCAATATACACACAGCAAGCAATAGAAATAAGTTTATGTTATAAGAAGGATACGCGAAACAAAAAGTTCTACATATGGTATACATATACGTAGCGAACTACAGATTGAATTTTGGAAAATAACAGTTTGTATATTCCGTATATGCTAGTGTAGGTTTGTTTGCAAACAAGCTAAGCAAAACATCCACAAACACAGTTGAAGCAACACGTGCATAGAGTAGTAGGCATGCGCTTGAATTTTTTAGCAGTTTTTGCAGAAATGTCAAACTTCTAAATCAAAAAGTCAGTGGTGTTTGGGGAGGGTATCGATTTTTACACATTTCTTCATTGAACAGCGCATTTATAGTAAACTGGTTTTCATTTGGATTAGCGAATAAGGACAAAAGTAAAGAAAGCCAACTATTTTTTTGTAAAGCCATGAAACCCCTTCTACACTAAACCTCGAGAAAATATTTTATAAATGTTAATAAATATTAAATGTTAACACTGTTACCAGGGATAACAGATTTGCTGTCGTCAAAAATACCAAATAAATTGAACTACAAAAAACTAAAGATATGATTAAAATGCGGCCATATGTCCCATCAAACCATATCGCAGTGCGTGACTCAGTTGACGAGGACATAAGTGACGATATCGATGACGATGTTTTTATTAAGGATGCACGCTCATCTAAGGTAATATTAATACTCTGGCATACAAAATTAAATATAAAACTATCATTTGCAGTCAAATGATGAAAAAGGGGTAAAACGTCCTCTAATGAACCCTCGACGTAAGAATGGTAAAATTCAGGATTCAGGGCCTATTATGAAAAAGCATAGGCATTGTTGGCGCTGTTGTGAGCCATTTTGTTATGGGCTTGCAGTATTTACTATAATAATTTCTATAATAAGCTTTGCTGCACTGATGCTAACCATGTTCCCTCAACCTATGCAAAAAATAAAGGTTTGGTTTAAGCCAGATTCACTATTCGTTGATGTCACAAACATTGATACACAATTCAGCACCTATGGTAGTAGTATGGGTAGTGAGTTCGTTCCATGTACTCAAATAAGCGTTCAAAAAGTTTGGGTGAAAACATTTTTTCGCATGAACAGTGAAAGTCCAGTTCGAAAATCTGACTTGAATGGTGATGGAATAAAGGACATTATATTCGGATACGGTGTTGGTAAATGTGTTTCATCAAGCTCGCATTACCTTTTCATGTATTTATGTCTTGTTATTTAGACGACAGCATTCAATCTGAAAGGGTCACCCTTCCGAAATGTAAATCTGCTCAGAATGACGATGAAATTCTTTGTGAAGGTGGAGTTATTGCTGTAAACGGAGCTAATGGTGAACTGCTCTGGCAATCATGGAGTATTGCTAATGTATTTTCACTTTTGTGTACACTTGATATTGATCGAGATGGTTATCCAGACTGCGTGGCAGCAGGGCGCTTAGGAGTAAGTTTAATTATTTGATAACTAAGTTTATTTTGTATTTAATTTAAAAAATTGACAAATCAGATGATTTTTGCAATAAACGGTCGTAACGGTAATAATATTTGGGAGTTTCACGAAGCTGAAGTTGAAACAAATTCTCCAATAATTATGGATCTTTATACAATTAATTTAGTGCGAGATTTAGATGGCGATGAAGTACCCGAAATACTCGCTGCGCACTTAGAAGAACGAGACGAATCTAAATCTGGGCATATCAAAATTATTTCTGGTAGATTAGGTAAAGTTATACGCACAATACCGACTCCATTCAAAGAGGAAGTGTTTGTTCCACTTCAAGTTATTACTAAACGAGACGGTACAGAGCTCTTGGTAATAATTACAGGAGGTCAAACAACGCCTGGTGGAATTTATAGTGTGCGATTGTTGTCACTAATGAAGTTCACTAGTGAAAAAGAGTTTACTCCACTCCTTCAGAACAACAGTTCTGGTCTAATGGTACCTTCTGTAATAACGGATATTACAGGTGATGGAGTAGCAGATATTGTAGTTTCTTCATTTAATTCAACAGTTTTTGCATTTGATGGATATAGTTACAGCCATTTATGGAATTTTACTTTTCCGAATAGCGAAAGTGTGAGTGAAATTGTTCCAGGTCATTTTAATCGGGATAATGTAACAGATTTTATGGTGAAATATAATACTGGACCCGGATTTCCAGTATATTATTATTCGCAAACAACAATATTGGATGGTAAAACTGGCACACCTCTACTAGATGCTATGATGACGGATTCAGGAGGTTCGAATAGTTTACTTGGAGGTGTTTCGATTTCACAATCATTTGGTGGAGATTTTTTTCTTCATTGGCAAATGCAGTGTCGGGGCAAATACAATGCCAAAGATGTATATAAATTTATACCAGGTAGTTAAACAAAACATACGTCTGATGAGTGTAAATTTAAAGGCATAATTTTGAATGATGATTATTTCTGTCATAGATAGTGATATTATATTGCAAGCTCGTGCGGATACCTGCCGTCTTCGATATAATGAGTCAACTGTAGTAAAACTATATGCTATTGCTCGTCACTTGGAACCACCAGGAGCAGTGCTTTTTAGTACAGGTGTTTATTATAATAATACATTATACTAAACTTTTAATTCAATTTTATTATAGATGACTTAGAGGTGCAGTTAAAACGTACAAAAAGGATAAAAACTAATAAACAAAATCTTAATTCACCATTAAAGCATCCAAAATTATTAAAAAAACTTTTGGCAAATCGGGCACAGTTGTTAAAAAACGTTGCTGTAGCAGAAAATATTATTAATAATGAAGTACTTTCGAATAACATACAACCAAAACGACTTAAAGAGAATTCATTACTTAATCCAATCCTTGAACAAGAAGTGTTACAGGAAATATTACCAAATAATGATCTTTCTGCAAATAACGCATTTGAACAGGTGAAGGAGTACTTTGGAAATAACTACGTAATAATTTAATAAATAAATTATTTATAATTTATAATTTAATAAAAAAATATTTTACTTGCTTAGCCAAAGGACTATGAGTCTGAAAACCCGCATACGCAAGCAGAGGAATACGATATGCTCTATAACGACAACGACACGCCACAGGAACTAACACAGAAGGAGCGTCCCATACGATTACGTAGTAAATATCCAGGCAATCGAGATATAAGAAGTGATATTTCAACATTTGACAATAGCGGGAATGAAACACAACCCTTATCTATTGGTGGAGTTCCAAAAAACAACTTAGACAAACAGGAGCCGCTTAATTTATGGGACCTAGAAATGGAAAAAGAAGAAAGGGATGCCCTAAAAAATACTCATAAATACGACTATGTTTCAGAGGATCAAAACATGATGAATAAACTTAAACGAGCAGAAAACACGATAACAGTATCTGAAACATCAAGCACAACTACGGCATTCGTAGAAGACAATAACTGGTTCTTGGCTTCAATTTCATCAACAGGAGTCCTCTTAAAATCATTAAACGGCTCTAAATCATCGCTGGATTTTGTTTTTATACTTAATATTCGTGAATCTGAAACATATCCACCACTGTTACTAGCACAAGACCTTAAATGTGTTGAAAAGAAAATTAGTGCTTATAAGAGTAAGTTGGTTTTATTTATTAAGTAGAGTATTATTTTTTATATTAAATACATAGGTTATACTGCGGAAAATATGCGTTTATTAAAGAATCAACTGTTAAAGAAATGCTTAAGTGAACGGTTAGGCAATATTTCGCCCAGTACACCTCGATATGAATCGCAGTTAGAAGTCGTGCGTATTAGCATTTCATGTAGTTGCCATTCTCTACTAAAAGGCGAAGTTTGCTCAGAGTTAGATGATGTCGAGGCACAACGTTGGACAGAATTTATGGGCAATGATTGTCATGGATTCTATGCCAATTAAAAAATATATATTGCTGGTCAATCATTTATTTTTGCTAGCTGCGAAAACACTAATATTTTAAGTTATTCGTTACTAATTTAGGGTATTAATTATAAAGATATGTATATTAAATTAACTATAATATATTATAACATATTTATACACAAATAAATGTTTGTAATAAATAGTAAAATACATTGCCTTTGAATCTGTTATGTAGGCCTGTGTGGAAGCTGATAAATTAAAATAAGGAAATGAGATAAAATAAATGGGCCTATTTACACTATCATGAACGGTAACCGGTTTTCAAGTTCATGTTCATGTTACGTTCATAATATTGTAAATAGGTCCAATGATGTAAGTAAAGTAAGCAAACCACCACCAAAGAGCAAGAAAACTTTTTTATGTGCGCTACACAAAAAGCTCGTCTGATCAGTATAAAAGACGGCGCTATTTGGCAGGAAATCAGTGAGTCTTATATAATCACTCGGTGGTAGTATATATCAAAAGATTAAATAACAAATATATCATACTGTCTGACACAACGTTCTCTGCAGAGAAGGGATAAGAATACTCCCGTGGTTAGGATTGCCAGTCGTAAGAGGCGACTAAAAACCCCCAGTGCCAGTCTGACACTTATGTAGGAAGTGTAAATGGTAGTGAGTTGAGTCAGCAACTTGCGACATCTGAACAGAGATGATCCGATCTGGTACTACGGGGGTCAGTGGCTCGCCGCTTCGGCTGTACTGACCATTGGTGTTAGCCTCGTAGTGGTTGTGGTTAAAACCCAAACGTACGCGGGAAGAATGATTTGAGGATTGTCATTCATTCGCCATGGAGTGCGTTTCATTCCGAGTGCTACAGTCCAAATTGTAGCAGAGGTTTTAGGTAGGTCTCACATCTCACCAAGGTGGAAGTTATGACTTACATGAATTTCTTCATTGGTACCTGCGGAATAAGGATGGCTACTCCAATGGGGCGTTGATTAACGTTTATATAGTATATACGTGCGTTAAGAGCACCGTGATGTTGAGCCATCAAGGCAGGAAATCACGTAAAAATATGAGACATCTTGTCAGACACAACGGCGGTTTTAAGTCAAGTGTATAATATATAAGAAATATATTTGTAATTGTTTATATGGTTTTTAGTCCAAGTACGTGAACACTATTATAAATATATTCAATAATCAAAACAATATATATTTTTGCTAATTCCTTCTCCCCAAACAGGTAGATTACACACAGCAAGGGGCATTGAATAAAACCAGCATATTTATTAATTTATTAAATTCATTTTTAGTGTTATTATTTTTATATTTATTATCTTCGACTTATACAGGATTAGTAAAGAGATTCCAGTCGAAGTTAAAAATTTTTTCTCATTACAATTAGCAGGAAGAAATCTGCCATTAATTAGGCATACTAAATTCCGAGACAAAAATAAATGCGAGAATTGGTTTTAAGCTTCATGATCTCAATTTTAATTCTAAATTTTATTAATGATTTTCCAAACTATTTTTAAAAAATATTTTACTATAATTTACAATTATTTTTCTTAATAATTTTAATTGCGGCGGCACTAAAAAGGTTGACCCACATCAATGCTTAGAAAATATTATGACACATTCAAGTGTGTCATCGACATGTGCAGAATGGTAGCACAGAAAAGAAAAGTGTCAAATAGTAATTGCATACTTGCTATAGTCAAACATTCTACTTGCATTGTGGCGGTTTTTCTGTGTGGGATCGGATTACATATGGTATTACATTAGTTATTTAAAATAGGTTACTATAAAATAATTTGTGTATAAGCGCTTTTTAAAAATAAAGTGAAATAAAAATAAAATAATTTATTGTTTACATTTGAGTTTGAACAAGAATTATCATATTGCTATCGACTTCTATTATTCTTTTTATAGTATTTTTTATAAATTCACACCGACCGACGAACTAACAGCCCCAACTTCTCTTCAACTCGAACGTAGACTTATTAACATATCTTCTAATTTATATTTAACACCTTTGATAAAAACAGTCCTTTCTAAATCCGTATTGATTTGATTCCCTTCTTCATTTGGCACAGGCACCACAAGAGATTTTTCAACGGTTAGCTTTTCGGATGGCACTTTTATAATTACTTTTATAATTAATACGATTGAATGATCGTCGAAAGTCGCTTACCGAGTTTAATCTGCTTAAGTTTCTGGAAATCTATGTCAAATGTCTTGATTTCTTGCTTACTTAGTGTATTTGGCTGTAAAATACCTGTCTTAGCTGCCGCAATATTTTCTTATATGTGTTGTATCTGTTGCTTTAAACTATTTATTGTAGAAAGCTGCACAATTGCTACAATTTCATCTCTCATGTGTTTCCGAAAGTTATCCCATTCCCCAAGTTTTTTTTTTTTTATTATTCCATTGATATTACAACTATCTTATATATCTAGTAATACTTTTAACAAATGAAAATTTGGAAGATTCAGTTATCTTAAATCATCATTTAAGATAACATGTTAATGATAATGAAATATTTCATACAAATTTCAATACATTTCATAAATAATTAGATAAATAAATAAATAAATATATAAATACATACATAAGCAAATAAATAAGTAAATAAAATAAATAAATAAATAAAAAAGATTATCTATTTAATAAATAATAAATAATAATAATAATAAATTAATACACATAAATTAAAGTAATGGATTCAACTAATTTAATACTTAATAGTTAAGTATGTATGTTGGAAGTGTGCGTTTAAGACGTTTTTTGTACCCTAGTTTCAGGGCAGGGAGTCTTTTCATTTCTAGGTTTGGATGCTGAAGCAATTTAGATAAGTGGTTAGCACTGCTTTTTTGAATTGTTTCGTGTACAGAAGGGATATTCAGGTCTTTGTGAATATCGTCATTTCTGATGTACTATCTAGCATCTACTATCGTACGCAGGATTTTTGATTGGAGCCTTTGAATAGTATTTATATAAGTCTTGCAGGTGGTTGCCCATATTTCAATTCCGTATTTCCAAATAGGAACAATAATAGTTTTGTAAATTAGTAGTTTGTTATCCATTGACAACTGGAATTTTTACCAAGAAGCCAATATAGATCTGCAAATCTTCGATGAGCTTCCTTTTTCTTCTGAATTATGTGCTCCTTCCAAGTCAGCTTTTGGTCTAATAGCATACCCAAGTATTTGGTTTTCTTGCAGATTGGTATATCAATGTTAACAATTTTCAGTTTCTGTTCTTCAAATTTCCTGTTAGTGAAAATAACTTGGACAGTTTTTTTGGCGTTTATCTTTATCCCCCAGCTGTCAGACCAATGCATCACTTCGTTTAGATGATTTTGAAGATTTACAGTTGCTTTAGTGATATCATGGTTCGTTGATAAAAGTCCAGTGTCGTCAGCAAACGTTACAGTTAGTATTTCTCCACTTTTTGGCTTAGGAATGTCTGCAGTGTATAATAGATATAGGATCGGGCCTAATACACTCCATTGAGGGACACCGGCTTCTATTTTTATCATGTGGGATGTGTCGTTTTGATATTGTACAAAGAGTGTCTATCTTTAAGGTAGCACTTCAGTAGTAAATAAAAATATTTTTATTTAGTTTAGGCAATATTCTTGATAGTTTGTAAAGCAATTCTTCGTGCCAGACGCTGTCGAACGCTTTAGCTACGTCTAAAAACACACCCACAGTGATCTTCTTTGAGTCTATATTCATTGCAATTTTATTAGCCACCCGATCAATTTGCTGAATAGTGGAATGCTTTTTACGAAATCCAAATTGCTGATTTAGCAATAGGTTGTTTTTTTGTATTATTGATACAAGTCGGGAAAAAAGAAGATTTTCAAATAGTTTGGATAAGGTAGGTAATAAGCTGATCGGTCTGTAAGAGTTGACAATTGAAGCATTTTTGTATGGTTTAGGTATTGCTACAACCTTCGCTGCTTTCCAAACAGAAGGGAAAATCTTATTGCTGATCATGCAGTTAAAGATGTTTCTAATGTAAATGATAGCTATTTCAGGTAATTCTAGAAGAAATTTACCAGATATCTCAACGTAACCTGGTGATTTTTTTGGGTTGATGTTAACGGCGATGATGTTTTTTATTTCAGCAATTGTTGTCTTCTTAATTTTAACATTCTTCTGGGTCAGGTTCTTGGGTAATGCATGGTTTGTATCATTTTTAGGATTTGTAAAAACTCAGCGAGAACATTACTACCCTTTGTCGCTTTCCATAAGGAGTAATTTGTAACCTTTGTAGCACTCAATCTTGAGATAAAAAATGTGTCATTTTTTTTGTCTTTCAGCCTCTAATAAATCTTTCAGCTCTTTTATTAATTTATTCAACTTTGTCTTTATTTGTGGAGCTCTAGATACTTGCCAGATTTTTTTCAACTTTCTTTTTTGTTCTATTATTACATTTTTGGTTTTTGTTATTGGTGTAGATGCAGATGCTGCAGATAATAGTAGAGAATTGAAATTGATTATTGCATTACTTATTTCCTCTTCTTTCCTCTTACCTCGCGATATGTATCCCAACATGTTTTATAATTGTAAGTATTAATGTTAATATTATTCACAGTAAGAGTTGCGCTGTAAACTAGTACTATCGGTGAGTGGTCAGAGGACAACTCAAGGCTAGAATGAATATAAAGGTTACTTGCATTTATGTTTTTTGTTATGAAGAAGTCAATCAAATCAGGTTGCTTTCTTGGGTTACTAGGCCAGTATGTTGGTTTACCAGTACTTATAAATTTTGCTTTGTATTCATTCAGTGCGGTGTAGAGATTTTTATCTTTTGCGTTTGTTAAACGTGAACCCCATAGCATATTTTTTGCGTTGAAATCCCCTCCGACTATAAATCTTTGACCAAGAGATTTGAGGAAATTTAAGTACGTGCCTTTGGTATTTGAGAACTTAGGAGGACAATAAACAGCAGCCAATTTTAATAGACCATGGGAATCTTCAATCATTACTGTGGTCGCTTGTATTTGTTCTGTACTATGATTTTCTGATTCAGAGCTAACTATACAATTTTTTATGAAATATTGTGTAATTTTTTATTTTAACATAATTTTTTCAGTGAAATGCGTTTCTGAGGTTAATAGTATGTCGATCGAATTTGAGTACAGAAAAGTTTTCAATTCGTTGATATGTCTACTTATACCGTTTGCATTCCATACTACTATTTTCAATTCATTGAACTTACCCATTGATTTTTGTGACTAACGCCGTTAAAATGTTCATCATTTCTGACATTTGTGTTATCAATGTTTTCATCATTTCTTTTAACTCTGCGAGTTCTGAGTTGTAAGAGTTAGATTCAACAGGTGTTTGACACGTAACTTGGGCATATGATAATGTTTGTGGGATGTTGGCATTTGTGTTTTGAGCAGTTGCATTGTTTGTTGTGTTGAAAGATTGTTGATGACTTGTTTGGACGGGTGTTACATTTTCTCTCATTATTGATCTTTCCACAAGTTGATCTTAAATAACATATTCATCATTCTTTTTTATATCCTTTAAATTTCTTAATGTACGTTTAAAATTATCATTGATATCCACCTTTTGATTTTGGGCTTTGTTCATGATTGCTTCCCCGTAAATTCTCCAAATGCTGTTCAATCACCTCCTTATCTGGATCATAAGCGTTCCAAATGCCCAATTTAATATCCGTTATCCAATGTTCGCCAGTCCTCCTTTTAATCGATGCGGTATAAGAGTATATAGTATGCTCTCTGTTGCGTTTATTTCAGTGGATATTAAGTCACATACTTAAATACTTTGTTTAGCAATTTTGTCAGTAATTGTCCTAAATATTGACCTAGTTACCTGTATGAATAGATTACTATATATATGTCTGTTTATATTAATTATAAACACCGATTTTAATGTTTAAACCATTTTTATTTTATTGTTTTATAAAACGTCTTTAACTGTTTCTGTCTTAGGTTCGGTTTTTTATTTACTAACATATATTTTATTTACTTAAATTCTATTTGCTATATTATACATAATCAAATTTTTACTTACTTATTCAACGGGTCAATTACCATGTGTCTTCTAATGACACACGTTTCAATAAAAGTATAACCGATCATAGTACCGATCACATTGCATATGCATTGCATGCATTATGATTGCGGAAAATACAGTTTACTTCCATGTGCTCTAATTATGGAAATCCAAATAGCCAACTGCCAATATTTAGCACATGGAATTCTGCATAAAATAAATATTGAGTTCAATAGTTGAACTGAATAATATTTTGCAACAATGCTTCCGTGTTGTTTGCAGAATTGACTTCAATTTTTAAATTTATTTTACATTACATTACACACCACAAAAAAGGGTTTGTAAATTAACATAATTTTTATGTTAATATGTCTAGCTAGACGAGATACACAACAAATATCAAAATTATGATTGTCAAGAACCAAAAACTTATGTTGATCAAACGTAAAGAAAACGACAACGCTTTGTTATCTACAAATACTGAAAATGTTAACACGCAACTTGATTTGTTGCAAATGCAACAGCAATATCCGTTTCCCTTTCAATCGGTGTCAACATCTGCACCAGCAATATGTTCAGTTGAACAGCAGCATAGCCATGTAGGTACGTTTCATGCATCATTAGCTGCTTTGGCAAACGAATCAAGTAACAGTAATGTTAAATTAATTGGTAAACTTTTACAGCAACAATTTGCAGCTCAACAACAAAAACAGCAACAATTTGCACTATAATATATTTCAATATAAATATACAATATAATATATTTCAATTACTAAAAATGAACCCAGTTGTATAACATGGGCGCTACATGATTGAGTCAATCAATTCTTGGTGTTCACATATAATGTACCTAATGTTCACAAAAAATTTGCAGCGCAAAGTTAAGTTCCCATAGCTTACAGTTACACAGAAAATTACTGACATACAGATGAACAAGCAGACATCTTTCGTGAACAGGTACTATATATAGTTTTCCTTTCAATAATTATCTTCACAAACTTAATAGAACAAACAGCTTTGGAAACGTAGTAGTTTTTATATTATTAAGGATCATGCTATGCAATAAAACATCATTTTTGATATGCACTTAGCAGAAAAACTCTGCGTACAGAAAGTAAAATTTGTTTTAACAATAAAAAAATTATTAAATAAATAGATTTTTTAAATCAATCTTATTTTTTATTTGTACTTTAATTTGTTATCTTCATTTTGAGCTAAAACTTATTTCTAATAGATTAGTAGAAAAATTATAATAATTACAAATGTAAAAAATCAGCGCTTCAGTGGCAGAAAAAGTCTGCGTACAAGAATTTAAAAAACGTCGAAATTTATTATTTTTTAAAAGATTTTACGTTTTTAGTAACTTGTTGGATAATATTTCTTTTTTATGACCTCCATAAGTCGTTTTGGTATCGAATTGACCAGCTTCGCAGTTTCATCGTTGCTTATTTTGCTCCATTCCGCGTCTGTTACGTTCTTCAGCATTTCTTTGGAGGTTATATTGTATTTATGTACCCGACGTACCAGTAAATCCTATAAATGTTGTATAGGATTCAAATATGGCGATTATGATGACATTTTGATTTGCTTGGGGACATTTTAAAGCAACCAAAGCTTTACAACTTCTGCCGTGTGCTTTGGGTTGTTATCTTGTTGAAGTAAGTAATTATTCTGTAACCCCAACTTCTTGGCACTGCTCTTTAAATTGCATTTCAAAACATTGAAATAATCAACTTTATTCATTATCGACTCAATAAATTTCATTTTTCCCACTCCATTACTCGCCATACACCCCCGCACTATTACTCATCCACTACCGTATGTTATTGTTGGATACAAATCTTCATTATTAAAGGCAGTACCCGGGTTTCCAAAATTCCAAAATTTTGGAGACTTATTTAACTTGCGAATGCTAAACGCTTCATTCTAATTACATTTACATAAACGCTGATTTTTTACATTTTTAATTATTATAATTTTTCTACTAATCTGTTAGAAATAAGTTTTAGCTTAAAATGAAGATAACGAATTAAAGTACAAATAAAAAATAAAATTGATTTAAAAAATCTATTTATTTAATAATTTTTTTCTTATTGAAACAAAATTTACTTTCTGTACGCAGAGTTTTTCTGCTAAGTGTACATATAATATATCATTTTATATTAAGTCTACAATTGCATCCATTTACCAAACTGAGTTAATCAGAATCACAAAATCGTTCTAATCAAAAAGATATTAGAAAGATGTAGATAAACTGACAAACGGGCAATAGTATACAATTGCTATTGAAATCATAAAGAAATTTTATGTATGATTTTTATATAATTTTGTAGCAATAAATATAAAGATCTATTGTAAAATATATTTTACCATTTTAAATCTGGACAAATTGATTTCCAAAGTTTCAAAAATGACAACTCAAGATAACGTAACTCTGAACTCGAACACGATAGCGCGTTTAATCGCCGCAAATACTGCTAGTTTAAAAACGGAAATAGATGACTTAAAAAGTCATTTCGATGTTTTAACAAATAGCAATACAGTGACCGAATATAATACCGAAATAATAGACGAGACTATACGCTGCGACGAAACTGTAGACGTAATGAAAAGTCTCCCTCAGTTTAACGATAAAGACGACACTTTCGTGAGCTGGCGCGAAACAGCCATTAATTCTCATAGTCTATACACCCGCTGTAGTATAAAATACATCGCCGCTTGTAACTACACTTTTTTGGAGTCGTTTTGTGAATAATATTGTTTAGATTAATTTTATAAATAACTGCTTAAATCACAGTGTAGATTGAAGAAAGCTGGTTGTCTCTTCCAAATGATGCAGGGTGTCTGTAGAATTTGTAGATTACTCGATCGTTGTGATTCACTTTGGTTGACTTATGTGTTTTCTAAGGGAAAAATGATTAGTATCGATATTTCTTGATGTAGAAATACCCTTATATATGAATTCTGCGAAGTTATATTATTTACGATAGACGTAATTCGACCACTTGAAATAATATAATCCGAGTTTGTATTTATAATTCTTGATGTAGAATTATCCTTTGTATTTATATGTAGGAAAAATTTATTAATATAATGATAAATAAATTTTATTAATATTTTTTACAATAATATTTTATTACAAAAAAAATTATTTCAATGTATTTTAAAATCGACGCTCTACCCTTTTTACGCCCGCCCACAGCACTCACTCTCTCCAACTAACTACAATCAAAAACTAGCAGCGTTGCCAGTTTTTTCGTTTATTTATTTTACTGCCCTCCGCCAATTGCCACATTCGGCCATTCTGATGAAGCATTCGCCTCGAATGCGGGGTGCCATTTTTTTATATA
This sequence comes from Teleopsis dalmanni, assembly GCF_002237135.1. Taxonomy (NCBI): domain Eukaryota; kingdom Metazoa; phylum Arthropoda; class Insecta; order Diptera; family Diopsidae; genus Teleopsis; species Teleopsis dalmanni. The sequence continues at coordinate 110,807,028 of NC_051847.1, read as the reverse complement.
ATCGGCTACTGCATATGTTCTTCGTGGCCCAGCAGTATCAACTTAAGCCCCATTCCAAACTGAGTACGCCTAATAGCCACGACATCACCTTCTGAATGTTGCGTTTCGGTCGTTCGTTTGATGTCGTAAGTTTTGCGATTTTCGACCTGAATTTTCCTTATATTTTCTCGAGCCTCTTCCCGTACCGTATCTCGTTTGTTTTGTAATTCTATAACCTCATGTTCCATCATAATAGTGCGTATGGTTTCATTTTCTTTGACACGCATATCTACCCCAGTTAGTATCTTGAATGGTGTAAAATTCGTACTTCGAGGGGGTGAATTATTTATCGCTTGCTGAACCTTGTCAACATGTTGGTACCAGTACATTGGATTCTCTGTTGCTGCTTGTTTACGCAGTTTATCAACGACCTCATCAGCGCCTGTGCTTTTTGTCGGGTACAGCCATATAAATTTAGAAAATGCATCAACGATCACCAGGATGTGGTTGTACTGCTTTTGGGTGTTCTCCATCCGTCCGACATGATCCATATGAAAATTGTTTAGCGATCTATCAGACTTATCAATTGGATTCAAGAATCCTTCCTTTTTACCCAGTTTTGCTTCCGCTAAGATGCACTCTACACAACTTTTTACCACAGTCATCACTTTTGCGCCTAAATTTTTGATATAGAAACTCTTCTCAATGACATCTTGCGTTTTCTTCGCAGCGAAATGTCCCTGACGATGTGCGATTTTTATTATTTCTTGCTCCATAGTAGCTGGGATCACCATGAGCTCCTTGTTCGGATCTTTATACAATATGTCACATTTAATATAGTAGTCATCGTAATTACTCTTCTCTAAAATTTTTCTAACTGCACGGATCCACTCGTCCAACAGTTGCGCCTCTTTGATTCTATGCTGCAACGCATCTTCCATCAATAAGCAGGACACACGACTTAGCGCATCCACGTGTCTCATTTTACTTCCCATACGATGTTCGATCACACAATCGAATTGTTGTAAATACATGGCCCACCCTGCTACTCGTTGCGGAACGTCGTCTCTTCTCATGGTCATCGCGAAGACATTACAGTCGGTCACTATCCTTATCTTCGTACCCAAAACGAATGCTCTCCATTTTTTCAATGCCTCGATAATTGCTAGAACTTCCAATTCATAGGAGTGATAATTTTGTTCTGCCGGCTTGGTTTTCCTACTCATGTACTGGACTGGATGTAATTGCGCGTCATCGGCATCCTTTTGTAACAGTACGGCACCATAACCGTACTTACTCGTGTCAGCACGAATCTCGGTGTATGCTTTCGGATCATAAATTTTTAAAACTGGTGGGTTAGTTAATGCCACTTTTAATTGTTGAAATGTTGCTACTGCTTCGTCATTAATTTTAAACTTCACGTTTTTACTCATCATATCAGTCATTGGTTTTGCAATCAACGCATACTGCGGAACGAACCGTCTAAAATACGACGTAAATCTCAGATATCGCTGAAGTTCCGTCTTACCTCGTGGCATTGGAAAGTCATCTATCGCCTTCACCTTCTTTGCTGAGATCCTAATAGTGGAGTTCTCGATTACGTAGCCCAGAAAATCTACAGTTCTTTTCATGAATTGGCATTTTGATCATTTGATGTGAAGACCATATGTTTTTGCCAAATCTAACACTCTTCTAAGTTTTTGAATTCCTTCCAATTCGTCCTTCGTTGGTATCACTATATCGTCCATATAAATCACCACTGTTCCATCTTGAATTAATTCACGAAATGCTGCTGCGATATACCTATAAAATAAGGCTGGCGAGTTTGAAATACCAAACGGAACAAATCTGAATTCATACTGGCCATTATGAGTTACGAATGATGTGTACTTTCTCGAACTAAGCTCCACAGGCACATGGAAAAATCCATCTCTCAAATCCAATGTAGTAAACACCTCAGCGTTTTCCAAACGTTGAAGTACATCATCAATCAAAGTCATTGGAAAATTATCACGCACTATTTTTTGATTTAGCCTCCTATAGTCGCAACCTTTTTCTTTTAGTTCCGTCCTTTTTCGATACTAATACTACTGGCGACGCATACTCAGATGTGCTGTGTTGGATAATGACTGCCTTCAGCCAATCTGCTACCTGCTTTTCAACTATATTTTGTTCTGCTATGGGCAATCTTCTAGGTCTGCTATATACCGGCACTTCATCTGTCAGAATAATTTTCATTTCCACCGGTGATGCAATTGAATTTCCTGGTTTATAGTTCTTGATGAGTTTGGTAATCTCTGCTTTATGGTTTCCTCCTAAATGAGCAACATCAATTTCAATTTCTTCAGCACCGTCATCAATTAGTGTTGATAGACAGATTTGTTGAAATTCGATTAATATCGAAGCGCTGTTTGTACTGTTTTCATTTCCATTATTCTTTTGATATTTTCCTGTAGCGTTCGTATTCGTGTTATTTACCTCATTCGCGTATTGAATCCTTTTCTGCGTTTTTTTTAACAAATTTGACTCCCTCAGCGTTTACTATCATATCAACGTTTTTCAAAATGTCATTTCCCAGTACAGAGGGATACAGTTTGTTCCGCTTCTGATGATATAGTGCTTTATTCATTCTTGAATCAGGTATTCCTTCAATAAAATATTCAATTATACTTGCTTCATCTAACTTAGTGGCCTTCCCAATTTCCATCAAGCTGTAAAGGTATTCAAGCAATTTTTCATCATGTCGCTTTCGTCGGTTACTCAGCGCACGATGAACATCAATTGCAGAGATTTGTACAGCAAATTCATTGTTCAGCGTCTCTTATAGCATTTTCCAATTGTTTACATTACCTTGACTGCGGATAAATAATTTTGCAGTTCCTTTTAACAACTGCTTTGCATAAATGAATTTCTGCACATCGTTCCATTCTACAGCTGCGGCGTTTTCCTCAAAATCTTCTACCCATTGCTCGAACGTAGGTTGATCAGATCCCGAGAATAAAGTCAAGGAATCTTCAACGTCACGCAGAGTAAATGTAGACCGAGCTGCAACAGACGCACGCTGAGTTACGGTTTGTATGCTTGCTACTTCGTCATCGTCGACATCGTCATTTTTTACATTTACCTCATAATGTTCTATAAGAACATTATCCAACTCGGACAATTTAGTTTTCAATTGCTCCACACTAAAATTTCTAACGTCATGCTCATCCATTTTTTTTTTTACTGTTGCTTTATTGTAGTTTTGTTGTACCAAAAAAAACCCAACACTTAATTTCGCAATGTTGTGCGCTTTGATTTTCACGTGCTTTTTCGATCACCGCGATCCCGGTTGAGCCCCCAAATGTAGGAAAAATTTATTAATACAATGATAAATAAATTTTATTAATATTTTTTACAATAATATTTTATTACAAATAAAAATTATTTCAATGTATTTTAAAATCGACGCTCTACACTTTTTACGCCCGTCCACAGCACTCACTCTCTCTAACTAACTACAATCAAAAACTAGCAGCGTTACCAGTTTTTTCGTTTATTCATTTTTTGCTAAGTTGCTTTTTTTATCATTTAAAAACTCTGCCTGTTTCTTAACGATAAAGGAATGCAATAGCAATATTTTGTTTATAGTTCTTTACAGTTTATCTCCATATAGAATTGTTTACAGTTTATTTCCTATAACAATTCGTACCTGCTTAAAGAATTTTTTCAACTGTGTAATTATGTGCTGCAGTTATACAGGTAGTTCAGCTAGTGTGGAACTAATTAATTTTTAAACTGATCAATATAAGAAAAAGTTCATAAAACGGTTTAATTATGTTAAAATTCATAATTTAAAAATAGAGATGATGCGGAACTAATTTAAAATGTGAATATTGTGTCACTTTTCTTGGAAAATTGATTCAAGGGTATTATGGTGCGTATGAGTAACATGAAGGACACCTGATAAATTAATTTTTTTTAAATTACTTCTGGAAGCAATATCACACTGGAAATATTTATTTTCGAAGAAGAATTTATTGTTTAATCGGAATTAAAAATAAAAATGAAAAATTTGTGTGACGTATTCCTCTGTTTTTTTTTTACTGAAAAATCGTGTGTATGTGTTTGGAGTGATGTGAAGGATAAATAAATTTTTTAGAAGTACTTCCAACGACAATATCGTCCTGAAATTTTTGAGTTTTATGTACAATTTTATTACTAATTGAAATCAAAAATATTATATAAGAATATTTGTAGTATATTTTTTGAAAGCACGCATGTGTTTGATGTGTTTTATGAGAAAAAAAAAAATTTAAAAAATTTATAAAAATCGATGCTAACATGAAAATTTTTATTTCTTAGTAAAATTTAAAACTGAATCTAAATAAAATATAAAAAATGAAAAATGTTGTGTACCCTTTTGAGATATCTTTTTTTTTGAAATTTAACGGTTAATATTAGTACTTAAATATAAACAATCTTAATTGTTTAAACAATTTCTTAAAAGCTCAACCAATTATCTTTAAAACGCAATAAATTTCAAGTTTCTACCTTTTATTGAACTTGAGATATAGCCATTTGAAAATGTGTCTACAATGCCAATTCTCAAAACCCCATGGGTCCATATCTCCTAGGAAAAAAATTACAAAATTTTTTCCCGAGATACAGGTCTTCTTATTTTATGAATGGAGCTCATAAAAAAAATTTCAGCCAAATCGGAGGTGATGAGGTCATTTTTTGCCAAAATCCGTCCGGTTTGTAAAAGAATGACCCATATGCCTTAGTGACTCTATGCCAAATCTCTGTCTGAAGGAAAATGCGCGTCTTATATACCCAACCGACCGAGCTTTTTCGTAGCATATCATTTTTATTTACAGCTGATCTCACTAATTCTAATTCTTTGTTTACTTTGCTATTCTCTAATTTTTTTGTTTCATGTTGTGTGCGGTACGCAGCTTGTGCATTTTACTTCTCTTGAGTTTCTCTTACGGAGAATATTTTTGGCAGTTCTTGTTTTCTTATTTCGCTATTTTACTGCTTTGTTTTGATTCTTACAAAACGTGTTTTAAAACTACATTCGGTCGGTGGTGGTTTTATTTATTTATTTATTCATTAATGTATTTACTTAAATCTAACAATGTCTTAATTATTCTACGTTTCTATTTTATCTATATGGTGTCCTATTACAGGATATTGATTTTGATATTGATATAAATTTTCTTTCTTTGATGCCAGCGTATTGTTCTTTGATGTTTTCTGTAGTTTTCTGCTGATTTCCTTTCTTCTATACCTGTTGTAAAAGGGTTATCAATGTTAATGTATAGAAGTGTACACGCCTATATAAGTTTTAGTGACAAAGGATAAACGTGTAAACGTGGATAAAAAATATAAACGCTTATGCAAGGATTTGCTTGCAAATTATAAACGTGTTCACGCTTATTGTTTTGCTGGAGAAAGGATTTAACGTGTTCACGCTATGCAAGGATTTGGTAGCAAATTATAAACGTGTTCACGCTTATTATTTTGCTGGAGAAATAATTTAACGTGTTCACGATATGCACGGATTTGGTAGCAATTTATAAACATGTTCACGCTCATAAATTTTGCTGAGGAAAGAATAAAAGATATATATATATAAATAAAACAATAGAAAGTTGCTTCTTTATACTTAGCTCCGTGTACATCAGTGCTCTGGTAATGTCTCCGAATGATTCACTTGGCGAGTCGATCACTAATTCCGATGACTTCAAGTGTCGCTCACTAACTTGATGACTTCAAGTGTCGATCACTAACTCCGATGACTTCAAATTCCAAAATCAATAAGTAATGTCCAATGCGTAAGCGTTGTATGGGTTGCAATCGTTGCGAGCGTAGAAATCGTTGAAATCGTTGTAATATTACAATCGTTAGAAGCGTTGTATGCGTTGCAATCGTTGCGAGGCGTTAGAATCGTTGTGATCAGTGGTGTAAAAAAACCTTGTAATGAAAATAATTCAGGGACCAAGAACATGGTATCAACAACCGAGATAACCCGAATCCTATGAGTGTCATGGAAGCCAACTTTTAATCGTCGCCAGGGATTCCCCAACTTCTTTCCCAATCCTCTACCAAAGAAGATAAAGAAAAGAAACTGAGAGGAAATTTTGAATAATTGTGCCTCTTTGTGTAATATCGCAAAGAAAATCTCTCTTACTTATTTACCATACCAGAATTGTCAAATATTAAAAACGGTGTGGCTTATAACTTAAATGTTTACTGCATTTGTGGTTGCTATTAACATGTAGCCATTTCTTCTAATTAGAAGAAATAGTATAAATTATTGTTCTTGGGAAATCCATTGTATATATTAATACGATTATAATGAGTAAATATAGGCATGATTTTTTATATCAGTTTTACTTCAATTTACATAAAAGTTTTAAATGCGCTATTTAAATCAAATATAAATGAAGAATTGGTAAACTAAAATCAATAGAAAATATAAAGTAGCTATTATTGATATATATAAATATGTATATATAATTAGTCATGAAATTGTTTTAATAAAGTTAAAAAAATTGTATCGTATTTATTAAAATAAAAGTTCTTTTAATCATGTTGCACATATACGTACTATATTTATATATATGCTGAGCATCTAATAGAAAAGTTAATATTTAATATTTTGTTTTAAAAAGATTAATATTAATATAATTTTTTAAAATTCAAATAAGTTTGGTATATTGTAATACAATATTTGCTTGTGCTTCAAATTTTTTCAATATAGAAAATCGTATACTATGTATATACTACATATTTTTTGTAGTTTTAAGCAATCCTTTCAATAAGGTGAAATGATTTTTGTATATGAAATTCAAAAAATTCAAGAAATTCTTAACTAGTTAATAGCAACATTGTAAACAATGAGGATCAATTTCATCGCATAGCATTAGAAGAAATATTAAATATATAAGCATTTTCCGCACCACCTAAGAGGTATGCTTGCTGGCGCGTTACTGAGTTTTAGGTGTTCGGTTCCCCAATAGGCCTATCCACCAAAATGTTTTATTCAACAAATATACAATTTTATGTAAACACAATTTAGAATAACTTAATATATACAAAATAATATTACTATTTTAAAAATATTTAATATTAAACCAAAAATAATAAGGAACTATTAAATTAAAGATAAATTATAAATAAATTTAATAAATTATAAAATTAAAACTAAAATGTTTTATGTTTAAGTAAAAAATCATTTAAAGAGTATGAACACTTTTGTGCTGTTTATAAGTGTTGAAAGCAAAATTGTTTATGTTTAAAATTCAACACTTTATTATTGAAATATTTTAAAATGAAGTAAATTCTTACTTTAATGAAAAAAGATAGAAGAGTTTCAATTTTGCAATTAGAGCAACATATATAGGGATGAACGTTTTTCAATTTATTAAATAAATGTTGCGCTAAACCTAATTTGTAGCAATTGCTATCGAACTGATCCTTTCCTATGATGATGAAAATATTGGTTACTGAAAGGTCACTAATGTGTGGAAAAGTCGACAGACAATTATGATTAATTTGCATTTTTAAAAAAGCCATCCACATACACTTAGCAGAAAAACTCTGCGTACAAAAAGTAAATTTTGTTTCAACATATAAAAAATGACTATATAAATAAATTTTTTAAATCAATTTTATTTTTTGTTTGTACTTTAATTCGTTGGCTTTATTTTAAGCTAAAACTTATTTCTATCACATAAGTAGAAAAATTATAATTATTAAAAATGTAAAAATCAGCGCTATCGGTGGCAGAAAAAGTCTGCGTACAAAACATATAAAGGGGAATTCCCAAAGTTTTAACAGTAGAACTTTGGCGTGCTTTATGTTTTACTGTACCAGTATATCATTATACACAATCCCACGCACTTATTTTATAATTTAATGATTAAAAAGTAATTAAATTTTTAATGACAAATAAAGGAAAAGAAATTATTATCAGTGAGAGCAGTATTATTATTGATCTATGGAAAAAAAGGAAAATGTATCGCAAAATTGATCAAATCGTTAAGCTGTCACATTCTTTTATCCAAAGAGTAGTGAACAACTACAACTAAATATGATTATTGACCTAGAAGTTGGGATCTGGGCGTCCATCCAAGCTGTCAACAAGAGAAACTCGCAGTATTATTAATTCAGTGAAAGATAATCCTCGTCTAACTGGACTTCTGTTATAGAAATACACATAGCCAATAAACTCTGCGTACAAATCGGAATTTTAATATCTAAACCGCGTCCTGGGCGTCCAAAAGTTTTATCAGTCCGAGAAGAGCGAAAAATAGTCCATATGATAAAGATGAACCCTTTCATTTCTTCTTTGAAAATTGTGAAATATATAACACAATTATTTAAAAAAAATATTTGTGCGGAGACTGCTAGGAAAGTATCGTGGTACTTACTTGCTAAAGCTGGATATCGTGGTAGAGTCGCTAGAAAGAAACCGTATATTTCACTTGTAAACAGACAAAATATGCGTTGAAATGCATTGAATTTGCAAACAAATACATAAATAAACTTCCGGAGTTCTGGAAACAAGTGATATTTTCAGACGAAAGCAAGTTCTGCATCTTTGGTATAAAACGTCGTCAAATTGTGTGGCGGAAATCAGGAGCAGCGTTAGAGAAACAAAATCTTGTTGGTACAGTCAAACACGGCGGTGGTGGAGTTATGATATGGGGGTGCATGGTGGCTGATGGTGCAGGTCAGTTGAAATTTATAGAACCGACAATGAATAAATGGGGTTATTTAAACATTTTAAAAAGAAATTGGAAACAATGTGCAGATAATTTGGGCTTATCTACGTCATTTTGGCTCCAACAGGACAATGACCCAAAACACACAGCAGGGATTGTTAAACTTTGGTTTTTGTACACCGTTCCAAGATTTAGAGAAAAACACAACACAATAGAACAAGTACACCGCATAGTACGAGTAATTAAGGAAACGTTTGAGAAGAGGCAGTATTGTTCAGGCGTCTTTCTAGACATAACCCAAGCCTTTGACAAAGTTTGGCACGAAGGATTGTTTTGGAAACTTGAGAAACATTTATCATACAATATATCCTCAGTTATCAAAAACTACCTCTCAAATAGAAGATTTGTTATAAAACAAAATTCTTTTGTCTCCAATGCCTTCCCCATTATAGCTGGTGTACCCCAAGGTAGTGTTCTGGGCCCCTTGCTGTACCTGATTTTCACAGCAGACATGCCAACCAGTGATTGTACAACAACATCAACATTTGCGGATGACACTGCCATTCTCAGCCATAGTGACGACCCATTCACAGCCACAAAATCAGTTCAAGATCATCTCAACAAACTGCAAAAATGGCTCGATCTCTGGAGAATAAAAGTTAACGAATCGAAAAGTGTACACATAACCTTCACTCTACGACGAGATACCTGCCCTGCCCTTCGTATTAATGGAAAAGTAATACCACAATGCAATGACACCAAATACTTAGGAATGCACCTCGACCGAAGGCTTACGTGGAAAAAGCATATAGAAACCAAAGTAACCCAAATTAAACTCAAACAACAAGTACTAAACTGGCTGATAAATAAAAATTCTAAACTTAATCTCACCTATAAAGTGCAACTATACAACACAATGATGAAACCATATGGACCTACGGAATTGAACTCTGGAGCTCTGCTTCTCCATCAAACATTGAAAAACTTCAAAGAACTCAATCAAAAATCCTCCGGCAAATAGTCGGTGCCCCCTGGTATATAAAAAACGCAAATATTCATAGAGATCTTCGAATTGACACAGTCACAGATGTAATTACCAGCAACACACAAAGGTACAAAATCAAACTCAGGAACCATCAAAATCCACTTGCAAGCAACCTTACCCAAAGCGCTGGTATACAGCGACTCAAAAAAAACTATATAAACCCGGCTATTCAAGAATAACGCCCGACATGGTAACGAAATTGGACGAAGCTTTGGCTAAGGACAATTAATTATCTATTTTTCTTTTTTCAAATATTTTAATACAGCAATTAGCAGCGAAAATTTATTGTTAGTTCTAAGTTGATTTTTAGAAGATTCTATAAAAAACAAAATAAAATTCAAAAAAAAAAAAATTACCAAGAGGCTATTTATATTAAGAAGCCAGCCATTAATAAAAGAAAATGTAGGCTTAATATTTTTGCCACCACTATCTTCAATTTTCAGAGACTTAAGTAAATAAATGGCCTGAACTATGTATAGTTTTCATACCTGAAGCAACAGCGTTGCTGAAAATTTGTGCTGCAAAACGAACATTCATTTTTTGAAACGAATTGGGTCTAATATGTGCGTTTGTCAGTTTAGGCGCACATTTAAAGCTATTTATTGAATCGATACTGTAGAATAAAACAATATCTTCTTAAGAGACTTTTAAGCTTTCAAAATATAAACAATTTTTGCTATTTTCTAAGCAGTTTCGTGTGCTTTTTAGCAAGTGAGGAGAATCATGAAAGAAAGAAATTTTACCACCGTTCACCTCAAAAAATGGATTGTCTTCGCTAACTCCTAAGCTTTTGGCTAAACTAATAAAATTTTTTGCTTGGTCACAAGCAAAATGGCATGGATTTAATCCTATACTTTCAAGTTGCTTAATTACTTTAATAAGATATCTCTTTATAACTTCCGCTTTATAACTACCACTAGTAAAGAAGTAAGCAAAAGGTTGTGACCATTTATCTCCACCAATTCCTTGAACTAAAAAGGTAAAAACACTATTTGCAATTTTGGAACTGCGATTCTCGTCACCGTAATCTTCAAGGCCAACAATTTTATCGTTGTGCCTATCATATTGCAGGTGACTTTTTAGAGACATTTCGTGACAGGAAATTGAAACATACTTTTGAGCGTATGTGAAGTTCCGACTACGAAATTCAAGGGACTTAAGGCTACTATTTATGCAGCCTGGAGATTTGGGCCACTTTGAAACAAACTCTAAAAGTTTGTTTCTGCATAAAAGAGCTGCATAAAAGAGTTTATGCAGCCAATTAAAAGAAGTACTTAAATGTCTATAGGCTATCGGAGACAGAAAAAACACCCCTAATGCGAGAGTTTTTAAAATCTTATCATACCTATAGCCGTTTACCGGCCTATCGCTATTCTTTAAACAATTTCTAACAGAAATTTGAAGATTTTGGGGGAGCCTACTACAAAATTCCTCTAAATTATCCCCCTCTGGCACTTCATTGATACTGGTAATTGTCTTACCAGCTGAAAGTTGTCGAAGCAACTCATTATTTGAGGCCCTAAGCTTTTCAATCTCTAAATTTTGTTTTGAAATAATTTTATCGCTAACACCTAAATCTAAACAAATCTTTTTTAGTTTATTATGTAGTTCTTGATTTTCTTCCACCAATTTTCTTTTCCTAGGAGACAACTCAGAAGACGAACTATTTCTTTGGGTCTCTATGTTACCTATTGGAATTGCCTCTTCTACCTTTCCTACCCTTTCTACTATTATGTCATTGGTGGTGGGTGGAGATAAAATATTTGAAATTATGTTGTTTGCTACAATTGAATTATGAAGACAATCTATTTTTTTCAATGAAACATGTATGTTATTCTTATCACCATCCACTACTTTAAGTAATTTCTTGCTAAAACTAATTGCTAAATTTTGGTCAGGCATTGCTTCCCGGATTAAATTTTTCGTGCAACGCATTTTTGCAGAAAAATGCCTATCACAGGCATAAAATATCCGGTTTATGGAGTCAGTAACTTCTAACAGAGCCTTCCACTCGTTTCTATAATAGAAATCAAAGAAGATAAAGAAAAGAAACTGAGAGTTGCTTGAGAAATTGTGTATAAAATCTTCTGAATAATTCAAATAATATTCAAAATTTTGAGTAATGAGGCGAAAATATCACGCAATACAAAAACAAAAAGCCTAATGCTATACAATAGCGCATAATCATTTTCCCCACCAGGTCTTGCTATTTTGCCCACGCGGTCCCTACTCACCACGATGCTTGCTAAAATAAGAGCACATTTCGAGAAATTTTGTTGTTTATTTTGGTTTTTTGATGTTAAAAATCCCTTAAGACATTTGTTTGTGATACTACACAAAGAGGCACAATGATTCAAAATTTCCTCTCAGTTTCTTTTCTTTGTCTTCTTTGATAAAAATCATAAAACGACCATTACTTAAAATTTGTATGAAAACATGCAAGCGAAATAATCTGCGTTATCAACAACGTTCTCAAATTCCGACCAATAACAATAAAAGTTATTTCCCGAAATCAGAACCGATGAAAGTAGATCCATCGATGAAAACTAATCAGGGACCAAGAACATGGTATCAACAACCGAGATAACCCGAATCCTATGAGTGTCATGGAAGCCAACTTTTAATCGTCGCCAGGGATTCCCCAACTTCTTTCCCAATCCTCTACCAAAGAAGATAAAGAAAAGAAACTGAGAGGAAATTTTGAATAATTGTGCCTCTTTGTGTAATATCGCAAAGAAAATCTCTCTTACTTATTTACCATACCAGAATTGTCAAATATTAAAAACGGTGTGGCTTATAGCTTAACGGCCTTATTCATAAAAATTTCTTAAAATGCTTTTTAAATACATTTTAGTTAAAATGTATTTTAACTTTATAATGGCCTTATAATGCACACTATTCATAAACGTATTATAAACCTTTGATAACTATAATACAAATGTTAATAACATTGCTGTTAAACACAAAACATTTTACAACACTGTGAGAAATATGAATTAATGCAGCACAAAAATAAAAATTAAAAGATTTGTTTATGATTAATAAATCGTTATTTAATTTGCAATTTTATTAAAAGTTTTTTTCAATAAATATTTTTAATATAACATTAGTTTCTTTCGATTTGTTGAATTATCATCACATATTTCTTCACAGTCAGATAAGAAACTAAAGTTGATAGCCGTAGAAAAATTGTCATTATAAGGTATTTTGGAGTCATTTTCATTGTAAGTAAATGCAAGATTATGCAATACTGCAAGTGCGACTATAACTGTTTTCGCATTCTCCAATGATATATTCAACCCATCTAGAAGACAACGAAATCTTTGCTTCCACACACCAAAGCATCTTTCAACTGTATTTCTGGTGGCAATGTGTGCAGCATTGTATCGATCTTCTTTTGCGTTTTGTGGTTTCAGTATTGGAGTGAATAGGTATGGTTGAAGTTTGTATCCTGAATCGCCAACCAAGCGCCCTTTGCATTTTCCTGCCTCTAACTGTTCTTTAAGAATTGACTCATCGAAAATCCGGCAGTCGTGCGTACTACCTCTCCATCTTGCGACTATATTGCAAATTTTTAAATTTGCATCAAATATCACCTTCAAAATATAATTTGTTTTTTAATGTAAGTAAATATTTTAAAGGTACTAAAAATACGCACTTGTTCGTTTAATGAATAAAACCCTTTCCGATTTATATAATATTGGGAAATATCTCCACCCACTTTTTTAATTTTTATGTGCGTGCAATCAATTGCACCAATCACATTTGGAACTTGTAATCTTGTGGAAGTTCCAGCGCTTCTACTATCAAACGTTAAGTCCTGTTTCACTAAGTCAGTTATTTTTTACGTTATTTTTTGAAAATCGGTACCTCAGTTGAAATTCATCATCACGCAGCATAAACGGATCTCCACGTTGTTTATATATTTTTAAATTAAATTAAATACTCGCCAATTTCTTTAATTATGCTTATGGCATCCATATTTAATTGTAATTCACCCAATAAAAATTACTACACAATCAAAAATTGTACTTAAAATGCTGTTATAGAAGGTATAAACCTATTATAAATTTTGACATATTTTAACAGCATTTTAACAGCATTTTAACTTTAAAATACGTTTATGAATAGAGTTTTATAAATGCTTTATAACACTGTTAAATAACGTTTATGAATAACATTTTCGATAAAATGTATTACAAATCTACTATAACTTTTTATGAATAAGGCCGTAAATGTTTACTGCATTTGTGGTTGCATATTAGCATGTAGCCATTTCTTCTAATTAGAAGAAATAGTATAAATTATTGTTCTTGGAAAATCCATTGTATATATTAATACGATTATAATGAGTAAATATAGGCATGATTTTTTATATCAGTTTTACTTCAATTTACATAAAAGTTTTAAATGCGCTATTTAAATCAAATATAAATGAAGAATTGGTAAAATAAAATCAATAGAAAATATAAAGTAGCTATTATTGATATATATAAATATGTATATATAATTAGTCATGAAATTGTTTTAATAAAGTTAAAAAAATTGTATCGTATTTATTAAAATAAAAGTTCTTTTAATCATGTTGCACATATACGTACTATATTTATATATATGCTGAGCATCTAATAGAAAAGTTAATATTTAATATTTTGTTTTAAAAAGATTAATATTAATATAATTTTTTAAAATTCAAAAAAAGTTTGGTATATTGTAATACAATATTTGCTTGTGCTTCAAATTTTTTCAATATAGAAAATCGTATACTATGTATATACTACATATTTTTTGTAGTTTTAAGCAATCCTTTCAATAAGGTGAAATGATTTTTGTATATGAAATTCAAAAAATTCAAGAAATTCTTAACTAGTTAATAGCAACATTGTAAACAATGAGGATCAATTTCATCGCATAGCATTAGAAGAAATATTAAATATATAAGCATTTTCCGCACCACCTAAGAGGTATGCTTGCTGGCGCGTTACTGAGTTTTAGGTGTTCGGTTCCCCAATAGGCCTATCCACCAAAATGTTTTATTCAACAAATATACAATTTTATGTAAACACAATTTAGAATAACTTAATATATACAAAATAATATTACTATTTTAAAAATATTTAATATTAAACCAAAAATAATAAGGAACTATTAAATTAAAGATAAATTATAAATAAATTTAATAAATTATAAAATTAAAACTAAAATGTTTTATGTTTAAGTAAAAAATCATTTAAAGAGTATGAACACTTTTGTGCTGTTTATAAGTGTTGAAAGCAAAATTGTTTATGTTTAAAATTCAACACTTTATTATTGAAATATTTTAAAATGAAGTAAATTCTTACTTTAATGAAAAAAGATAGAAGAGTTTCAATTTTGCAATTAGAGCAACATATATAGGGATGAACGTTTTTCAATTTATTAAATAAATGTTGCGCTAAACCTAATTTGTAGCAATTGCTATCGAACTGATCCTTTCCTATGATGATGAAAATATTGGTTACTGAAAGGTCACTAATGTGTGGAAAAGTCGACAGACAATTATGATTAATTTGCATTTTTAAAAAAGCCATCCACATACACTTAGCAGAAAAACTCTGCGTACAAAAAGTAAATTTTGTTTCAACATATAAAAAATGACTATATAAATAAATTTTTTAAATCAATTTTATTTTTTGTTTGTACTTTAATTCGTTGGCTTTATTTTAAGCTAAAACTTATTTCTATCACATAAGTAGAAAAATTATAATTATTAAAAATGTAAAAATCAGCGCTATCGGTGGCAGAAAAAGTCTGCGTACAAAACATATAAAGGGGAATTCCCAAAGTTTTAACAGTAGAACTTTGGCGTGCTTTATGTTTTACTGTACCAGTATATCATTATACACAATCCCACGCACTTATTTTATAATTTAATGATTAAAAAGTAATTAAATTTTTAATGACAAATAAAGGAAAAGAAATTATTATCAGTGAGAGCAGTATTATTATTGATCTATGGAAAAAAAGGAAAATGTATCGCAAAATTGATCAAATCGTTAAGCTGTCACATTCTTTTATCCAAAGAGTAGTGAACAACTACAACTAAATATGATTATTGACCTAGAAGTTGGGATCTGGGCGTCCATCCAAGCTGTCAACAAGAGAAACTCGCAGTATTATTAATTCAGTGAAAGATAATCCTCGTCTAACTGGACTTCTGTTATAGAAATACACATAGCCAATAAACTCTGCGTACAAATCGGAATTTTAATATCTAAACCGCGTCCTGGGCGTCCAAAAGTTTTATCAGTCCGAGAAGAGCGAAAAATAGTCCATATGATAAAGATGAACCCTTTCATTTCTTCTTTGAAAATTGTGAAATATATAACACAATTATTTAAAAAAAATATTTGTGCGGAGACTGCTAGGAAAGTATCGTGGTACTTACTTGCTAAAGCTGGATATCGTGGTAGAGTCGCTAGAAAGAAACCGTATATTTCACTTGTAAACATACAAAATATGCGTTGAAATGCATTGAATTTGCAAACAAATACATAAATAAACTTCCGGAGTTCTGGAAACAAGTGATATTTTCAGACGAAAGCAAGTTCTGCATCTTTGGTATAAAACGTCGTCAAATTGTGTGGCGGAAATCAGGAGCAGCGTTAGAGAAACAAAATCTTGTTGGTACAGTCAAACACGGCGGTGGTGGAGTTATGATATGGGGGTGCATGGTGGCTGATGGTGCAGGTCAGTTGAAATTTATAGAACCGACAATGAATAAATGGGGTTATTTAAACATTTTAAAAAGAAATTGGAAACAATGTGCAGATAATTTGGGCTTATCTACGTCATTTTGGCTCCAACAGGACAATGACCCAAAACACACAGCAGGGATTGTTAAACTTTGGTTTTTGTACACCGTTCCAAGATTTAGAGAAAAACACAACACAATAGAACAAGTACACCGCATAGTACGAGTAATTAAGGAAACGTTTGAGAAGAGGCAGTATTGTTCAGGCGTCTTTCTAGACATAACCCAAGCCTTTGACAAAGTTTGGCACGAAGGATTGTTTTGGAAACTTGAGAAACATTTATCATACAATATATCCTCAGTTATCAAAAACTACCTCTCAAATAGAAGATTTGTTATAAAACAAAATTCTTTTGTCTCCAATGCCTTCCCCATTATAGCTGGTGTACCCCAAGGTAGTGTTCTGGGCCCCTTGCTGTACCTGATTTTCACAGCAGACATGCCAACCAGTGATTGTACAACAACATCAACATTTGCGGATGACACTGCCATTCTCAGCCATAGTGACGACCCATTCACAGCCACAAAATCAGTTCAAGATCATCTCAACAAACTGCAAAAATGGCTCGATCTCTGGAGAATAAAAGTTAACGAATCGAAAAGTGTACACATAACCTTCACTCTACGACGAGATACCTGCCCTGCCCTTCGTATTAATGGAAAGTAATACCACAATGCAATGACACCAAATACTTAGGAATGCACCTCGACCGAAGGCTTACGTGGAAAAAGCATATAGAAACCAAAGTAACCCAAATTAAACTCAAACAACAAGAACTAAACTGGCTGATAAATAAAAATTCTAAACTTAATCTCACCTATAAAGTGCAACTTTACAACACAATGATGAAACCCATATGGATCTACGGAATTGAACTCTGGAGCTCTGCTTCTCCATCAAACATTGAAAAACTTCAAAGAACTCAATCAAAAATCCTCCGGCAAATAGTCGGTGCCCCCTGGTATATAAAAAACGCAAATATTCATAGAGATCTTCGAATTGACACAGTCACAGATGTAATTACCAGCAACACACAAAAGTACAAAATCAAACTCAGGAACCATCAAAATCCACTTGCAAGCAACCTTACCCAAAGCGCTGGTATACAGCGACTCAAAAAAAACTATATAAACCCGGCTATTCAAGAATAACGCCCGACATGGTAACGAAATTGGACGAAGCTTTGGCTAAGGACAATTAATTATCTATTTTTCTTTTTTCAAATATTTTAATACAGCAATTAGCAGCGAAAATTTATTGTTAGTTCTAAGTTGATTTTTAGAAGATTCTATAAAAAACAAAATAAAATTCAAAAAAAAAAAAAATTACCAAGAGGCTATTTATATTAAGAAGCCAGCCATTAATAAAAGAAAATGTAGGCTTAATATTTTTGCCACCACTATCTTCAATTTTCAGAGACTTAAGTAAATAAATGGCCTGAACTATGTATAGTTTTCATACCTGAAGCAACAGCGTTGCTGAAAATTTGTGCTGCAAAACGAACATTCATTTTTTGAAACGAATTGGGTCTAATATGTGCGTTTGTCAGTTTAGGCGCACATTTAAAGCTATTTATTGAATCGATACTGTAGAATAAAACAATATCTTCTTAAGAGACTTTTAAGCTTTCAAAATATAAACAATTTTTGCTATTTTCTAAGCAGTTTCGTGTGCTTTTTAGCAAGTGAGGAGAATCATGAAAGAAAGAAATTTTACCACCGTTCACCTCAAAAAATGGATTGTCTTCGCTAACTCCTAAGCTTTTGGCTAAACTAATAAAATTTTTTGCTTGGTCACAAGCAAAATGGCATGGATTTAATCCTATACTTTCAAGTTGCTTAATTACTTTAATAAGATATCTCTTTATAACTTCCGCTTTATAACTACCACTAGTAAAGAAGTAAGCAAAAGGTTGTGACCATTTATCTCCACCAATTCCTTGAACTAAAAAGGTAAAAACACTATTTGCAATTTTGGAACTGCGATTCTCGTCACCGTAATCTTCAAGGCCAACAATTTTATCGTTGTGCCTATCATATTGCAGGTGACTTTTTAGAGACATTTCGTGACAGGAAATTGAAACATACTTTTGAGCGTATGTGAAGTTCCGACTACGAAATTCAAGGGACTTAAGGCTACTATTTATGCAGCCTGGAGATTTGGGCCACTTTGAAACAAACTCTAAAAGTTTGTTTCTGCATAAAAGAGCTGCATAAAAGAGTTTATGCAGCCAATTAAAAGAAGTACTTAAATGTCTATAGGCTATCGGAGACAGAAAAAACACCCCTAATGCGAGAGTTTTTAAAATCTTATCATACCTATAGCCGTTTACCGGCCTATCGCTATTCTTTAAACAATTTCTAACAGAAATTTGAAGATTTTGGGGGAGCCTACTACAAAATTCCTCTAAATTATCCCCCTCTGGCACTTCATTGATACTGGTAATTGTCTTACCAGCTGAAAGTTGTCGAAGCAACTCATTATTTGAGGCCCTAAGCTTTTCAATCTCTAAATTTTGTTTTGAAATAATTTTATCGCTAACACCTAAATCTAAACAAATCTTTTTTAGTTTATTATGTAGTTCTTGATTTTCTTCCACCAATTTTCTTTTCCTAGGAGACAACTCAGAAGACGAACTATTTCTTTGGGTCTCTATGTTACCTATTGGAATTGCCTCTTCTACCTTTCCTACCCTTTCTACTATTATGTCATTGGTGGTGGGTGGAGATAAAATATTTGAAATTATGTTGTTTGCTACAATTGAATTATGAAGACAATCTATTTTTTTCAATGAAACATGTATGTTATTCTTATCACCATCCACTACTTTAAGTAATTTCTTGCTAAAACTAATTGCTAAATTTTGGTCAGGCATTGCTTCCCGGATTAAATTTTTCGTGCAACGCATTTTTGCAGAAAAATGCCTATCACAGGCATAAAATATCCGGTTTATGGAGTCAGTAACTTCTAACAGAGCCTTCCACTCGTTTCTATAATAGAAATCAAAGAAGATAAAGAAAAGAAACTGAGAGTTGCTTGAGAAATTGTGTATAAAATCTTCTGAATAATTCAAATAATATTCAAAATTTTGAGTAATGAGGCGAAAATATCACGCAATACAAAAACAAAAAGCCTAATGCTATACAATAGCGCATAATCATTTTCCCCACCAGGTCTTGCTATTTTGCCCACGCGGTCCCTACTCACCACGATGCTTGCTAAAATAAGAGCACATTTCGAGAAATTTTGTTGTTTATTTTGGTTTTTTGATGTTAAAAATCCCTTAAGACATTTGTTTGTGATACTACACAAAGAGGCACAATGATTCAAAATTTCCTCTCAGTTTCTTTTCTTTGTCTTCTTTGATAAAAATCATAAAACGACCATTACTTAAAATTTGTATGAAAACATGCAAGCGAAATAATCTGCGTTATCAACAACGTTCTCAAATTCCGACCAATAACAATAAAAGTTATTTCCCGAAATCAGAACCGATGAAAGTAGATCCATCGATGAAAACTAATCAGGGACCAAGAACATGGTATCAACAACCGAGATAACCCGAATCCTATGAGTGTCATGGAAGCCAACTTTTAATCGTCGCCAGGGATTCCCCAACTTCTTTCCCAATCCTCTACCAAAGAAGATAAAGAAAAGAAACTGAGAGGAAATTTTGAATAATTGTGCCTCTTTGTGTAATATCGCAAAGAAAATCTCTCTTACTTATTTACCATACCAGAATTGTCAAATATTAAAAACGGTGTGGCTTATAGCTTAAATGTTTACTGCATTTGTGGTTGCATATTAGCATGTAGCCATTTCTTCTAATTAGAAGAAATAGTATAAATTATTGTTCTTGGAAAATCCATTGTATATATTAATACGATTATAATGAGTAAATATAGGCATGATTTTTTATATCAGTTTTACTTCAATTTACATAAAAGTTTTAAATGCGCTATTTAAATCAAATATAAATGAAGAATTGGTAAAATAAAATCAATAGAAAATATAAAGTAGCTATTATTGATATATATAAATATGTATATATAATTAGTCATGAAATTGTTTTAATAAAGTTAAAAAAATTGTATCGTATTTATTAAAATAAAAGTTCTTTTAATCATGTTGCACATATACGTACTATATTTATATATATGCTGAGCATCTAATAGAAAAGTTAATATTTAATATTTTGTTTTAAAAAGATTAATATTAATATAATTTTTTAAAATTCAAAAAAAGTTTGGTATATTGTAATACAATATTTGCTTGTGCTTCAAATTTTTTCAATATAGAAAATCGTATACTATGTATATACTACATATTTTTTGTAGTTTTAAGCAATCCTTTCAATAAGGTGAAATGATTTTTGTATATGAAATTCAAAAAATTCAAGAAATTCTTAACTAGTTAATAGCAACATTGTAAACAATGAGGATCAATTTCATCGCATAGCATTAGAAGAAATATTAAATATATAAGCATTTTCCGCACCACCTAAGAGGTATGCTTGCTGGCGCGTTACTGAGTTTTAGGTGTTCGGTTCCCCAATAGGCCTATCCACCAAAATGTTTTATTCAACAAATATACAATTTTATGTAAACACAATTTAGAATAACTTAATATATACAAAATAATATTACTATTTTAAAAATATTTAATATTAAACCAAAAATAATAAGGAACTATTAAATTAAAGATAAATTATAAATAAATTTAATAAATTATAAAATTAAAACTAAAATGTTTTATGTTTAAGTAAAAAATCATTTAAAGAGTATGAACACTTTTGTGCTGTTTATAAGTGTTGAAAGCAAAATTGTTTATGTTTAAAATTCAACACTTTATTATTGAAATATTTTAAAATGAAGTAAATTCTTACTTTAATGAAAAAAGATAGAAGAGTTTCAATTTTGCAATTAGAGCAACATATATAGGGATGAACGTTTTTCAATTTATTAAATAAATGTTGCGCTAAACCTAATTTGTAGCAATTGCTATCGAACTGATCCTTTCCTATGATGATGAAAATATTGGTTACTGAAAGGTCACTAATGTGTGGAAAAGTCGACAGACAATTATGATTAATTTGCATTTTTAAAAAAGCCATCCACATACACTTAGCAGAAAAACTCTGCGTACAAAAAGTAAATTTTGTTTCAACATATAAAAAATGACTATATAAATAAATTTTTTAAATCAATTTTATTTTTTGTTTGTACTTTAATTCGTTGGCTTTATTTTAAGCTAAAACTTATTTCTATCACATAAGTAGAAAAATTATAATTATTAAAAATGTAAAAATCAGCGCTATCGGTGGCAGAAAAAGTCTGCGTACAAAACATATAAAGGGGAATTCCCAAAGTTTTAACAGTAGAACTTTGGCGTGCTTTATGTTTTACTGTACCAGTATATCATTATACACAATCCCACGCACTTATTTTATAATTTAATGATTAAAAAGTAATTAAATTTTTAATGACAAATAAAGGAAAAGAAATTATTATCAGTGAGAGCAGTATTATTATTGATCTATGGAAAAAAAGGAAAATGTATCGCAAAATTGATCAAATCGTTAAGCTGTCACATTCTTTTATCCAAAGAGTAGTGAACAACTACAACTAAATATGATTATTGACCTAGAAGTTGGGATCTGGGCGTCCATCCAAGCTGTCAACAAGAGAAACTCGCAGTATTATTAATTCAGTGAAAGATAATCCTCGTCTAACTGGACTTCTGTTATAGAAATACACATAGCCAATAAACTCTGCGTACAAATCGGAATTTTAATATCTAAACCGCGTCCTGGGCGTCCAAAAGTTTTATCAGTCCGAGAAGAGCGAAAAATAGTCCATATGATAAAGATGAACCCTTTCATTTCTTCTTTGAAAATTGTGAAATATATAACACAATTATTTAAAAAAAATATTTGTGCGGAGACTGCTAGGAAAGTATCGTGGTACTTACTTGCTAAAGCTGGATATCGTGGTAGAGTCGCTAGAAAGAAACCGTATATTTTCCTTGTAAACAGACAAAATATGCGTTGAAATGCATTGAATTTGCAAACAAATACATAAATAAACTTCCGGAGTTCTGGAAACAAGTGATATTTTCAGACGAAAGCAAGTTCTGCATCTTTGGTATAAAACGTCGTCAAATTGTGTGGCGGAAATCAGGAGCAGCGTTAGAGAAACAAAATCTTGTTGGTACAGTCAAACACGGCGGTGGTGGAGTTATGATATGGGGGTGCATGGTGGCTGATGGTGCAGGTCAGTTGAAATTTATAGAACCGACAATGAATAAATGGGGTTATTTAAACATTTTAAAAAGAAATTGGAAACAATGTGCAGATAATTTGGGCTTATCTACGTCATTTTGGCTCCAACAGGACAATGACCCAAAACACACAGCAGGGATTGTTAAACTTTGGTTTTTGTACACCGTTCCAAGATTTAGAGAAAAACACAACACAATAGAACAAGTACACCGCATAGTACGAGTAATTAAGGAAACGTTTGAGAAGAGGCAGTATTGTTCAGGCGTCTTTCTAGACATAACCCAAGCCTTTGACAAAGTTTGGCACGAAGGATTGTTTTGGAAACTTGAGAAACATTTATCATACAATATATCCTCAGTTATCAAAAACTACCTCTCAAATAGAAGATTTGTTATAAAACAAAATTCTTTTGTCTCCAATGCCTTCCCCATTATAGCTGGTGTACCCCAAGGTAGTGTTCTGGGCCCCTTGCTGTACCTGATTTTCACAGCAGACATGCCAACCAGTGATTGTACAACAACATCAACATTTGCGGATGACACTGCCATTCTCAGCCATAGTGACGACCCATTCACAGCCACAAAATCAGTTCAAGATCATCTCAACAAACTGCAAAAATGGCTCGATCTCTGGAGAATAAAAGTTAACGAATCGAAAAGTGTACACATAACCTTCACTCTACGACGAGATACCTGCCCTGCCCTTCGTATTAATGGAAAAGTAATACCACAATGCAATGACACCAAATACTTAGGAATGCACCTCGACCGAAGGCTTACGTGGAAAAAGCATATAGAAACCAAAGTAACCCAAATTAAACTCAAACAACAAGTACTAAACTGGCTGATAAATAAAAATTCTAAACTTAATCTCACCTATAAAGTGCAACTATACAACACAATGATGAAACCATATGGACCTACGGAATTGAACTCTGGAGCTCTGCTTCTCCATCAAACATTGAAAAACTTCAAAGAACTCAATCAAAAATCCTCCGGCAAATAGTCGGTGCCCCCTGGTATATAAAAAACGCAAATATTCATAGAGATCTTCGAATTGACACAGTCACAGATGTAATTACCAGCAACACACAAAAGTACAAAATCAAACTCAGGAACCATCAAAATCCACTTGCAAGCAACCTTACCCAAAGCGCTGGTATACAGCGACTCAAAAAAAACTATATAAACCCGGCTATTCAAGAATAACGCCCGACATGGTAACGAAATTGGACGAAGCTTTGGCTAAGGACAATTAATTATCTATTTTTCTTTTTTCAAATATTTTAATACAGCAATTAGCAGCGAAAATTTATTGTTAGTTCTAAGTTGATTTTTAGAAGATTCTATAAAAATCAAAATAAAATTCAAAAAAAAAAAAAAATTACCAAGAGGCTATTTGTATTAAGAAGCCAGCCATTAATAAAAGAAAATGTAGGCTTAATATTTTTGCCACCACTATCTTCAATTTTCAGAGACTTAAGTAAATAAATGGCCTGAACTATGTATAGTTTTCATACCTGAAGCAACAGCGTTGCTGAAAATTTGTGCTGCAAAACGAACATTCATTTTTTGAAACGAATTGGGTCTAATATGTGCGTTTGTCAGTTTAGGCGCACATTTAAAGCTATTTATTGAATCGATACTGTAGAATAAAACAATATCTTCTTAAGAGACTTTTAAGCTTTCAAAATATAAACAATTTTTGCTATTTTCTAAGCAGTTTCGTGTGCTTTTTAGCAAGTGAGGAGAATCATGAAAGAAAGAAATTTTACCACCGTTCACCTCAAAAAATGGATTGTCTTCGCTAACTCCTAAGCTTTTGGCTAAACTAATAAAATTTTTTGCTTGGTCACAAGCAAAATGGCATGGATTTAATCCTATACTTTCAAGTTGCTTAATTACTTTAATAAGATATCTCTTTATAACTTCCGCTTTATAACTACCACTAGTAAAGAAGTAAGCAAAAGGTTGTGACCATTTATCTCCACCAATTCCTTGAACTAAAAAGGTAAAAACACTATTTGCAATTTTGGAACTGCGATTCTCGTCACCGTAATCTTCAAGGCCAACAATTTTATCGTTGTGCCTATCATATTGCAGGTGACTTTTTAGAGACATTTCGTGACAGGAAATTGAAACATACTTTTGAGCGTATGTGAAGTTCCGACTACGAAATTCAAGGGACTTAAGGCTACTATTTATGCAGCCTGGAGATTTGGGCCACTTTGAAACAAACTCTAAAAGTTTGTTTCTGCATAAAAGAGCTGCATAAAAGAGTTTATGCAGCCAATTAAAAGAAGTACTTAAATGTCTATAGGCTATCGGAGACAGAAAAAACACCCCTAATGCGAGAGTTTTTAAAATCTTATCATACCTATAGCCGTTTACCGGCCTATCGCTATTCTTTAAACAATTTCTAACAGAAATTTGAAGATTTTGGGGGAGCCTACTACAAAATTCCTCTAAATTATCCCCCTCTGGCACTTCATTGATACTGGTAATTGTCTTACCAGCTGAAAGTTGTCGAAGCAACTCATTATTTGAGGCCCTAAGCTTTTCAATCTCTAAATTTTGTTTTGAAATAATTT
Source organism: Teleopsis dalmanni (assembly GCF_002237135.1). Classification (NCBI taxonomy): domain Eukaryota; kingdom Metazoa; phylum Arthropoda; class Insecta; order Diptera; family Diopsidae; genus Teleopsis; species Teleopsis dalmanni. The sequence continues at coordinate 110,781,626 of NC_051847.1, read as the reverse complement.
TATCGCTAACACCTAAATCTAAACAAATCTTTTTTAGTTTATTATGTAGTTCTTGATTTTCTTCCACCAATTTTCTTTTCCTAGGAGACAACTCAGAAGACGAACTATTTCTTTGGGTCTCTATGTTACCTATTGGAATTGCCTCTTCTACCTTTCCTACCCTTTCTACTATTATGTCATTGGTGGTGGGTGGAGATAAAATATTTGAAATTATGTTGTTTGCTACAATTGAATTATGAAGACAATCTATTTTTTTCAATGAAACATGTATGTTATTCTTATCACCATCCACTACTTTAAGTAATTTCTTGCTAAAACTAATTGCTAAATTTTGGTCAGGCATTGCTTCCCGGATTAAATTTTTCGTGCAACGCATTTTTGCAGAAAAATGCCTATCACAGGCATAAAATATCCGGTTTATGGAGTCAGTAACTTCTAACAGAGCCTTCCACTCGTTTCTATAATAGAAATCAAAGAAGATAAAGAAAAGAAACTGAGAGTTGCTTGAGAAATTGTGTATAAAATCTTCTGAATAATTCAAATAATATTCAAAATTTTGAGTAATGAGGCGAAAATATCACGCAATACAAAAACAAAAAGCCTAATGCTATACAATAGCGCATAATCATTTTCCCCACCAGGTCTTGCTATTTTGCCCACGCGGTCCCTACTCACCACGATGCTTGCTAAAATAAGAGCACATTTCGAGAAATTTTGTTGTTTATTTTGGTTTTTTGATGTTAAAAATCCCTTAAGACATTTGTTTGTGATACTACACAAAGAGGCACAATGATTCAAAATTTCCTCTCAGTTTCTTTTCTTTGTCTTCTTTGATAAAAATCATAAAACGACCATTACTTAAAATTTGTATGAAAACATGCAACACAGTTTGGAGAACTATTAAGAAACATTTAATACAAAGATAATAGTTACGAAAAACACAGATCACATTGACTAAATCGCAGACTTTGTTCAAGCAACAACAAAATCTGCACCAATTTTATAAAGTGGAATGCAACTGCACGTCCAAGGTCTTTTGTCTGTATGATTTGAAGAAAAAAACAAACAAAAAAAAATGCCAAATTGTACAATATATTTTTAAAACATATAATTTTTTACAATAAATATCTATATATAATAACAACACTCAACCAAAGTATAATTAATAATATTAATTTCACTTCAGGATTTTTCCTTTTTTTTAATTATTAGTATATTGTAATAATTAAAACTTGTTTTCATATACAAATTTAATTATTTTTATATATATATATATATATAATATATTCATCAGATTTATTTCAAGTTTATAATTTTTCTTCTTTTTAATTAGCAGGAAGAAATCTGCACATTATTAGGCATCCAAGAATGCCGAGACAAAAATAATTTTAAAAGCGAGATTTAATGTAAGCTGCTAGAGCTCAGTTTAAAATCTGAATTTTATTACAATTTTCCAATCTATTTATACAAAAATGTTTTACAATGCTTTACAATGATTTACAAATATTTTCCTGATAATTTTAATTGCGGCGGCACTAAAAAGGTTGACCCACGTCAATGCTTAGAAAATATTATGACACATTCAAGTGTGTCATATCGACAAGTGCAGAATAGTAGCACAGAAAAGAAAAGTGTCAAATAGCAATTGCATACTTGCTATGACCAAATATTCTACTTGCATTGCGGTGGTTCTTCCGTGTGCGATCGCATTACATTAGTTAATATAAAATAATTTGTGCATAAGCACTTTCAAAAATACATGACATAATTTATTATTTGTTTTTGTTTACATTTACATTGTTGCGCTATACACAACAATATTATGGAAAAAATAATTTTCTAATCACTTTCAAAGTACTAAATTATAAATAAAAGCACAACATAACATAACTCGTAGTTTATTATAAACACTAATTAGGCACACATCTAAGTTTCTAATGTGTTAATACATTTATATATTTACTTTATTCTACAACAATAAATTGCGTTATTTTTAATTAATAATATACCTTCGATAATCCTTTGGAAAAATATAGAGATGTTTGAAATTTAAACATCCAAGTACGCACTTCCGTTTCATCTGTAAATAAATTTTAATTAACTAATAATTCGTATATTTTTCTGAAATAATTACCTTTTTTTAATGTTTTTGTAATTGATAACAAATTCCGCATTATTTTTCTTTCAGTAATGTGGTATTTGTGCACTTAGGTCGTGTGCGAGTTAGGCTAAGTTGCATTCTAAATGAGGGAAATTCTAACTTGTGCCGGTAATGTAGTGATATGTCGATACGTGTTGATAAATGGCTAAATGTGTGCAGTGCAAAAATCCCAAAAAATTTTCCATTTGGTTTAGCATCAACTTAGCCTAACTCGCACAAGTCCTTAAATGCAACTTTGGCGCATTTTCTCGTAACGGATTTTTAGTGTCAAAAAACCAAAACAAACAACGAAATTTCTCAGAAACCTCTCTTACTTAAGCAAATATCGTGGTGAATAGGGACCGGGTGGGCAAAGTAGCAGGGTCCGGGTGGGGAAAATATTCACGCGCCATTATGTAGCATTAGGCTTTTTGTTATTGTACTGCGTAATATTTTCACCTCATTACACAAAATTTTTGAATATTTTTTGAATAATCCACAAAAATTTATACACAATTTTTCGAGTAACTCTCAATTTCTTTTCTTTATCTTCTTTGCCTCTACCTTATCAAATAAGAAAGCCACAGAAACGCCCATTAGAGAGTGTACAGCAAAGTGCACAACCTATAGTAAAAAATCAACGTATAAATAACATTTTTTCCCAAAAAAAGGTGATTTTCCCAAAAAAGGTACAAATACAGATGGTACCCATAAACTGCGAATTGTAATCGATTTTAAAAAAATCAACGAAACAACGATCTCGAATAGATATCCTATCCCGGACACTAATGTAGTTTTGTCTAATTTGGGAAAGTCGAAGTGCTTTTCAACAATTGATTTAGAATCTGGATTTCATCAGATATTGATGAAAAACGAAGACATCGAAAAAACTATTTTTTCCTTCAACAATGGAAAATGCGAATATATACGAATACCATTTGGCTTGAAAAATGCTCCAAGTATATTCTAAAGATCTATGGATGATATATTAAAAGAATTTATCGGAAAAATCTGTCATTTATATATCGACGATATTATAGTTTATTCACAAAGCATGGAAGAACATAAAAAGGATTTATTAAAAATAATACAACGTTTAAAAGAAGCAAATATGAAAATTTCATTGGAATCTCATCAAAGTTTTTCCAAAAAGAAGTTGAATTCTTAGGTTATGTTGTTGCTCATAATATTATAAAAACAGACCCAAATAAAATAGTCACTATTAATGACCCGAAACTCTTAGACAGCTTAAAAGTTTCCTAGGCATGACAGGCTTTTATAGGAAGTTTATAAAAGGTTATGCTTTTGTTACAAAGCCACTAACGAAATATTTAGCTGGAGAGAATGACAGAGTATCTAAATTTAGCTCAAAGAAAATAGAAATAAAGCTAGACGCAGAAGCAATCAAAGCCTTCGAAAAACTTAAGAAATTATTAATAAATCAAATGGAGCTAATACAACCAGATTACGATTCAAAATTCGTGTTAACTACTGACGCGTCCAACGTGGCAATTGGTGGGGTACTTATTCAAAACGGCAAACCCATTACATTTATATCCAAAACATTGAATCAAACAGAGCAGAATTATTCTACAGAGCAAATTATATGCAATAGTTTACTAAAATTAAATTATATTATAATTTCTTATATGGGGTCTAAGATTTAGAAATTCATGCTGATCATCAACCACTAACACTCGCTGTAACTACTCGGAATCCTAACGCCAAGATAAAAAGATGAATCGCATATGTTGAAGAATTCGCACCAAAAATTAACTACAAACCTGGAACCACAAATGTGGTGGCAGGTGCCCTTTCACGGCAATACCTAATTCAGCTTCCAGAAAATTCTTCAATTACCTCTACACATTACTCTGCAGAAAGTAGTGAGAACACTACTATAAAGGAAAGGACCAAACCACTAAACCAGTTTAAGCAGTAGATTTTTCTATCAAAAGCAAAAAACAAATTTTGAAAAAACCCGACATATTATAGAATGTGATACAATCGAAAATCTTTTAACAATTCTGAAGGAATACCTTCAACCTAAAGTTGTGACTGCAATCCATAGCACACCTGAAAATCTTTACGAAATTAAAAATCAGTTAATCGAAACATTCATGCACATAGAAGTTGTAGAGAAAATTTAAAACAAATCTTTACCATATATTATTGGCCCAAAATGACCCAACATTTTAAACAATTTGTAAGACACTGTGGGATTTGTAATAGAAATAAATATGATAGGCCTCAAAAGGTACCAATTGGTATGGCACCAATTCCCAAGAAGGAGGGAGAGTTAACCCATTTCGACATTTGCTTATTCAAAATATCTGTTCATTAAACAAATTGAAGACAAAACAAATCTTGATGAAAAAGTTTTGGAACTAGATAACGAACCAGGTTCCTCGAAACCCAAGTTTAAGTCATGAAGCGAATGGGTATTAAAATTTATTATTGTGATTCACAGAATAGTTTAACGAACGAACAGGTAGAAAGTGTTCATTTAACGATAATTGAAATATCAAGATGTTTAAGACAGGAGTTTAGTATTGTAAACGATCTAGAAGTAATATTTAGAGCTGTTCAACAATATAACAAAACTATTCATACGGTTACTAACTACAGACCGCAAAACATATTATATAATAAACTAGACCACCCCGATATACCAGAAAAATTAGCAAACGCACAAGAAACTATATTAAAAAGAAATTACAAATTAAAAGGTCTGAAAACGTACGAACTTAACGAAATAATTTATGAAAAGGTAGAAGGCAAAAAAAATAAGTTAGATGTAAAATATAAAAAACAGAAAGTAAAAAAAGATCTAGTGAACAGTGGCGTAACTACATTTTTTAGACCCATAAGCAAATTCTAACTAAGGGGCTCCTACTAATATCTTTTTATACCCTTTACACGAAAAAGTGTAAAAAGGGTATATTAGGTGTGTCAAGATTTTCGTAACGTCTATTTGAAGTCTGTTTCAGTATTTGAACAATGTGTCAATTTATTCTCTGTATCATGATTAGCAAAGGCATCATTTAATTCATTTACTACTTCACTTTTGTTTTAATTTATTTTTAGAAAATTGTCTAGTTTTGGTCATTTCTTTAATGTTTCTTCTCGTTCGTTTTGCTCTTTTCTTTTCTTGGCTCCACTTAAATGTCAACACAAAGAAATTTTAAAAATTTTCTTGAAATTACAAATGCAACCTTGTTCAAAAACCAAAATTTATGTTATTCCAACAAAAAATGTTTCGTCCCACTTTTGAGGATTTATTAAAAATAAATATAATGAATATATAAATTTATAATGGGAACCTCCAGAACATCTAGTTGCTTCCCTGTAGTTACGCCACTGCTAGGGAAAAAAGTTAAAATCCATTGCAATAACAGAAGAGTACACAGAGACAATATATGAACTTAACTTAATTTCAACTTAACAGATTTAATGGACGTATCGAAATTCAAAATTTTATAAAATCCAGATTTAATAATGGTATATATATCATATCCAATTATCGAAAACAATTGTAAACTTTTTGAAACCCGAGCAATTAGCCAAAATGATGGAGAAATAATTATTGAAAAAGAAATTGTAAAATGTAATAATGTGTTCCTCAGTATTGAGAAATGTGAAATAGAATTAAAAACGTGTGCGAGTTGGGCTAAGTTGATGCTAAACCAAATTGGAGATTTTTGGGATTTTTTGCACTGCACACATATAGCCATTTATTAATACATACTACATTATCGGTACAACTTGGAATTTCCCTCATTTAGAACGCAACTTATACGGCGTTTACATTGGCCGAAAATGGCTCATTTTGAATGACTCATTTGAAAGTGTTTACATTCGTTGTATTTCATTCGTTCTCATGGTAACATTTCAAACTGAAATAAAACTACTAAACATTTGTTTATCTTTTTTTGTAAATATGTCAAAACAGCTTTTACAAACTGTCAAAATGCCATGAAGAGCTTTCATTTAGGGTATGTTCAATAGATTCCTTTGCATTTGGAACATATGTGGAATGCATTCGAACGTCATTCATACAGAATGTGAGAAAATTGCTCATTTTGTGCTTGAAATTTTATATGCAAGAATGAGCCATTCGATACTCATTTTCGATTTTTGACCAAAATGAGCCATTTTCGGCCAATGTAAACGCCGTATTAGCCTAACTCGCACAAGTCCTAAATAATAACTTTTGTAAACTGCTAAAAAATGAGACTTCTCTGTCCAATTTGTTGAACCATAAAAAAGGCGCAAATAAAAAGATAAAAGAAAAAAAGAACAATATTGAAATAATCAAAGATGGTACAATACTTACCGCAGGAAAACATATTGCAAATGAACATTCTATAGATGGTATATACTTAATTAATTTTGAAAGTAATGGTAAAATAGACAATATCATTTATGTTAATCCAACCACAATAATTAATAACTATATAAAAATAACCACCGGAATAGCTACAAAATTGCCGAATATATTGAAAGCAATCATGAAGAACTAAAATTCGGCAATACCAACCTAATTGCAAACACAAAATAAAACACATCAGACATCATCCTATAATTTCATCAACAGTAACTATAACCGTCATAGCAACTATTATTGCCGTCTGCCAAAAGACCGTAAAAATGTTTAAACAAAATTCCACAAGGTCTAGAGAGGTCCTGGAAATGAATCAGCGTATATAACGTATCTACGATCACTTGCAGCAGACATAAACAAATTCCCAGCCGTCTAACCAGACTGAATCACAGAACACAAGCTGTGGTAATATGGAGAAATTATTTCTGAGCAAGTTTAACTGGAAAAGAAAAATTAAATTTAACAATATCATAATAATTAAAGAGTTTAAAGAAACAGGACGTTTCTCTTTAAGAAAGAGGGGTGTTATCGCACGCTATCACTTTATACAGTTAAGTATACATTAGAAAATCATTTATAAGAGAAAATAATAGAGAATAATACGGCGTTTACATTGGCCGAAAATGGTACATTTTGGTCAAAAATCGAAAATGAGTATCGAATGGCTCATTCTTGCATATAAAATTTCAAGCACAAAAACGAGCAATTTTCTCACATTCTGTATGAATGACGTTCGAATGCATTCGACATGCGTTCCAAATGCAAAGGAATCCATTGAATATACCCTAAATGAAAGCTCTTCATGGCATTTTGACAGTTTGAAAAAGCTGTTTTTAACATATTTACAAAAAAGGTAAACAAATGTTTGGTGGTTGCATTTTCTTGAAAACGATGCACTGCTTTTTAGAACTTTTATTTCCCAAAAAGTAATTAATCGAAGTTAAAAATATGTTTTAAGTTTCTAATGTAAGGTTTGAAGGCATATTTTAACCTTCATGCAACATTTTTTTGGCACAGGCCAAAAATCAAATCAACATGCAAGTTGAAAAATCAGCTGTTGAAATGAGAACAAATGAAATAGAACGAATGTAAACACTTTCAAATGGCTCATTCAAAATGAGCCATTTTCGGCCAATGTAAACGCCATATAAGATTGATTTACAATTATGATCTGAGCAAGCTTTGAGTAAAAAGATTTATTTGTAAGCTCATGTTATTTGAATATAGAAGTAGGAGCATTGCTCCCTTAGTTTAGAATTTTGTTACGAACTTTATGAACGGAACACAGTAGAAATCACTACTAGTGTAAATAAATGTAAATAGATTTTTAAAAAAACTAAACCGGCTGGCACAAATTAATTTGCACACCGAGTATGAAGACCTTTGATATTCACTTTAAAACAAGCTGTAAATATATCGCATACATGTCTGAAGACCAAAATTTGGTATACTTGAATATAAACAGTGTGATTTGGCATACATGGGTTGCATACATGTAGCATCGTCTATATCATGCTTTAATCGTCAATCTTATTTTATTTTAGCTGATATACTCAAACTGGATATATGCCAGCAAGTTATGTTTGCGTTAACAACAAATTATAATGCGCATAATAAAATCATTTAAAAGCAAAAGTTTAATTGGATGGCAGCCTGGCCGTTATACAAACAAATTTGAAGCTGTCAAATATAAAAGCACTTTGTATTTTTAGTAAATAAATTCCGGTGGGTTTTTCTTGAAGTAAAGGACAAAAACGAATAGAGGGTGCTCGAAAGTGTTTGAAGTAACCATGGGCATTTTAGAGAAAATCTCTGAAATAGAAAAAGAGATAGCACGCACACAAAAAAATAAAGGTATGTAGAAATATATGCACAGCTGGCATTGTGCACGAATGCCAGCCAGGAAATAATTTAGGTTAGATCGCAGTGAAACTAATTTAACTTTTATAAATTTAGCAACTGAATATCATTTGGGTTTATTGAAAGCGAAGTTAGCAAAGTATCGATCACAATTACTAGAACCGTCTAAGAAGGGAGAAAAGGGCGAAGGGTTCGATGTATTGAAAAGCGGCGATGCTCGAGTAGCCTTAATAGGGTTTCCATCAGTTGGTAAGTCTACATTACTTTCAACATTAACAAAAACAGAGTCGGAAGCGGCTAATTATGAGTTCACAACTCTTACTTGTATACCGGGAGTTATTGAATATAAAGGCGCTAATATACAATTACTTGATTTACCCGGCATTATAGAAGGTGCTGCACAGGTGAATCATTTTTTTATTAACGGAAACAATTTGAACTCATATTATATATTCTGTTAAAGGGAAAAGGCAGAGGTCGTCAAGTTATTGCCGTTGCGCGCACTGCAGATTTGGTAGTAATGATGTTGGACGCCACGAAACCAAATGTACATAGAGATTTGTTAGAGCGCGAATTGGAATCGGTGGGAATTAGACTTAACAAACGGAAACCTAATATATATTTTAAACAGAAGAAAGGTGGTGGCTTGAGCTTTAATGCTACCTGTTCGTTAACGCGCTGTAATGAAAAAATGGTACAGACCATACTACATTCGTTTAAAATATTCAATGCAGAGGTGCTTTTCCGAGAAGATTGCACTGAGGATGAATTTATTGATGTAGTTACTGCTAATCGTGTTTATTTGCCTTGCTTATACGTGTATAATAAAATAGATCAAATATCTATTGAGGAAGTAAATCGATTGGCTCGCGAGCCTTTTTCGATAGTTGTCAGTTGTAATATGAAATTAAATTTAGACTATTTGCTGGAAGCATTATGGGAAGCTTTGCAGTTAATTCGTGTGTATACCAAAAAACCAGGAGCACCACCAGATTTCGATGATGGATTAATATTAAGAAAGGTATATATGCATAGTTCTATTTAAGTAATATAATTAAATTTAATAAATCATATTCATGCATTGGTAGGGTGTCACTGTGGAACATGTTTGTCACGCTATACATAGAACGTTGGCTGCTCAATTCAAGTACGCTTTGGTATGGGGAACTTCTACTAAATATTCCCCACAACGTGTTGGTATTGCACATGTAATGGCTGATGAGGACGTAATCCAAATCGTGAAAAAATGATAAAAAAAAACAAAAAGCACAATGTAGGAATGCTTAAGTTATGCAGTTCCTTAAATATTACATTCAATTTTTTGTTTACATCCACTTAAATTAGTGTGTTTGATATTAAATATTTGTATATATCCTCAATAAAGGTAGGCCTTATAAATATATAAAAGCAGAATTAAATTATGAAATAACGTCTTTCTTTATTCAAATCATTTTTGAAAAACTGAATAATTTTTAGGTAGTGTGCACCATATTATTCCCTGTTGGATTGGTATTAGAGCTGTTGTAGGATTTACTAAAATTATTGATTGCGGCGATGTTTGAAAATGGAGTTGGGCCCGAAGTTATACGTGAAGTGTCAACCTGCTTTTCTGGATTGTCGAGTTTGGCGAAAACATTAGTTGGGTCCCTGAGGCGATATTTTCTTAAATTTAAATATAGCTCCTTTTGTGTCTCCACTTCTTGGTGCTTCTCATTCAGACGTCCTGCTAAGGATATAAAACACTCGTTAAGATGCTTAAAGCCTCGTTTTAAGTCTTCTGGTGAAATTATGCGTGGATTTTCTAGGGACCGCATGTGCTGCTCTGTATCAGAAATTTGTTGACGAAAATTTATTAAATCTTGTTCATATTTAGCTATTAAATTCTGAAAGTATTGGAATGGAACGTTGTTTTCGAACTGTAAGCCTGACGGTGTGTCTTGTGTCCGTTGTGCCATTTCCATAGCTTGAATATTTTTTGTTGTTTCTTTTCGTAAAAGTTTTATAAGGTTGTAGTTGCTTTCAACACCATTCGAAATTTCTTGTAAGTTCCACTGCAAATTAGATATCTCTGTGGTTACATTAGTAAGTTTAGATGAAGATGTGCGTCCTACGTCAGAAGAAATAGTCTTTTGGGATTTAATGTGGATTTTTAAATCGTCTGCTATTTTTGCAATCATATCTGGCACTTGGGTCTCTTTAACCTGAAAGCTATAAAATAAATATATACGATAGACGACTTCTGCATGGAACCTACCTTAATGTCCTGCTTAATATCACCGGGCTTAGGTTGCGTAGCACTCACATCAAGGCCACCTAAACCAACAAATGTGGTTGAAGCAGTAACAGGAACGGTAATCCCTACAGCAGCTTTACCAAATAAGTTCGACGGTACTGATAGTGTCGTTGTGGATGTACCAAAATTAAGAGCTGCTGCTGTAGTTGTACTAGTAGGTTTGGCGGATGCGAATGATCCGCCACCTATACCAAAAGTGGGTACGTTTGATGTTTTTGTTTGGCTTGTATTGGGTTGACTAAGAGCAAAAGACGAGGCTGCAGTAGTAGTTGTGGGTGTAATACCGAAGTTTAATGTGGCAGCTGTGTTAGTAGCCGCAGCTGATGTACTTAAGGTGGAGCCTGTAGCAGTTGCTGCTGGAGCAGGACCAACACCGAACCCGATTGTTGAAGCAGAACCAACACCAAATCCACTTACGGGTGGAGTACCGAATCCAGATGATGATGCAGTAGTTCCAAATCCCATTGATGGGATAATAGTAGTTCCATGTGGTATGGCTGACGATGTTGGCGCGCCAAACGTAAGGCCTGTTGTTTGTGTTGAACTGGCACTTCCGAAACTTGTTGCCTGTGTTGTTGGTGGTCCGAAATTAAGTGGAACCGCATTTGTTGTAGTTGTCCCAAAACCAAAGCTTGAGGCCGCAGTTGAAACAATAGGAGTTCCGAAACTAAAACCTGTTGAAATTGTAGTTGTTTTTGGTGTGCCGAAAGAGAAACCAGACATTGTTTTCGAAATTGTTGAATTTTGTATGTAAAGTTCACAAATATGTTACATCCAGAACGAATTTTGTTTATGACAACTGATACAATGAATTTATATCAGTGACATTAAAATGTTACACCATGTGCACACAGTGCACCTTGTTACAGTAAATTTGTTACAAATCGTCAAATTCGAAATTTGCGTATGTGCGTGAAGATAGCGTCGACGATAAGTCCAAAATGGAATTGGCACATTTTTCGCCGCGTGAAAAATGCAGTATACTTTAATTAAGGAAAAATTTATTATTTTATTAAATTTAATTCGGCAAAAGGCATTATTAAGTAGAAAATTGAATTATTTTACTATCTAAATTCAACTTCTATGTGTAAATGATGTAATTTGTATGAAAAATGAAAAATAAAAATCAGCCCCAAAAGATGGGGTCACTAATTTATTAATAACTTTTAAACTAGAGGTAAAAAGTTATTATGGCTTATTCGAAAGAGCATAAAATTACCTTTCATATAAAGCAAAGTTTTGTATAGGTTGTTCGATTAACTTAGGAGCAATGCTGCGATGAAGATAGAAATGTCATTTTCAAACATTATTTAATTAAAACTTTTTTACTTAACTAAAAATTATAAATTAAAAAGCATAATATAGAAAAAAATTTTCTTTAAAATAAGGAAAATAAAATTTTGTAAAAATAGATCACTTTACAAAATTAATTATATCTTTAAAAGCAGAGGTACCATTTTTCTACAAATTAGTTTAGTCGAAAGAGGACACTTCAAACTTTTATTTGATGTTTTCATATTTTTAGATTTGTCGATTAACTTAAAAGTTATTGAGTGTCAAAGTTCAAAAATTAATTTTCTTTTAAAAACGACATTTTTCTTATAAAAAGCATATCCCAGAAGTCAGAAAACAGTTAATATATAAAAAACTTGGAATACAATACTCTAATAAGCACAATTATTTGAAAAAAAATAGAAATTAGTTTAATGATATTATTTATTCAAAAATTCTGTACAAAGTTGGTTAATAGATGGCATACCATTCTTAATTAAATTCGTTGAAAAATTAAATTGGCACTGAAAAACATAATGTACAGTTGCAGAGTTATTGGTAAGTCCATAGTATTGCAAAAGAGAAGCTAACGTCTAATTTTTATTAAGCTTGCTGCATTAAAGATATTATCAAAATAAGAAACTAGAATTTTTTCTAAAACGATTGATATACAATAATATATATCTCGTTCGATTAACAAATTATATATAATTGAATTAAATGAGCACTAACTTGGGCATGCACAACAATTGAAATTGCGTTGATATTAAATATCAAAATATAGTTAGCGTCGAATATTTATTAAGATTACTGCATCTACGATATTATTTGAACAAAAAACTAGAATTTTTTCTAAGACAATTAATGTCTAATATTATATATATTGTTCGATTAACAAATTAAATAAAATTAATTTAATTATGAGCTAACTTGTGAATGCAAAACAGTTTAAATTGCATTGATGATAAATTTGGGAAATTTAATGTCAAAATATAGTTAGCGTCGACTATATAAAAACTAAGTATATTTAGAAAACCAAACATATTTTTTACTGTTATCTGTCTTCTATTTCATAGTTTTTAATTAAATAATAATGTTTTAATTAATTAAAACTTGAAATAATATCGTAATAAAAAATCGACGCTAACTATATTTTGACATTTAATTTCCCTTCATCATCAGTGCAATTTCAACTGCTCGACACTAATTTTTTTGACATTTAATATTCCACACTTATCAATGCAATTTCAACTGTTGTGCATAAATAAGTAAGCGCACATTTAAATTAATTATAATTAATATGGAAATATTCTATATTTTTTAAGTAATTGTAATAATTAGTGCATTATATTCAAAGTTTATTCCGTACTAACATTTCTCTGACTTCTGGTATATGGGTTTTGTAAGATAAAAGGTTTTTCTTTTCAAAGAAAATTAGTTTCGGAACTTTGGCACTCGATTACTTTTAAGTTAATCAACCAAGGTATAAATATGAATATTTATTATTACTTATTTAATATTTATTATTACTTATTTAAATTTAAATTACAAATTTTTAAATATATTTTATTAATTTAATTTCATAATACTTACCATTATTTCAATTTTTGTCAAACGCGCACTACTTTATCAAGTGAAAGATAAACGCAAACTGAATGTTGCATTTGCATTTTGCTTATTTCATTTTCGTAAACAAAAATAATTGCTTGAAAATAGTTAAGCAATTTCAAATCCTGAAATTTAAAACACATTATTTTAGGTTTTATTTTAATTTTTTGTATTATTATAATATATTCTTATTATATTATTCTAATCTTATATTATAAATCAATAATATATACAGAAAAATTTATATTCACAAATTCCATTCACATATTCTAATAGAAATAGGTTGTAACACTGATAAGTGTTGTTGTTAGACACCAGCCTAATAAATAATAAATAATCAACCTATAAAATTGGATATTTTGTAAAAAAATGCAATATTTTCGTGTGTATTTTGATCGTTATAATAATTCTTTTTTAATTAATCAGGCCTATTCTGAATACTTCCATGGAACAAAACTCCCTATTCCCACGCTGTTCCCAAACACACAACTCCCTTATTCTGAATTGCTTGGGAGACAGCAGTTTTGGGAACAACAACAGTTTCAAATTTGTTTTGTTAAATTTTGGCAACCATGCCACTTTTTAATGACGAAAACTGCGAAAATGAGCAAAACAAAGAAAAGAATTGCGTATCATATGTTGATTTAAATGTAATTCGCATTATTTGTTTGCTGCATAAATTATCGGAAATAAATATAAATTATTTTATGAGTAAATAATAAATAATAAAATAATAAAAAACTTTTATTTTAATGAGTAAAATAAATATATAAAAAGAATTGTGCATGAGCAAAATAAACCAAATGCTAAATTCTAAATTTTTAACTCTTTTTTAAACTAATTAAAAAACAACATTACGTTATGATATCAATTCTTCAATGTCTTTATTTTCAAACATTCACTGCTTTTATATAAAATTGGCGTAAATTATAATTTAATTTTTTTATATAATTAGGATAGAAATGTCCTTCATGCTTCAATTAATGAACTAATAATAGTTTATGATTGTTACAATAAAAAAGAAGCAATGTTTTACCTGCACATAATTGCAAAAGTTTATTTTAACTTATTCTAGAAATCCCATTCATTTCAGAATGTGGTCTCCTTTCATTTTTCTATTGTTTTAAAAACAATAGTTAACACTTTAATTAGTGAAAAAAACCCGTGTGAATAAAATAAATAAATAAAAATTTAAATACTTCAAATTTGTTATACTTTTATTAAAATAATAATTTTAATAAAATATATTAAATGAAAATTTCGTTCTATTAAATTTATTAAAATAATTTTATTAATATATATAAAATAAAATAAAAAAATAAAACTTTGAAAATATTAAATTTATTGTAATAATTTTATTATAACAATAATTTTATTAAAATATATTCAAAAATCTGATCACTTTCAGTTACTTTTATGTTAAATTAAACTATTTTTAATACTTTTTTAACTTTCCTCCCCAACAATTTGTTTGGAAAAGAATTTGTGCAAAATTGGGAAAAAAACTCCCATTCCCATGCGATTCAGAATAGCAAAATTGGGAACAGGGAACAAAACTCCCATTCCCAAATTATTCAGAATAGCAAACTTGGGAACAGGGAACAAACTCCCATTCCCATGCGATTCAGAATAGGCCTGAATGTTTTTCAAAAGGATAGATAGTCGCTTTTTTTATTGTTTCATTCATTTATTTGCAACAAATACATAAATGCCATAAAACGAATACAAACACAAGGTGGTGTTGGCTGTTAAACCCTCATTATTTGATGTACTCCGCATTTGGGGCTATGACTCAATTTATTTATTGATCAAATGCAAATTTTTAAAAAATCATTATAAAAAAACTGTGCGTACGACTTTTATGAATTTTGAAATATTGATAATATCATCTTTATATAGACATATAGATTATCCCGATCGGAGTTTTGCACGGTAAGATATTTGATTGTAAAAATATGTAACTTCAAAAAAAAATTTCAATATTTTTTGATGAAACTTGTATGATATGTATTAAATATTAAATTGATATTTTAGTGTAAATGCTATTTACACAAATTGTTTCTTATTCACTATATTTCTTGTTCTTAGGCGTGCATTACACGTGTATATATTTATTTAATATTTATTATTGTTTTGCACTTACAGCAAACGGTTGAAAGAATCGAACCAAAAAAGAGATAAACAAATAAAGTATCAAAAGGATTTTTAATGTACAAATAATTTTATATTTTCCCGCAAAAAGCAAACTAAATCGAGCGTCGCTATTCTGTGTGTTGATTTTACAAATATCTACTGCATACTAACTGATGCTGCCATCCTGTATTGTGCATTCTGATCTTTTTGTAGTACTGCCACTGTGTTTAGTAATTTTTACATTTTATATACCATTCTTATGTGATGTCGCCACAGTACCCCCTCCTAACGGCGGAGTTTGGGCGACGGCGCGTTACGAATGTAGAGATTAATGCAGTTACTCGCGGTAGTCATACAGTTTCGTTGGAAAATGCACTACTCGATCAGAACGCGTAACCTTTGAGGAAACAGTTGGTGGTTTTGGAACCTTCTTCTCGAATACTCCTGCCCGCTCTGGAGTGACTACGGAGGGTGGCGAGAGCTGCTTGTCAATATCTTCATCGTTGGTGAGGTAAGCTGGTTTCAATCTGTCCAATGCGACGGTGCACTGTAACAACATGGATTCGTCGTTTTTAATTTTGCTGAGGTATCACTCAGTCGCGGTCCGGGTCGTTGCAATAAATTTGTTTTATTGACTAGTTCGAAGCTCTGAGACCAAGGAAAAGCAAAGACGCTGTTTGTAGTGTTAAAATGAATGTCTTTATTATAAAATTTTATTAACTCAAGAGAGCTTCCAAATCAACTTATGCTAATTATTATGCTACAGAAGTTATACAAATTTCGACTAAATAGCTTCTAGCCAACGATGTCAGAACATCAGAGGCGTTATATAAAATTACTCTACTGTACAAACTCTAGCCAACGATGTCAGAACATCAAAGGCGTTATATACGATTCTACGCAAGATTCTACAAATTTATTTAGCCTTAGTATCAAAATACTATAGGCTTTCAAAAAGACTTAGCGTTAGAGTAGGTGACTACTCACTTCGGGATGCTGGCGCTAAGTGATTTTGCATACAAAATTTCGTCTATTTATATGCAATATTTCTCACATTATTATTTGCACGCACAACCGCACAAGTGTAATTCCGCGTGCGTAAACAAATAATGCATTTCTTCGCGAGGTAACGACTCTGCCGTGAGCTTGGCTTAACTTGTGCTGGCTCTGTTGTGCTGGCTGTGCGTGTGGATGTTCGATGTTTGTTTGTTTATAATATATGAATAGATTTTTATGCAGATGATTTTAGTAAAAATAATAAGTTTATGTAGGGCGGAAATTTGTACAAAATTCCGTCCTTACAGCACCTGCTCCTTCTTCTGTTAATCACGAAATATTTTTCCCCTCGTTGCAATACTTGAAACGGTCCTTCATACGGCTGTTCCAATGGAGCTCGATTGGTTCAGCCGTTTGTGTTCGTGCACTCGATTGACGCGCACGAACACAAACTTGCTGGTTTGTAAGTCGCTGGGAACATAGACTGGATGATGTCCGTGCCTGCTGCCGTTGATTGTCTTCAACTGGGTCAATGATCTACGTAGTGTTGAAATGAAATCGGTTTCACCTGGTTTTTGGCATTTTTGTGACATTAGTTGTCCTGGTACGCGTAAAGGATTTCCGTAAAGCATTTCAGCAGAACTGGCGCCAAGATCTTCCTTTGGGGTAGTCCTGAGCCCCAGCAGTATCAATGGAAGTGCACGCGTCCAGTCGTTAGTGTTGTGGCAACACAAAGCAGGTTTTAACGCCCTATGCATACGTTCAACCATCCCATTCGCTTGGGGGTGATATGCTGTCGTGTGAATGTGCTTGATGCCCAATAGTCTGGATAACTCGCGGAAGATCGTTGACTCGAACTGGCGTCCTAAATCTGTGGTGATAATGTGAGGCACGCCATAATGTGCTATCTTGGTGTGCCGGTGGACTTTGGACAGTCGAAAGCGTATCGGCCACGCAATTGTCTGCACCAGCTATATGGCGGATGTCAGTGGAGAACTGACTTATGAATTCCAGCTGCCTAACGCGCCGTGGCGAAGTCTTCTCACTGTTCTGCTTGAACGCAAACGTGAGTGGTTTTTGGTCAGTGGTTTATGTAGAGCTTGGGCGATGGCGGTCAGCTCTCTATCGTAAGCGCTGTATTTTAATTGCGCCGTATTCAACGCCTTCGAATAAAATGCTAAAAGTTGCGATTTGCCTTTTACAATCTGCTGCAGGACGGGACCGACTGCTGTATCGGGCGCATCAGTGGTCAACCTTAGTTGAGAACCCGACGCCATGAAGTTAAGTATTGTAGCATGTGCTAAATCTGTCTTGCAAGTCTCGAATGCGGAAATGTCTTCTGGCTTCCAGGTGATTTTGCTGTTGTCGCTTTTTCGGTTTCCAGGAGTAAGATTGAAAAGACATCGCTGAGTGCTGACGGCATTGCGTAGAAACGGTCGATAAAAGTTAATCATCCCCAGGAAACGTCGTAGCTCCTTCACCGTTGCTGGAAGTGGAAAAGCGCGTATTGCGGCTACCTTGCTTTCGGGAGGCTTAAAACCGTGTGCGCTGATGGAGTGGCCCAAGAATTCGATCACACTGCACCGAAATTCACACTTGGCAAAATTTACCGTCAGACCAGCTTGGCGACGACGCTCGAAAACGGTTTGAAGATGTACTCGATGTTCTGCGGCGTCTTTAGAAGCGATCAGTATGTCGTCGATGTATGCGAAAACAAAGTCTAGTCCAGGCAAGGTTGCGTTGATAAACCGTTGAAATGTCTGGGCTGCGTTTCATAGGTCAAATGTCATGAAATGGAACTCGAATAAACCAAAAGGAGTAGTAATCGTCGTCTTCGGTATGTCGCATTCTGCCAATGGAATCTGGTGGTACACCTTCTGTAAGTCAACCTTTGAAAACATGTTTTTTCCGTGGAGGATGGTTGTCACGTCATGCAGGAAAGGGATCGGGTACCGGTCCGGCTTCGTTTGCGCATTCAACATACGATAATCGCCGCATGGTCGCCACGTGCTGTCGTTCTTCAGAACCATGTGCAATGAGCTTGCCCAAGAACTCTTTGATGGCTGACAAATGCCTCTTCGTAACAAATATTCGAACTCCTTCTTCGCTTCCTCCAATTTAATCCCAGAAAGACGTCGTGGACGAGCGAACGCTGAAGCGCCAGTGGTCTCGATGAAATGTTCGACTTGCGTGTCGCATGTGCGAGAGTTATCGCGTAATGTGGCTAGATCGCGGTATTCGCTCAACAAAGAACTATAGTCATCTGCATTATGGTTGGCTCGGATGCTGTTCACTTGCCCAGCTGCTGCCGCGCCTTTTGCTGCTACGAACGTTTTGTTGTCCACTAGCTGTTTCCGTTTCATGTCAACCAGTAGGTCGTAATACCTCAAGAAATTTGCGCCGACTATGGGATAGTTTACGTCCGCCACCACAAATGTCCATGGAAATTCGCGCCTTAACCCAAGGGATAACGACAGACGTTTGGTGCTGTATGTGCCTATTGTCGTGCCATTTACAGCAAACAAACTGGGTAATGATAAATCAACTGACTTACCTCGCTTAATACCGTATATTGTTGGTAGTACAGACAGGTCCGCTCCGGTGACGATAAGGAATGCGGTTGACGTAGCTGGATCTAGTAATGTCAGTCGAGCTATTATAGCGTTGCTCTCAAATCGGCTCGACGTCGATCGCGGCATGCTTAGTTTTTTGGCTTTGCTTGAGAGGTATAAGAGCATGGCTGACGGCATCTGCGTGGGGACTGCTGAGTTCTTGACGGCTGGCATCCTCCAAAGTCCAATCGGCTCAACCGCTGTTCGATTTGATCTAAGCGCTGGCACAGCATGGCTATCTCGTTCGACCCACTGCTCACATTAGACATCGCTGCAGCTATTTGGTGGTAGTCTCCTGCTTCGCAAATTCTGTCAGCCAGTTTGGCTAACTCTACCAGGTCAACGCTGGATGCGTGTAAGATGGCACGTACTTGCGGTGGTAGACGTCGGAGCCAGAGAGACTTCAGAAATTCGTTACTGACTTTGTCTTTCGACAAAGCTGTCAGCTCATTCAACAGTTGCGAGAGTCGGCGATCTCCCAGTTCGATTGCTCACGCTCGCCAAACCGCTCTATAGTCTGATTCTTTAAGGTTACTATATTTACCGGTTGCCGGAGGGTGTAACACTGCATCAGCTACATCAGCAACGCCGCTGGACTCGATCGCTGCGACGACGGTGTTGAATTTCGTGACGTCGTTAGATATAGCGGCGACCGCAAACTGCGCTTTGATTTACGCGAACCAAATTTCTGGCCGTTCGTGCCAAAACGGCGATACTTTGACGGACACGCGGCTCATATTACCTTCTGATTACTCGTTCTCTCTCTGCACCGCTGCGGTTTCGTTGACAGTTGGCAAAGACATGTTGTTTGCAATTTTACTTCTCTGTCACGGTTCTTATAACAGCCTTTGATATATTATCAGCACTTCCAACAAACGAAATAGCAAATGCAGCTGCAGAACTACTGGAATGACTTCGATTACAGTTGTTGTCGTGATAATATCGTTTATTTAGTTTTGGTGGGCGTAACCGTTTGGTAAGATCACGTCGGGGTCACCACTTTAGTGTAAATGCTATTTACACAAATTGTTTCTTATTCACTATATTTCTTGTTCTTAGGATTGCATTACACGTGTATATATTTATTTAATATTTATTATTGTTTTGCACTTACAACAAAAGGTTGAAAGAATCGAACCAAAAAAGAGCTAAACAAATAAAGTATCAAAAGGATTTTTAATGTACAAATAATTTTTTATTTTATATAAAATATAATATTATAATATTATTTTATATTTTTGATTTTACAAATGTCTACTGCATACTAACTGATGCTGCCATCCTGTATTGTGCATTCTGATCTTTTTGTAGTATTGCCACTGTGTTTAGTCATTTTTACATTTTATATACCATTCTTATGTGATGTCGCCACAATATTATTAAATAATTGCTTAGTTATATATTTTTTAACATTTGTCATTTTTCTTTTTTTTTCAAATGACTGTTTTAAGAGAAATAATAATTTTCATTTTTGATTGAATTGCCTTGTTCGAAGAATAATGCGATTTTTCTGATTTTTTTTGCAATTGAAAGTTTGTTTTATTATCTTTAGAAGCTTTTGTGTAATAAATCTTTTTTAATTAATGTTTTTCAAAAGGATATACCATATAGTCGCTTTTTTATTGTTTAATTCATTTATTCGCAACAAATGTATTAAGCAAATACAAGCACCATATCTTATTTGGCTTGGAATTATAGATGGCAGTGTGCTCCTGCTTTGCTTCTGCGCCGTACATGGCGCTATGGAGGTACACGTTTTTTTTTATCAAATAATTGGATTTTTGATCAAAAATTATCAATTTTTGAAAAATAATATGGAAAAACTGTGGGTATGATTTTCTTGATTGTGATCATTTTGGAAAGGTGATATATTTGTCGTTAAAGCAAAAATATCCTTATTGCCATCGGGCTTTTGCACGCGATGATAAAAAAGGATATTTTTTATCATATTTTTATGAGGATATTTTAATAATTTTTTAAGTAAAAAAAGTCAGTTTTTTTAAAAAACTTGGTTTTTTTATTTTGTAAATATCTTAGCTATTGCGCAACATACAATTATGAGGTATGTACCAAACGAAAGATTATTGAATTTTCTATCTAAATCATATTACTGGTCCAACCCTTTATCTGCTTTTCACATACGATTTACCGAAGACGGTAGGAATTGTAACCGGTACATTTGCAGATGATACAGCTATCCTGGCGAGTGCAAATGATCCCTCTGTAGCGTCTTTCAAACTACAAGCTGGTCTTGATCGTATATCAAAATGGTTGCAGTATTGGCACATGAAAGCAAATAAAACAAAATCTACTCATGTTACATTCACAATGAGAAAAGACACCTGCCCGGAAATTAAACTTAATAATATAATAATTCCGCAATCAAACAGCGCTAAATACCTGGGCATGCACTTAGAAAGACGTCAGACATGGAAAACACATATTTTTACCAAAACGGAAATCCCTTGGGATTCAATACAGAAAAATGATTTTGGCTACTGAATAAAAAATCTTCAGTATCTCTAAAGAATAAACTTACTTTATATAAAAGTGTGCTAAAACCAGTATGGACCTATGGCATTCAACTATGGGAAACAGCCTCAACATCAAACATAGAAATTCTTCAAAGATTTTAGTCTAAAACTTTACGAGAAATATAAATTATCAACACTACATATCGGCACTTTAAAATCCCACTTTCAATATATTAACGCTGTTATGAAACACACAGATAGCAGACTTACCAAACGGCTTGCGACATACTTTTTAGGTAGAAGAAGTTCATATTTTGCGGCATGGTTAAATTTAGCCGAGGAACATGAAGAAAATTTGAATTTAGAGGACATGAATGGTCCGATTGACTGGCAGCAGTGCATTCTCCTAAAATAGGATCAAAGTGATAGAGACTGATTTGTTTTTAAGGCCAAAACAAGCTACTCTAGACAAACATACAGAGAACTAACTTACAATCTGGGGAAAATGAATTATTTTAATGATAAATATACTGTGGAAAATATTCGTACAATTTTCAAATCTCGTACTGAACTCATCAAACTCAATTATTTACCTTACGTAAGTGGTGCACTATCTGTTTGCAGCCTATGTAATAAACAGGAAACGGAAAACGTTAAACACTTTCTCGCAATTTGCCCAATTTTAAAGGAAATAAGATACAAGTATTTTGGGAAAACGACTTTGAGCCAAACAGAATTGCACGGTATCCTTAATGGAATGAACTGGCTGAATTTATGCGCGTATCTTAATCAAGCGATAAAATATAGGCAACAAATTATAGATGAGATCTTTTAACCGCACTTATGTATGCACACCAACAATATATACTAATTATAACATCAATCTCACTATAAGATTAGAGGGAATAGAAGAGTAGGCAATCGCTAGGTAAATCTGACGACATTAGTCATAGCTTTAAGTAAATAATGTATAAAGTATGGATAATGATTGTATGTTTTTTTAAATTATTAATAAAGAAGAAACTAACTAACTAACTAACTAGTAAATGCTCCATGGTATGTAACTAACATTCAAATCCATCGGGACCTTAGGATAATCCCGGTAAGAGATGTATAAAAGGTCGTACATTGTCTGTTCCTATTTCCTTTCATTTTTATTTTATCCCAAAATTATTAGGTTTTTTTATAATTTTTTTATTTATTATTATAATTCTATTCCTTATGATCAAAAAAGAACGAGAATTTAAAAAACACGCAAAATTTTAATTTTTAATAATATTATTTATTATCGCCTTCATAGTACTTTCCTCCTGCGGCAATACATGCATGCCAACACTTGATCCAATTTTCCATACAAGTTTTATAGGTCACCGAAGGTATGGCCTTTAGTTCACGCAGCGAATTCTCTTTTATGGCCTCTATGGTCTCAAAACGCGTTCCTCGCAATGGCAATTTGACTTAAGGGAAGAGGGAATAGTCACACGGGGCCATATCTGGAGAGTATGGTGCTTAGTTGACGATATTGGTAGAATTTTTGGCCAAAAACTGCGACATAACCAACGCTGTGTGAGCCGGTGCGTTATCGTGGTGCAAAATCCATGGGTTTTCCTTCCATAAATCTGGCCTCCTTTTGCGAATGGCCTCACGCAAACGATGCATAAATGCCAAATAATACTCCTTATTGACCCTTTGACCGTCCGCAAAGAATTCATAGTTCACCACATCACGAATATCAGATTAACCTTGATTTTGGAACGACTTCGGCGTTCTCTTTTCGGTTTTAGCTCACCTTCGAATCACCATTCGGTCGATTGTTGTTAGGGGGGCATGTCAAATTCATAGACCCATGTCTCATCACTAGTTATGATGCGTTCGATGAATGTGGGGTCGCTATCTGCGTTGGAAATCATTCCTTTGGCCACATCACAACGACGCTTTTTTTGAATTTAAAATCGAAAATTTTTCGACTTCGTTGTATAGACTCTGGTTCTCACTCGTGACCACAAGGTATATTTCCTCGGGAGAGGCTGTAATCCCTACAGGACGTGTCACAGGTGGCGGAGAGCGGATGCCTCCGTGGCGGCCCAAACAGTCGAAAGAAAGTCTCTTCCTTAAAAACCCCTACCTGCAGGCTATCCACTATATATTTGGTTGCGGATAGAGTTGCAGCCGCCATCTCTTTTACAGACTTCTTTCTAAGCATAATAAAACTTCTTTTCTAAATAAATTATGAATAAAAAAACTACCATTTATATAAATTCTCGAAGTTATGAATAAATTGTGATTTAAATAACTTAACTTATGTTTGGGAAAAATATTTTTTCCCTCTTTTTAAGTACAAAAGAAAGATATCAATAATAATGTACTTTAGATTTTTCAATCTAATCATTTAAAAAAAAAAACACAAAAAAACCAAGAGGTACTCACAGTTGTTGAGATGGCGACATCCCTCTACTGCTGTAGCAAAAAAAAATCAACGTTAAATCTTCTATCATATGAATATTTACAAAAGGGAGGGAAAGAAATTAACATACTATATTCACTAATAACTAATAAAATAAATAATACAATTCATATATTACATTCTTAATTATTACAAAAAGTAGAAATATTTCAAAAAAAAAAACAAATAGCTTGTCTAAAATATTAACTTCACTTTAACTCCATCAAAAATGTATATGTAGTATATTCTTAGCTATTATTAAAAAAATAAGAATATTTTTATTTATTTATTTATTTAAATGCATTAAGGGACAACCCTTTTTATTGCAGTATCTTAAAGCTAATTTAAAGAATTAAAATAAAAATAAAAAATACAATAAAATAAAATAAAAGAAGTAATTAAAGTTTTCAGAGAATATAGTAATAACATACGTAAAATGTATTAAAATTATATTTACTGATTAACAGCGAAACAAAAAGAAAACAGCATAAAATATTTAAATAACAGAATTTAAGTTAATAACAAACAAATTACAATAAACTTAATTATATAGCAGCAAAAAACAACCAAAACAATGAATAAAAAAAAAAAAAAAATAAAGACAAATAAACGTGACGTTAACGCAGTTAGTTTTTTAACAGTTTCTTAAAAACACTCGGGTTATCTGCATTTCTGGTTGTGCTTGAAAGAGCATTCCATATTCTAACAGACTGAATAAAGAAAAACTTAGAAGTGGAGGCAAAACTAAATCTGGGAATGATGAAGAGACGAGATCTGTTAGATCTAGTTAGCTGCAAGCAATCAAAAAGATACTTCGGCGTAGTAGTGGATAAAAGTCTAAACAAAAATAAGCATACTCGAAACTGCATATATTGTTCAATGTCACACCCTAGAATCACATTTCTATAAATACCTAAGTGATCAAAGCGTCTAAGACCAAAAGCATATCACGTGCAGCAGTTTCGTAAGCTTCGTAACTTATTGAGGGATTCAACATCAAGTTTTGAGTACACTAAAGAGGAGTACATAACAATAGGAATAATTAGTTGTTTTACCAACACAACACGCATGTCAACCGGTGTATACTTCACAGAAAGGTTCAGACCTCTTAAACATGCAAAAGATTTTCTAATAACTAGGTTAACATGTTCGCCAGCATGCAGATTAGTGTTCAAATGAAAACCCAGACATTTTGCCGAATTAGTATATTTAATAATTGAGTTGCCAAGTGTTACAGATGGCAAGAAATCAACATTAATATTTAGCCTAGCAATTGATAGAATTGAAGACTTGTTTATATTAAGGAACATATTATTTTGCTTAGCCCATACCACTATATATGATAAATCTACATTAGTCATTTGCACAAGGTCATTAATATCAGAAATCCGACAAGATAGATACATTAGAATATCATCTGCATACGCATGCAATTTTGCATACTTACATATTGAAAAAATATCATCAATATAAATTGAAAATAAAAGAGGTCCTAGTACAGAGCCTTGAGGTACCCCAGTAAATAAAGGTTTGAAATTAGAAAAAGCATTCTCAACGAGTACATCCTGTTCCCTTCCAGTTAAGTAGCTATAAATAAATTCTGAGGCCGACCTAGAAAAATAAAAGGAATGAAAAACCTTTTTACATAATAGAGAATGGTCAACACAGTCAAAAGCTTTGGTAAAGTCAAGGAGACATAAAAATGTTACTAAGTTTTGATCATAGCTACATCGAATATCTTCGAGGACCTTAAGCATTGCCGTCGTGCAACTATGACCTTTTTTAAACCCAGACTGGAGAGGAGAGAGAAGTTTAAAGCAGTTAAGATGAGTACGTATTTGATCAGCCATAATGTTCTCACACACTTTAGAGAGTGAAGAGAGAATACTGATTGGGCGATAATCGGAACATGAGGATGCATTAGCCTTTTTTTCAATTGGAATAACATTGGCTTTTTTCCAAACAGTAGGAAAACATGATGTAGTGAAACAGTGGTTAATAATGTGAGTCAAAGGAGTAATAATAAACGGCAGTATAAGTTTAATAAATTTATGCGGAATTTCATCTATTCCAATAGCGTTTGACTTAATTTTCATGACATTATTAAAGACAGTTTCTTCACTAACACATATAAATTCAAAACTGCGTTCGGAGGGAACACTCTCAAGTTCAGGGAAGACCGGAGCAACGTTCAATCTATCTCCTATAGGAACAAAGAAATCATTTAAAATGTTAGGATCAATGCTACATACATTACTTGAGCTATTAACCACCCCTGGAGCTTTGATGTTGCTCCAAAGTGATTTTGTAGGTAATGAGGTATCTAGTTTAGATTTAATGAACCTAGATTTAGCAAGATAAATAGCCATTCGAGTCAAATTTCGAGCTGCTTTAAACCGCATCCAGTTAAAAACATTCGGATATCTTTTCCAAACTGCATACTTCCTATTTCTCTTGTTTATCATACGTTTGATGTCAGTACTGAACCATGGACATGAAGAATTCTTAACATGTATAGTACGATACGGAATATACTGATGCAAATAATTAATAATTATATTGTTTAAGACTGTCAATTTGTCATCAACTGAAGCACCAAACCAGCAATTACTCCAGTCAACAGTGCTAAGATCACGACATAATAACTGAGTATCAACTGATTTAAAATCCCAGAATGAAAAAAGAGAGGGATTGACATTTCTCGTTACACAATAATCAAAAGTAGTAAATAATAAATCATGATCAGAAACAAACGAAATCTGATCAAATAACAATACTTTGGTCAGATCAGACACTATCACTAAGTCGAGGAAATTATTACAATATCTAGTAGGCACGGCATTATTCACAATGCTTAGACCAACCATAGCTATAAGGTCATTCAGTGCAGACACTTTAGCATTGCTCAAAAGAATTTCAATATTAAAATCGCCAAATATGGCAATAAAATCAAAATTGACAGCAATAGGAAGGAGGGCTTCAAAAAGAGGACCACTACAGTACCTTCTGCTGGGGTTATAAGCACATGAAACAAGAATTTTATGATTACCTAAATAAATACATACACATATAAATTCAATTTCACTTTCTTCCGATATACAGATCAATTGACTTCTTAAATATGATTTACAATAAATAGCAACGCCGCCACCCAATTTATGTTTCCTATCATGTCGAAATAAAACAAAGTCGTTTATAGATAGGTATGAACTATCAAGATGGACGTCAAATCAAGTCTCAGAAATGCAGATAACATCTACTTTGCTGTCTTCGAAAACAGCTCTTACATGATCTAATTTTAAGCCAGAAAGACTTCTCGCATTAAAATGAACTATATTAATACCACGTTGTTGCTTACAAAAAATATTAATTAAAGTTTTATCTTCCATGATTAATAATTAGTATTTTCTGCTTCTAGTTTAACTCTCCGCTGTAACGTCTTACACATAATATCTCTGCAATCATGATTCGTACTCAGCTCACGAAAGTTAAGAGTTTGTTTTGCCTTAACACAATTAACACATTTAATAAAAACATTTTTGCACTCCTTATGAGTATGCCCAGTCTCACTACATTTAGCACATACATTGTCAATTTCTTTGCATACTCTTGCTTTATGATTAAAGCCCCAGCATTTATAACATCTCATAACATTTAAATGCTCATAAACGATGCACCTATCCCACCTGATATTAATTCTACGATCTTTCATAACTTGTTTGAAAGCTTTACCGTCTAATTCAATTATGGCGTTAAATGTATTCATTTTTTTATAAGATTCATATACTTTTAAAACTTTTAGGTGTTGGAGCGAGATACTATTTTGATTTTTTATTGAGATAAGTAAACTGTCGCCATCTAACTGTTCACTCATTCCTGAGATAAGCACTTTGGGATTACGCAATGTAGGAGTTTCAATGACGTATTGATCACTTAGTTTTTTCTTAATATCATTAGCAAGGACTTCACGTTCTTTAGAGTTAATACACTTAATAGTTACTCTGCCATCATGCCTAGTCTGAAATCCGTTCACTTTAACATTTAGCTGAGTTGGGTTAATTTTATTCTTTAAGTCTTTTTTTGTCTCTTCACTCTGTTGTTTATTAATGGGTTTCACAGTAAACATTAGCATTGATACCCATTTTTAGCTTAGCAGCAAAAGTATCTTTATTTTCAATCATGTTTATATTCTTAGATGTATTAATAGCTAGTTCATCATTCTGTTTTTTAATAGCATCAGATAACAATGTAATTTTTTGCTCAAGCCCATTAAATTTGTTTTCATATGATTTTTGGACCTCAACAAGTGATTTAATCCTATCAGCATATTTTGCCTCTATAGCTTTTAATAAACATTTAATTTCATTTTCGTTAACGTTTTTAAATTCATTTTTATATTCATTAAGACAATTATTATTTTTGGTCACACTATCATTAATTTCTCTAAGAGAAAAGTCAACATTGTGTATATATTGTAAGCAATCATCACAAATAAAATGAATCATTTTATTATTAAGGCTATTAATATGTGATTGCTCCACATCCGAACATTTAGTTGCAATGTGATATGCTTTACCACATACACTTTCACAAACTAAACCAGACTCTCCACGTATAGTAGAACGGCACTTATTGCACTCTTTCATTATAAATCAAAAAGTATTTATTCTTAATCAAATATAATATTACTTATTATTAAAGTTATTTATAAATTTTGAAAACGTTTATCAACACTAGTTCGCTCGCTTTTTAGTTCGCGCTTTATAGTAATTATTGCTGTCTCTATCAGCTGATTTTAAATCAAAACAAAACAATTGGAATTATTATTTTGCAAAAAAAAACAAAAGATTTAGTGTATTTGATTCAAATTAATCAATTTAAAATGTATAAAAACACAAAAAATCACACTCGTTGGTGTAACTTTCCACCATTATCGGCAAGTATTTGAATTGTAAAAAATTTTGAGCACAACAGTTGATAAAATAAACTTTTAATACAGATTTAAAAAGGAAAAAAAGCAGAGCGCCGCCACAATACGTCAAAACACGCAAGTTTACTCCCTTTACTCTCCTTTCTATTTCGATAGGAAAAAAAAAATGGAGTTAGCTTATCTACTATATTGAATTCACCATTGTTCTATCAAAAATGTGTAATCTATATATAATTACGCTAACAAAGAAGTTTGTGTTCCCTTTTTAACTGTGTTGCCGTTGACATATATGAAAAAAATTTATACCGTTGGAAAAGTGAAGACGTGCAGAAGAGCACAACATAGGTAAAAATGCGTTGGCGCAAATTTAGCGACTACAACAACAAAATACATCTGTTTTTAAAGGTTTTTTCTTGCTGGAGGGATTTGTGTATTGTTTACGATGGATTTGTGTGTTCGATTTTTTTCCACTTTTAATTGTGTTTGGACTTTTCGTGTTACTTTCCGTGTTCTGTTACAATTACATTCTTAATGCGCATTAAATTTCAAATATTGTTTGTGAAAAAAAAAACACATTGAAAAAAACACATACCCTTTGATATCATTAATTTTATTTTGGTGAGTTTGAAATTTTTAGATTAATTTCAAGTGCATTGTGTGATAGTCAAATTTTTTTTCCAAGGTTAATTAGTTGGTTGAATCGACATTAACAATACTTTAATTCAAGAAATAATTTCTTCGTGTGATTTGACGATATTCCATTGCTTTCTTTAATTTTGGTGAGTTTATATTTTCTTTACTTTCAATTTGTGAATAAAATTGTGAACGTAATTTGTATATTGTATATTTACGATGTCGATACGGCTGTTCAATATAGAATGCGAGAGCAATCAAATAAAACTTGCCATGCATTTTTGATGAGACAAATTTCTGTTGAAAATTGGATAGAATTAATCCATTTATTAGTTCATTTCGTACAATGAAAGAACATTGTGATAGATTATGCAATGTACAGAAAGAGATTTGTATGGCAATTACCGTGAATCGTGATACAGATATACGAAGATATAATGATGCAACTCGAACTGATAGGAATAGGAATAGGAAATAACAGGGTACTAGCTCCCATTTGAGCAGAGCACTGCGACCATGATTGATCTTTTGTGCTACAACAGACCATAACTGAACAAAAGACATTCCGCCTTTCGAACGAAGATCAAAATGTCGGTTGTTGAGGACTTGCTAATGTCGGAAGGTGAAAGCAATTCCCGACCCAGTGATTTTCTCCTGGCCCAGATCAAAGCTGGGCAATCACATAGAATGTGGCTGGTTGTCTCCTCTGCCTCTAAGCAGAGTCTACAATCTATCTCTTCGGATTGGCCCATTTTGTTGAGGTGGTAACGTAGCCCGTGGTGACTCGTTAGATATCCCACTAGCAACCTCAACTCTGTTCTGCTGAAGGAGGATATCTTATTGTAACTATAGGGGAGAACCAGCTCTTTAGCCTGACGGTTACCTCGACTGTCGCGCCAGTAGCGACTTCTCTCGGTTGAGATCCAATCATTGTGGCGGATCCTGCCCGTGCAAGACTATCGGCAGACTCATTTCCATGAATTCCTGTGTGACCAGGCACCCAGCACAGTGTCACTTTATTATTGCTTGCCAGCTGCTGCAGTGTGTCATAGTAGTCTGCTAGAAGCTTTGAGAAAAACTTCCAGGAGCATAACGCTTTGATTGCTGCTTGACTATCTGAATAAATACAGATTCGGGCGCCTTTCAACCCTTTGTTAATGTTGATACGAGCGCAGACCTCGATGGCGTGAACCTCTGCTTGGAAGACAGTGGGCCATATACCCAGCGCGAGCAAGATTCTGGTGTTAAGACCAAATATTCCAGCACCAACTCCTTCTTTGGTTTTTGAGCCATCAGTATACCACGAAATCACTTTTGGTTCAAATCCAGGAGTGCCATTTACCCAGTCCAATCGATCGGGTATGAGGACTTCGAACTTCCTACCGAAGCGAAGTTCCATGTTCATGCGATCTGTCCTATCGCAGATCTCTATGCCAAGAACTAGTCTGCAGATAGAGTTTTGACTGACGAGACTTCCGTGCATGTCGATGACAGGGTGTAGCCTAGCTGCACTCATAGCTGCTGTCTTTTTAATAAAGACATGCAGAGGGGTGAGACCCACTATGGACTCCAGTGCTGATGTGGGACATGTTCTAATAGATCCTGTCATAGCGATGCATACGAGTCTTTGCAGTTTATTGCATTTGACTATTGCAGCATTTTGTTGCGCCTTATTCCACCAAACAAGAGCTGCGTAGGATACAATGGGTCTGACCATTGTGCGGTATAACCATGATATAATTCTAGGACTTATGCCCCAGGTTCTACCATATGCGGTCCTACATGTCCACATGACCCGGGTGGCTTTGCCAATTATATTATTCAGGTGAGTGTTCCAGTTAAGACGCTTATCTAGGGTGACCCCTAAATATTTGACTTCATCGGAGCATTCAATAGCCGTATCCTTAATAGATAGGGACCCAATATTTACTTTGTACCTTCTAGAAAATGGTACAATTACCGCTTTTTTTGGGTTAATACTTAGGCCTTCTTTGGTACACCAGTTCGAGACTTTGTGTAATGCCGCCTGCATTACGTCTGTAACTGTGGTGTCAAATTTACCTGTTACAATGATTGCCAGGTCATCTGCATAACCTATGGCATGATACCCAGATTGCTCCAGTTTAACTAGTAAGTCATCGACTACCAGCGTCCATAACAATGGTGAGAGAACCCCACCCTGGGGGCAGCCCCGTACAGCATTAATGCTTACGATAGTGCTACCTAACTTGGAGGATATGTTCCTATCACGCAACATTCTATCTATCCACGTTATTGTACATGAGTCTATATCTTCACGGGCCAGTGCTCCAGATATGGATTCGTAAGATGTGTTATCGAAAGCTCCCTCTACATCCAGAAATGCACATAAGGCGATCTCTTTAGATTGAAACGTGCTTTCAATTTTGCTGACTAAATGATACAGCGCGACCTCTGTAGATTTGCCTTTTGAGTAGGCATATTGGGTGGAGTGGAGTGGGACAGTTTGTTCCAATTTATTCCGTATGTACAGATCAATCAGCCTTTCGACGGTTTTCAATAAGAAAGACGTAAGACTAATGGGTCTGTAGGACTTGGGTTGGTCCATAGGTTTGTTCCCATGTTTGGGAATAAAGATCACGTGCACTCCTCTCCAGGAATTGAGGGATATAACCCATAATAAAACAAGCCCTAAAGAGTTTTATTAATGGGTCTATGATGATGTCTATACAATTCTGCAATAGAGCAGGGTAGATACCATCGCCTCCAGGCGCCTTAAATGGTTGAAATGAGTTGATCGCCCATTGCACCTTGTCCCTGTCAAAGATAACACCAGATAGTGCGTATTCCTGATATGTAGGAGCAGTAACTTCCCTATATGAATGTGATGTTGGTGGTCCGTTTACGGAGCCAGGAAAGTGTGTTTGCAAGAGAAACTCGAGGGTATCTTCACGACCAGTAGTGAAGGATCCGTCCGGTTTTTTTAAAAGGCCTACTTCATTTGTTTTGACCTTATTTAAAGCCTTGTGTAGTCTAGCAGCCTCAGGCAACCTATCAATACTATCACAATGGCTATGCCAGCTGGCCCGTTTGGACTGTCTGATTGAATTGTTGTAGTCGGTGAGTGCTGTTCTATAATGTTCCCAACTACCAGAGCGTTTTGCTCTATTGAATAAGCTTCTTACTAGTTTACGCTTATTAGCTAGTTGCGAGTTCCACCAAGGAACCTTACCTCTAATTGAAGCATTACCTGCAACCGTGCTGTTGTGAAAGGAGGTCAGTAAAACCTCACCTAAATGGTTTGCAGCCAACTCTATCTCTTCACGAGTTCTTAGTGGCCTAGCTAGAGAAAAATTTTCGGAACCCACCAAGTCCCTGTACCTAAGCCAATTGGTTTTCTGTGGTCGGTACACTTTATCTTGCTGCTCGGATATACCGGGAATTTCAAACCTAATATGTTGATGGTCTGAGAGGGACACTTCGTCCGACACTCGCCAGTTCCATATAGATTTCTCAATACCTCTGGTGCACAGAGTGAGATCTAATACCTCTTCTCTAATTGCATTAATAAAAGTGGGTTTACTACCTTTGTTAGCTATACTTAATCCTATCGACATAATATAATCTAATAGGTACTCACCCCTTTTGTTATCGTTGCTGCTCCCCCACACTGTGTGGTGAGCATTACCGTCACAGCCCAAGATTAGCTGCCGCCCAGTGGACTTGCAGAAGTTGATCAGCTGCTGGACTTCCGATGGTGGAATGGTTTCTTCATCACCTGGGAAGTAGGCAGAGGCCATGACTATATCTGTGGCCCCTCCTAGTGTTGGGACTTCGACTAGAACCGCTGCTAGGTCTCTAGAAATAAAGTTGGTTAACGGAAGATATTTTACATCTCCATCGATTGGATAGCTGCACGTGGCACTGCTATCGAACGGTCATAAACCAGCTTACCTGATTTTGTGTTGAGACCCCGAATGTGGCCACCAAACACCCACGGCTCTTGGATAAGTCCTAGAGTGATGTTGTCGGTTTGGGCAATTCTGCACAAGGTAGCCGATGCTCCCTTAGCATGGTGCAGATTTGCCTGGAGCACTTCAAGAGCGCTCATTATATCTCGTTAAGAGACTTACGGACGAGACTTTCACGTTTGTCTCGTCGAGAACCTTTGTTCCTATCACCCTCTGATTGCTTCGGTAAAATTTTACCGATTAAGGGTGTTTTATTGGTAGCGGTCCGTGGTTTACCTGCTACAGTTGTCGTGCCCGTGGAGGGCATTGTGGATGTAGTTACCGAGGTGGGAATCTGAACTACACGCCCACTAGCAGAGCTCACAGCCTTGCTTGTGGAGGGACGTTTGTCTAGTTCCTCTTCCTCAGGAACAGTCACTGTTGGGCAAACATCCGTAAGGGATGCTGCCGAAGCCGAGGATGATTGGATAGTACTATCATCCTGAACCACCTTTGGAGTATTATCTATGGGGTGAGAATGAGCGGGGGTGGTTCCCTTTAGCATCAATCTCAGGTGTCCGAACCGGTATGCAATCCTACCTTTAAGTTCGGACAACTTCCTCATAGATTCGTCATCAATGACGAAGACTAGGTGAAGCATCTGAGTCAGCCTACGTATCACCTTCCACCGCTTGGTGGAGAATTTGTTTTGTAAAACTCTGAGGAAAATAGCCACGAACGACGTGAGTTCGTGGGAAATCCTTTTCCTCTACCACGTTTATAGCGAGTCCGCATTTGGTCCCTATGTGGCCTGAAAATTGCTTGACCCACTTCGCAGTTTTTGCATCACTGCAGACGATAAGCAGCCACCCCGTTCTAGGTAAACACCCTTCGAACTCCGGCTGTATTTCGTCGTGTGTTGCTCAATAGCAACATCAATAATGGCTTCTTGGAGAAGCGTAATTTGCTCTGTAGAGAGCGAAGTGCCAGCCGGATCGGCCGACGTGAAGCCTAAGCGTACGCCTTTAACAGCTAGGCTGTACGATGGCTTGGTGAGCCCCACGTGAGCCACCTTGTGTTTTTTGGCGGGAAACAAACCGGGGAAGTGCTCCTCCGATCTGACCCGCTTGTTCGCAGGCGGATGTTGCATAGCAATTTTAAGAGCCTCTGCCCTGCTATGGCCTGAAGACATGGCCGCCTTAAACCTTCTTCGCTCACTTCTTTTAAGGTGAGTAAATTTTGGGGATTCCAAAGTGAGGTTGCCAACTTTGGAGCCAACGACAGTTAAACCGGATTTTTGTGATACCACACTGCCGGTGTCGGAATCACCAGATTCAACGGCTTCGAAATTTGAAGACAAGACCTCAATAATTTCCTGCCGCCTTACCTGAGATCGCGACGAAGTTACTGCTGGTGCGTACACCGTTTCCGCAAGCGGAGAAGTAGACGGTGGCCCGTCCGGGTCCATTTTGACGCACACAGTAGCGCTGTCGAAATGGGTGGAGGCTTCCAGCCCAGTGGCCGGCACACACTCAGCTACAGATAATTCCGTAAAGGAATCATTTGAAGATGATGCCGTTAGAGTGACATCAAGCTCATTTGTATTATTTCAATTGTCCATACAAAAATTATTTATATTCGGGATTGGAATATAAATCCCGGGCTATGTCACACACGACATAGCCCGTTTATCGTGAGAAGTCTAAATTAAAACTGGAGGTCGACAGGTATCCAGAGTTCGCATATTAAAGACCAACTATCCATGGCCATTCATCCCTCGGCATATGCTGTTCCACCTTGGATTTGAGCTTTGATTTAAGACGCTTTTACATGCGTCCGCCCGATTACAATTAGCCAGCACCCATAGTAGAGACATGACCATACTATGAACCTGTTTCTAGCCGCCCCCGCGTAGAGGATGTAATCACACTACCGACAGTATACAACAGTTACGGCACATACACAAAGTACGTGCTTATCCCCCTGTGTATCTGACGGCTGACAGCAAACTCGAACTGATGTTGCTGTTATATTTACGAATGTACATGGTGAATCACCATTTGAGAGAAATATGATATCTTTTTCACAAACAAATGGTGTGGGTAAGAATATATCAGTATTAGATTCTGCTTTGGATCCATTGGCATACCTTTTACTATACCCAAATGGAGATTTTGAGAATACATGCTCACATTTTCATAATTTTATGTGAAAATGACAAAATTGTCGGGCCGGCTGATTGTATTGTTTAGTAACAACTGACTTTATTATATTTTAATGTGCAATACAATAATGTAAAATATAGAATATGTATAAGAGTTATATATATAAGAGTACTTATTTTAAACTTCACAACATCTTTCTTTTTTTTTTTTTTTACAAATTTTTCATATTTATATATTAATATTAATATTAAATCTATGATTCATATTTTAGTCTATTTTAATATTATTTTAATAATATAATAATAAGTATATACAATATAATAATATAATAGCAAACTTTTGATATTAATATATATTAATATTCATATTTTAGTCTATTAGATTTATAACAGGACTTTGATTTGGACTTACAGTCTCTGGTTCTTCATCTATTTTGTCTAAAGCACTTTGTCTTTTTATTAAATGTTGTTTATTTCTTCAATAAATCACTCCATCATTGTCTTCTACCAAAATTGACCTTGGTGCTTTACATTTTTCTACAACTGTTGCAGGACACCAAATTGAAAGTGGTGTACGCTTGAACATAACTTCTTCACATTTTTATATTTTGCTCAATTTGAATCTTGTACTTTTCATTATTCACAACTTTTGGTTCTAAATTTGTATCTATAGTTGGTAATTTTGTTCTTAACTGACATGACATCAATAATTGAGAAGGACTAGGTAAATTACCTTTAGGAGTTGTTCTGTAATGCAATAACGCTGTGTAATAATCGAATTTGTTTCATTACATTTTATTAATAATTATTTTATAATTTGAACGGAACGCTCTGCCATGCCGTTAGATCGATGAAAATGAGGGCTCGATGTTATGTGTTCTATAGACTAATCATTAAAAACTGATTAAATTCTTTTAAATTATAAGTAGGGCCATTGTCTGGAATAAAAATTTTAGGAATGCCGTGTCTAGTCTAAATCAGTGACGACGCGTGCCCTATCTGGAAGGGTGTGCGGCCCTTCTATAATGTTGTTTTTACATGTACCACTTATATTAAAATATATGAGATGTTTTATTAATAATAACTATATTATGTTAGGCAACAATATATTCGTAATATTATATTAACAATTCATTAACAAAATAACATATTAAACAAATTAAATTAATAATTTATATATAAATTTAATATTATATCAAAAACAAAACTTTTCATATACTTGTAACATCAAACCAACTTTTTTCAAACAAAAGAGTTTTAACTCAGAACCATACATGTTTATCCAGTGATCAAACAAAATCAAACTCACTTGCAACGTACAAATGTGCGCACATGTACTCCGCACAGTAAGAACAGAAATTCGTGGGTGCTACTGTTAAAAGGGGAGAGACGAAATGTGATAGAAATGTATGGTGAGATGAGCTGCAAACTTCAGCCGCTCATGCAATCACTTTGGCAAATCATCATGTTGGATTCGTATGCATGCACTTGATATTCGAAGAGAACAGAAAATTACTCTCATACAATTCCCACTATATAAATCTCTATTTCTGATATTACGAACGGGAGCACACACACATTATTTTGTTCATATGCAACGTATGAATGTGTGGTCAACTTCTTTGCACACAAAGGGGAGAGACGAAATATAATAGAAATTTTCTGTGATTTGAGCTGCAAATATATGAGCACAACTAACAAGTATAGCGGCTAACAGAAGTAAATTGATTGAGTTTTCATAGACAATTATATTTAATTGTTTTTGCTAAAACTTTAAAAATATATATATATGGAAATGTAATAAATAATAATAATTCTTGATGTGAAGATACTTAATAAATTTATGTACCTATGTTATTTAACATTTTGCAAATTATGTTAGGGTGTTCACCGCACACCTCCGCACCTTAGAGCAGTCGTCACTGGTCTAAATAGATTTTAATTTTGTAATGACATGCTTGCTAGAATAACCCATGTTTAAAATATCAATTTCAATGTACTTTGAATAATAATCAATAACCAAAAGGTATTGTTTCTTTTCAAATTCAAAAATATCGCAAGCCCCTTTATGCCAAGGTAACTCTATAATATCATGAGGCAGTAGCTCTTGTTTGCCATTGCAATTTTTGTATTTAGCACAAATTTCACAATTGGAAACTAAATTAAATATTTCGTGATTAATATTTGGCCAATAAACCGAGCTTTTAGCTAAATTCTGACAAATCTGAATTCCCATGTGTCCTTCATGTAGACTATTTAATGTTTTGTGACGAAGTTGATGTGGTATGATTATACGTTTATATATTAACAAAAGTTGATTGATAAAAGACAAATCATCTTTGATGTTATACTATGGCAGGAATGTTGTATAATGACTTTGTAAACAATGATACAAGTGGTTTGTGGTCGGTCTCAACTAAATCTCTTAAACCATGAAGGTATTTATGAAATTTAGTACAACCAAACAAATTGGCAAAAAGCTCTTTTTCAATCTGAGCGTAGTTATTTTGAGTGTCTGTTAGTGACGCTAAGGCGTACGCAATAGGATTGTTGTCATGAAAAATAGCTGCACCAACTGCAAATTTAGATGCATCAACTGTAAGAGTAATTGGTTTTTTTGGATTAAAGGAGGTCAGAACTGGAGATTTGGTTAATTCATATTTTAAATTCTCGAACTCTTGATTATGAATTTCATTCCATTGCCACTGAACATTATGTTTTAATAAATCTCGCAAATGTTTATTTTTTGAGGAAAAATTATTTATGTATGCACTTAAATAATTCACCATACCCAGAAATCGTTATAATTCAGAAACAGTTTAAGGTGTCGGTAAATTTATAATTGCTTTAATTTTTTCGGGGTCGGCTATAATTCCATTTGCATTGAATATATGACCTATGAATTTGATTTCATTTGCACAGAATTCAGATTTTTCTTTATTAATTAAATGTTTTAATGACCAAAAGAAAGTTTTTATAAAAATAATTAATTCGCGGGCTAATTGGTCAGTTATTAAATAATGATATTTTTTTTTTTTAAAAAAAAAATTTATTATTTAGTTTTATAAGATTTTTATTATCCAATATTTCGACTATAATCTATAGTCATCATCGGGGAACTATACAAATAAATACATTGTAATTAATATTAAGGTATACATTACATAGAAACAATGATAAATTACATTTACATTGAAACATGAAACATACATATGTATTTGGAAAATATACAATACTTTGACTATAAGAATCATAAAAATAACATATATATACACGAAAAATATATTTATCCTCTTCCGGATTTGTCGAAGGTGTTTTTATACACCTGAGCACAGTGTTGTATGTTACTTTTGGAATTTAGTCTGGTGTCACTTGGAGTTTGAAGGATGTATAACATCTCTAAGAAAAATCGTTTTTGTTGATGATTTTCTTGGTGTAACACCTTTATGTTATCAAGGTCTGGCTCATGTTTTGATGTGATGCAGTGTGCTGCCAGTGCTGCCAGTGGTCATTAAAACATTTAATTATTAAAAAAACGGAGGGCACGCCGTAATAAATTATAAGGGTCAAAAATGTCTTATAAAATCATCAAAAGTGAATATAATAAAAATACTAATGTGGCAGTAAAAAGGTATATTGAACTGAAGAAACATAATACAATATTTTGTTGTGGCATCAAGTTTTTGACAAAATTCAGAAATTTTGGCATAATTCCGAACTTTATAAAAAATTTAAACAAAAATGTTCATAATATTTTCACTAATAACAAAAGAAGTTTACATTAAAAAAATGTATAGACACTTTTCATAACAAGTTACTAAATTTGATCATCTCATAGAAACATACATTATTAAAACATAACAAAACTGATCTAAAAGAAATAAAATACATACAGTCAGCGACAAAACTCTACGTACACCCCCCATTTTTGCCAGCTCGTAAATCCAAAGACATAATAGAAAAAAGTAATGATACAGTTTTGTTTAGAACTGTTTTTTAATAATAATAAACAAAAGAAAATCCATTCATCAATATAAATTAACAAAGTTATTCGAAAAAATCCTAAAAAAATCATTGACAAAAGTCTACATACACTACATTGGTTGTTAGATATAGTCGACAGTAATTTAAATGTTAAACGGGAAAGTACCGTTTTTCATATTTCATGCTTGTGGCATGAGTCATACATTTATATAATGCACTTGGTTGTGCTTTGAGAGTGGTATTTAATTGACACGAGGGGTCCACGAAAAGAATTTCAAGTGATATGCGAAATCTGGTTATTAAGCATAGAAATGAAAAAAAACCTTATGGTAAAAGTATCAAAATTAGTAAATTTGACTCGATCAACAGTTCAGACGATAATAAAAAATTATAAAAATAGTGGTTCTATTGAAAATAAGCCTAGCAGTGGCCGCCCAAGCTTGGTTTTAAAAGAAGTTAACAAAAATCCGAAAGTGAGTGCCTTAAAATTAGTCGAACACATTGCTAGTGCAACTGGGAAGCATGCCAATCTACGTCAAAGCTATTTTTCCTACTTCAGTTGCAGCTACGGCTCCCCAAACCATAGCACTGCCACCTCCATGCTTTACAGTTGGCATTATATGCTTCGGGTTCAGTGCTGTTTTCGCTTTCCTTCAAACTTTAACTCTCCCATCGCTTTCAAATATATTGAATTTGGATTTATCTGTAAATAAAACTTGCTTCCCGAAATCAAAATCCTTTTCTTTATATTGTTTGGCAAACTCCAAGCGCAGCTTTCGGTTTTTTTCAGAAATTAAAGGTTCTTTGCGTGGTATTCTATCATGAAAATCGTGGCTGTTCAACGTTCTTTGTACTACACGTGGATTGACATGCTTTCCAGTTGCACTAGCAATGTGTTCGACTAATTTTAAGGCACTTACTTTCGGATTTTTGTTAACTTCTTTTAAAACCAAGCTGACATCCCTACGTATGAGTATCCTTGGGCGGCCACTGCGAGGCTTATTTTCAATAGAACCACTATTTTTATAATTTTTTATTATCGTCTGAACTGTTGATCGAGTCAAATTTACTAATTTTGATACTTTTACCATAAGGTTTTTTTTCATTTCTATGCTTAATAACCAGATTTCACATATCACTTGAAATTCTTTTCGTGGACCCCTCGTGTCAATTAAATACCACTCTCAAAGCACAACCAAGTGCATTATATAAATGTATGACTCATGCCACAAGCATGAAATATGAAAAACGGTACTTTCCCGTTTAACATTTAAATTACTGTCGACTATATCTAACAACCAATGAAGTGTATGTAGACTTTTGTCAATGATTTTTTTAGGTTTTTTCGAATAACTTTGTTAATTTATATTGATGAATGGATTTTCTTTTGTTTATTATTATTAAAAAACAGTTCTAAACAAAACTGTATCATTACTTTTTTCTATTATGTCCTTGGATTTACGAGCTAGCAAAAATGGGGGGTGTACGTAGAGTTTTGTCGTTGACTGTATTAGAAACAAAATTAAAAAAACATGATGCAGAAATCTTTTTTCACAATGAACAAGTTTTAAACCATAATCTGTTTAACAAAAAAACACAACTTTTAGACAATAAATTTCAAAAATTGGAGGATAATTTAATAAAATCTTTTAAAATTAATAATAATTAAGACTGGTTTGTAAACAGAACAAATGTGGAGTTTCCACATGACAATCAATGGCTTCTTTCTTTAGGTCCAAATTTCGTACTCCCGTATTCGAAAAAAAGCTTTCCAATACTTAACTATATTGTAGAAGGAGAGGAATGTATAAAAACATTAAAAACAAAAGACCAACAAGATATAGCACGAACACAGCTTTTGAGTATAGGCGAAAAAACAAAAGAAACCTTAAACATAATACAAGAGACAAATTTATTCTACGCACAGTGGAAAAAACCCGAAAATTTCTCAAAGAATATAACAATATATTAATACTAAAATCAGATAAGGGTAATAAAACAGTTGCTATAACTAAGGAAGATTACAATTCCAAAATCTATGATATAGTGAATGACATAATGTCGTATAGAATATTAAGAAAGGACCCAACAAATTCACTACAAGCCAAAAAAATTTATTAGTTGAAAAACTATACAATGACGAAATCATAAATAAAAGAGAAAAAGAATATTTGACAACGAACACAGCAAACCCACCTAGACTATATGGATTACCTAAAATCCAGATGAATTTTTAGTCAATGGAATCATCCAAAAACCACAATTAGCATCAAGAGAACTAAAATATTTGGAACCACTGAATTGCGTTTCACAATTGTCTACATTTGGAAATGGATAATGAGGTCTCATGACTGCTTTGTTTAAATTTCTTGGGTCCAAACATACACGTAAATTCCCATTTGGTTTTTTTACAAGCAAAATAGAACTGATCCATTCAATTGGCTCTTTAACTTTAGTAATAATATTTAAACTTTCCATTCTTATTAATTCTTTTTTTAAATCATCATATAAAAAAAAAGGAATCTTTCTTGGGAGATCAATGTCTGGAGTGATTTCTGGCCTAATAGTTCACATTTATTCTTTAATTCTCCTAAACCACAAAAAATTTCTTTATAATTTTCAAAAATTTTATCAACAAATAAGGCATTTATTTACTTAACAATATTCAAATTTATAGCTGTACTTAACCGCAATATATTTATACATTTCATATATACAATAAAACACTACCGACAGTAGGCAACTTTTAGCCACTGAAAGTTAATATGTTTGTATTACTAATATGTACATTATTACAAAAATCAATATTTAAATAATTTGCAGTGTGCATTGATAATATATTGGCCTGTGCTCCAGTGTCAATTTGAAAGATAACTTTTTTGTCATTAATTATACTCTTAATATTCCACTCACAAATTTTATTTTGTACAGTTTCTATTTTTTCTATACTGCCGTTTTGTATGGACTTGTTTTTATTGTTCGTTGTATGTAAAATTCCAATGAACAAATCTTTTACGTCGTCTTCTGTGTCTTCTTCTGCATTGATTTGCTTTACATAATTGCTTGAAGACAATTGTTGTTGTTCTATATTGCTGCCACACATTTTCGAGAAATAGTTTGGTTTCTGGCAGGTATAACAAATCACACCATCTGCTGGACAACGGTTCCTATGCTGCTGACCGCAACGACTACAGTAATTTGTGAAATTTGTAGCTTTGCAGCTATGTTGATTACCACGTTTTGAATATGAGAATGACTCTGATCGAAGGTATTTATAATTCGGCTTATCTGCGGTATTTTTTCTATGTTGATACCGTAAAGCTCCAACGAAATTAGTGGTGTTGTTATTATCCCCGTCAAATTGACTTAAATTTTCTTTTGCCATTGTTATTGCTTTTGCAATATCCATAGCCTTGTTTAAAGAAATATTACCTTCGCTCAACAATCTTTGTTTAATATGGATATATTTAGATGATAAACCACATACAAAAATATCTCTGATTAATTCCTCCTGTAGAAATCCAAATTCACAACTTGTGCTTTAACTTTTTAATGACGCCATATATTCATCTAATGATTCTTCATTTTCTTGCTTGCGCATAAAAAATTTGTGACGTTCTATTGCTTTATTTACTTTTGGAATAAAATAGGCATCATATTTTTCAATCAGATCTTTGTAAGCAATAGAGGCCAAATTCACATAGCGCAAATAATGAACAGCATGATGCTATTGATTTAGTTATTTGTGAAGTTCAGTATCACGACACAGGATCAATGTGTTTTGTTTGACAGCCTATGCAAGTTGTGGGAAAACATGCATACAAACGGTTATAATTCGTAAATTGAATTCGATGTATTAACTTAACTTAACTTCGATGTATTTCATGTGCATTTACTGGAGCTGCTTCCACATTATTGATTGGGGGAAAGACACTCCATTATGTTTTTAAACTGCCCATAAATCTGATGGAAAAGACAGTACCAAATATAAAAAAAAATAGTAGTTATGCCAGATTTATTAGTTCGGCGGTATTATTTATTATTATTTTTTTTTTGTTTTAAATACTTATACATTTATTTATTGTATCTCCCCTTACAATGAGACTAACAATAAGTTTTAAAATCTTATCACTAATAATATAATATTACAAATTTTTATTTTAACTATAAATTGTATAAAATAAAATAAGTAAATCTTATATCACGAAACTCACTTAGAACAATGGGTTAAATTTCTTTGGAGTGAATGTAAGTTGGTTTATTAGGAAAACAGTTCAACTTTATCAGATTACTTAAAAGCAAGGTGCGGTTATTACTTAAAGCTGTTGAATATTAATTAATGTTTTTTAAATATATTAACTTTTATTTCGAAAGTTTTTTATTGTGTATCTCTACACGTGTTTCGGCAAATTCGCTTTTGCCTTCATCAGGAGAATTCATAATATTAGGAATAAAAAAACAAATATAACCGCATTTAAACAATTTCGAAGTAACAACTCAAAAATTAAAAAAAAAATAAAAAATTAATTAATGGCTGGACGATCAGCTTTTTTTAGGCGGGAAGTAATGGATAGAAGTGTGAGATTTCTTGATAAGGGATTAACATGTTCTGTCAGGTTTTTATTGTATTTTTTTCTTATATTGTCAAATTCAGCTTTAACTAGGAGAATTTGGAGATCTCGGTGAATACTTTCATTCCTTATATACCATGGGGCACCAGTGATTGTGCTTAGTATTTCTGATTGAGCTCTTTGGATAATTTCAATATTTGAAGCACTAGCATTGCCAAATAGCTGGATACCATGAGTC
Source organism: Teleopsis dalmanni (assembly GCF_002237135.1). NCBI lineage: Eukaryota > Metazoa > Arthropoda > Insecta > Diptera > Diopsidae > Teleopsis > Teleopsis dalmanni. The sequence goes on along the minus strand of NC_051847.1, from coordinate 110,736,962 downwards.
CATATTGGTTCTATGATGCTGTTATACTTGAGTTCGTCTGTCTAGGTGAATACCTAAGTACGTTATGTTATCTGCTTGTGGTATCGGAATGTTATTTAGTAAAATTGTTGGAGATCTACTCCGATTTAAGGTAAAAATGACGTGTCTACATTTTAGTTCATTGGTTTTAACTCGCCAACTCGAGAACCATTTCTCCACCCGAAATAAGTGAGATTAAACTTGGTTTGAAGCTAACACAACTTTTTTGTTTCGACATAAAATTGCCGAATCATTACCAATCGTTGTGGTGGCAACAGAGCTACTTATTGGGATATCAGATGAGTAAGATACATACCAGATAGGGCCAAGAACATTTCCTTGTGGAACGCCAGCTTCTATTGGGAAATTATTAGAAGTATATGATTTACATTTCACTTTAAAGCTTCTATTATATAAGTACGATTCTAAAACTGAGTGGACATTTGCAGGTAAATAACAGCGTATTTTATATAGGAGCCCATTTTGCCATACTTTATCAAATGCTTGTTTAACATTGTTTAACAGAAATACCGCGGAACAATATTTTCTGAGCCCAAATGCGTGTTCTATTTCGTTCGTTATACGATTTACTTGCTCAATAGTTCCATGATTTTTCCTAAAACCAAACTGGTGGAAGGATATTGGGTTTTGACCGTCAAGGAATGGTTTCAGCTTTGAAAGCAGTGCTCTTTCAAATAGTTTAGAAAGGCATGCCAGTAAGCTTATTGGCCTGTATGAAGAGACAAGCGTGGGATCTTTACCTGATTTATGAATCATAATAATCATGGATGTTTTCCACTCCGTTGGGTAAAAACCAAATTTAATAATAGCATTAAAAAGTCTTGTGATAAAATTTATAACCAAAAGGTGTAAGTTTTTTATCATGATAGGTGAGATATTATCATATACCGGTGCCTTTTTGCAATCTAACTTGTTTGTGATTATTTGAACAAGATCATTGGCCGTGGTATTAATGTCAATAGATGGTGCATGTAGATCCTGAGTGGGAGAGTCATAATGTCCTGTTGCAGGATTTGGTTGGAACACCTCTTTTAGGTAATCAGCAACAACGTTAGATTTTTCTTCATCACTTCGCGCTCAGTTTCCGAGAGAGATTATTGGAGAATCGCATTCTCTGGGGGGAATTTATACCTTTGCTAGCATTCCACAAGGATGAATGATTTTTGCCATTTGGGCATAGGTTTTGAATATAATTATATTGCCTGATTTTGGTTTCCTTACTTAATGCAGATCTAAGTCTCGTTTGGGCTTCCTTAAATATGTTTTTCGTTAAAGAGGCCCTAGATTTTTGCCAATCACGCCTTAATCTACGTTTTTGTAGAACTAAATTCTCTATGTCACTATTTGTAAGTACTTTATTGAATCTGTAACTTTCATTGTCTTTAGGGGTGGAGTTTTCTGCTGCTGAAATCAGAATTGAGTTTAAAACCGAGGTTGCGTCCTCAATATGAGACTTACTCTTTATTTTGTAATTTGTGTGTATGTGTGAATTAATGTACTTTTTATATTTGAGCCAGTTTGTTCTGGGACTTGTAAGGCTAGCAAAATGTAGACTGGATGTCTATTATGGAGATGTTCAAGGACTTGCTGGTGGTAAATTTTGGGAATAACAATTCTCTCACCAAAGAAAATACTCTGTTGTTGGATCGTAAGATGATGTCGATGCTGGAAAAATGCCGCTACTTCATTATCTGTGATTTGTTTTCTCTTTTGAGGCCAGCAGTTATTTTGAATGTAGAACGTGACCTTATTGAGAGTATGGCAGGCTTTGGTTGCTGTTTGAATATTAGTGAAAGTGATTGGAAGTTTGGTGGCTGTTTCTACCGCAAAACAATTGATTTTCAGGTCCTCGTCTTCTTCTAATTGTATAGATGCTATGACGGTATCTTCATCAGGTTTTACATGGTTTGCGATTAGTTGAGAAATAATATCGGCATATCCAAAGCTGTCAGTATTTATGTATTCAATAGAGAAGTCGTATGACAGAATAGTGGTTGCATAACGTTGTAGGCGAGCCGCTGTAAACAACGGGATGCCATTTTTCGGGTTGAATATAGCAAGAAGTGGCTTGTGGTCGATATGAATGGTAAAGCGACGACCAGAAATGTAATAGTGACAGTTTTTTAATCCAAACACGAGAGCTCGAGCCTCCTTGTGTATTTGAGGATACTTCCGCTCCGCTGCATTGAATGTAGCTGAGTAGTGCATAATTGGGTGAAGCGTTCCGTCATTAAATTGATGCATGAGAACTGCACCCATACCGTATTCTGAAGCATCAGTAGCTAAAATTATTTTCTTTGCTGGATCGAAGTGCGTGAGACATAGATCAGAAGCTAAAACATTTTTAATCTTGTTGAATACTTCATTATGATGTTGTTTCCACTCAAACTTCTTATCTTTTTTTAAAAGTTCATCTAAAGGACCGCGAAGGCTTTTCATACTTTTAATGAATTTCCCATAATAATTTACAGCTCCTAAAAATGCTCATGTTTCTTGCAAATTTGTTGGTGGTGGAAGATCTTGGATTGATCGAAGTTTCCCTGGATGTGGTCTGATACCATATTGATCTACCGTGTGTCCGCAGAACTCGACAGATGTTTCTCCAAACTTGCATTTCTCGAAGCGAAGTTTGAATCCATAATCCTGAATACGCTTTAAGGTTTTAAACAGTTGAATTTTGTGGTCTTCTTCATTAATTCCCGAACAGATCATATCATCAATAAACCCAATGGTATTGGTTACGCTAAGCATTGTGTTAACAATCTGTTGAAAAATGCCAGGGGCTGTTTTAACACCTTGCTGTAGTCTAAGTACTTTAAATAAGCCGAGGTGAGTATTGATAGCCATCAGTTTTTGAGATTCTTGGTCCACTGGAATCTGGAAAAATGCATCTGATAGGTCAATTGTGCTAAAAACTTTCTTATTATTGAGTTTGGAGAATATTTGGTCAGGCGTTGGAAGAGGATATTTATTTGGCTCTAGACCGTCATTTAGACCTGTAGAATAATCGGCACATATACGAATTTTTCCATTCTTCTTTCTTACAACTACGATTGGCGCCGCTGACTGTGAGTATTTAATTGGTGAAATTACTCCAAGATGTTGAAGACGTTCAAGTTCTGCCGAAACTATGGGAGCTGCTGCATATGGAACTGGTCGAGCGTTACGATAAACGGGTCGCGCTCCTTCTTTTAGCCTCAGAGTCGCTTAGGTCTTCGTACAGCAGCCAAGGTCATTAGAAAAGAGAGACGGAAATCTAGCCTTTATTTCATCGTTTAACTTATCGCTACTAGTTAGTTGGATTGCTTTGCAAAAGGAACTGATAGGCACTGACCATAAGTCAAATGTCGTTATCCAATCAATTCCAAACACGTTCAACTTAAGTGGTGTGACATAACACACATCATATTCCTCTCTTCCATTTAGGTTCACAACACAAGCAAAGCTGCCAAGAAGAGAAATTACATTTCCAGAAGCATCGCCAGCTTTTTTATTAGTAGTTTGTAGGGTTGGCTGGCCAAGTTTGGTTCAGTTCGATTTGGAAATAATTGTTATGTCCGACCCGGTATCAAGTTGGAGTTTAATTGAGATTTGGTCTGACATACCTACGATGCTGCTGCATTCTGTTAGTTTCGTCAATTTTCTTTACACATGATGTGTCAGGTTGAGATTTTTTTTTCGCAACTTGATTGGCTTCATACTGCAGTAACCTTTTTTGTGGCCAATAATGTTACATGCTGAACATTCTTTGCCTTTAAATGGACAATCTTTAACCCAATGAAGACCTCCACAACATCAACATGGCGTTGGTGGTTTCGAAGATTCGTCTTTTGTTGAAGAATTTGATTCATTTTAATGATTCATTTTTGCGTTGATATCGATGGTGAATTGTAAAAACTTCTGAACTTGAAGATGGCTGGACGACAGTGTATTTGTTTTGCTTCAGACAGATTATACGTTCAGCTTCATTAGTGAGGTCTTGAAGTGTTAAGTGCATGAAGGCATCCTTTTGCGCCTGTGTCTGAAGTGCACCAAACTGTGTTGATTCATTGTCGAGTCTTGCAAGGAGTTTCTCAAGTATTAACGAATCGTGTGAACTCTTCAAGCCATTAACAAAGATTTGTGCTTTAAACTCATCGGCAAAGCGTTATTTGATTTTTGCACAGCTTGCAACAACAAATTAAACTGTTCCGCATTCATGTTCGCTTTATCCTCGTCGCCAATGTAGTAACTTCGCTAGTTACACATAAATACAGTTCTATATTATTTCGTATCACTTTATTATCTAATTACAATACAACACACACTAATTGTTAATCTTACACCAAACGCTATCTTGCCGCCCTTTTCTCTGACAGCTGCTCTTCTCCTCTCCCGTGTTGTACAACGTACGTTTACTACCAGTGTTGTACTACGTCCGTTTACTACACTCAGCATTACGTTTCTAGATTAGGTTCTATACATAAGAAAGAACAACTCATACAATAAATAATGCCTCTACGAACAGAATAGTATTGAAGTTTAACAATTGAAAATAAAATTTTAATTAATTAATTAATTCAATTATTCTACAGCTTGCTTATGATTCCGTTCTAATATAAATACAGCGAGTAAAATTCTTAATAAAAACTTCCATAGTAATAGTAACAAAACTCCAGAAAAATATGCGAACAAAAAAGTCAAGTACGACTTTGGATCAGTTGGTTAAGGTGCGCTGATTCTGAGCTTCACATTTGGCGGGACCCGAGTTCGATTCCTGGTACTAGCAGTCTCAAAAAATAATTATTTACGAATAATTAAATACAAGAATTATTTCCAAGACCACTGATGATGGGTATTTGGCAATACTCGAAACACCTGTATGGTCAGCCAAAAATTCAATTAATTAAATAATATAAAAAATAAATTTTTGTTGTTGTATTTCACTACTGTTCAAAAAAAACCTCTTTATAAAATATTCTATAAATATTATATGTACTCTAAAGGATTGAATATTATTATGATTTATATTATATTATAAAGTATTAAAACTAATATAGGAATATCTAATGTCCCTTTGCAAACTTTAAAAGTTAAATATATTATAAAACAATTTTTATAATAAAATCTATTTATATAACTATAAATAGAAAATTAAATTATTTAAGCAATAAATTCTAAACTTAATAGTATAGATAATCAATATTTTCGATTATAATAATAGAAAATACTCCAATTATTACTATTATACAATAAATTAATTAATAAAAAATTAATTAATTATCATTATTTAAGTTTAACAAAAACATTCTCAAATATGCAAAAACAATACGTTTTTGTCGATTTCTACTAAATTAAATCAAAATTAAAATTAATACCGCATTTGAAAACATACGTTTATTATTATCGTATGTGCGATTATATTCATTTTGGTTATATTTCTCACTAATGCTGTTCTGAGAATTTGTGTAAAAAATTATACCTAAAAAGGATCTACCAGTAGACCCGCTGATTGATCAGTGAATTTATTCCTGGTGCACACTTTATATATTAAATACTCATTGGTGACGATTTTAGTCATCCACATTCATTTCATTAGTTCCACTTGACTAGTTCGTGTACAAGTGTCTAGTGACAATTGTCTCCTTAAGAACTGCTGGGTGTCAATAACAATAAGAATACAGTCTGTTTGTATTATATCCCTGTATTATGCAGAGCAGTCTCATTCTGTGACTATTTCATATTCTGACCCCTAGTAATGCAACGATTCAGCAATTGATACAAAAATTTACTACTTAGGCTTGTTGTGTATAGACAAATTGAGAGCAATATGCTTTGTTCCCTTGTTTTTAATATTATGCCTCTTTCACAATAACGCATTGATTTGGCGAATATGTAAAAACATGCAACATAAGAAATATTGTAACGACACTTTGGGTGACGTTCAAAAATTTTTAGTTTTTGCTGGGGTATCCTCAGCCGTCGTCCAGAGTCGAGACAATTTATTTATAGTTTCGCTGAGACTTTGTTTTAGAAGAAAAAAGAACGTTGTTTATATATATAAATTATATATATCTTTATTTATTCCATGAATAAAAACTTATGATTAACAAAGTTTAATTAAACAAATTCTAAATAAATTATTTAGCATATAATAAGTGATCATTCATTGAAAGCATTCCTTTTGCTTTTTAATAATAAAAAAAAAATATGTTGACGCCAGAATTTTTACTTCTCAATATATTACTTGTTAAAAGATTTTTGGCAACCCCAGTGTGACTTCCTGAGCCCCTCCTCTGTTGTAAAATAATAAAAAAAAACGTTTACTCCGTGCTATGAAAAAAAAACTATTTGGCCGAATGAGTCAGGTTAAAAAAATATAATACACATAAGACGAAAAAGAAAATTTTAAACTACGTTTGACTCAAGGAGCCAGGTTTTTGGCACAATGTGCCAGATGACCAATAGGCCAGTGTACTTGTTTTGGAAAAATAAAATTGAAAGTCTTTGGTAAAATTTACCAGAAGGCCCCATGAGCCAGAGTACTTGTTCTTTTACTTGTCGAAAACCAAGTCCCTTATTATGTGAAATGTTCCTCCTTTTATATCGAGCATACCGGAGCTTTTTGGTGTAGCGTACCGGTATTCATTGCTGTAATTGACTTCGCCGTGAAGTTGAACTTTGTGTTCTACTGTTTTCCTTTTCTTTTACTTCGCCGTGATTTTTAGTACTTTTACTACGCGCCGTGTTTTGTGTGTGTTTTCTTAAAATTAGTGAAAATAAAGTAAATTAATAATTTAAACCAAGGTAAAAAAATATTTATATTGTGGATTCAATAATATTTAACTCCAAATGTGAAAATATAATTAAACAAATTAGAAATAAAAAACTAGTGTTGATGTGCTTAGTTGGTGCCGGAGTTTTTTTATTTTGTTTTGTTTTGTTTATGTGTATAAAATAAATTTGTACAACCAAGAATGTTGAAATTATTTTGTGTTTGTTGTTTTTTTTTTCTTTTTATTTATAAATTTGTTTCAAATAGATATTTGTTAAAAAATTAAACGTGTTTTATAATAATGGTTCATTGTTGCTGTGTTTACAAGTTCTTTCATTCATTCATTCATTAAACAATTTAAAACAAAAATTAAAATTTTATTGTATTTTTTTTTTTATTAACATCTGCACATTGCATGTAGCGATGCCCGCGGTACATTGGCTTCGAGGATCACAGGTAATGTCCATGATATGTTGAATAACATTTTAATTCAATTTTATGTTTTTTTCAGCTAAGTCTACTTCAGTTATTTTCACGTGAGTTATTATATATATTATGTGTAGCGGTGGCAGTTATTTAACATACAGACTGTATTTTTTTCTTCTTCTAGCTAATATGTAGCACAAAAATTTATTGTAAAAATTTATGTCGTTACATTTCCCTCCTTCTTCAGAGAGTGAAAAGAAGACTAACTCTCATGTATTTTATTTCATTAAGGATTTAATAACGTGCGTAATTTCTGCTATGTTATTCGTTTCCATGATATTGTTTAATTTCGTTGACGTGTACTGTTTTAGTGGCTTGTGTTTCTACGTCTTCTACTACCAAAATCACTGGGGACTTAAAGTACCTTACTATGTATGGTCCTGTAAATTTCGGAGATAATTTGGCGGCCACGTGATCCACTGCCGTAGATAATATGTGTGTTTTCACCAGGATGCGTTCACCAATTTGTAGTTTCCAATCTCGTCGTCGCAAATTATAGTGTCGCGCTTGCTCAGCTGACGCGCGGCTCATGTGTTGTTTTACTAACTGTAGAACCTCTTCCAGCTTTACCGCCTTCTCCTTAGGGCTGCGTGTTATATTTCCGGTTCCTGGCGTAACTTTATCATACTGATTATTTGGTAATCGTGGTTCCCGTCCGAAATTTAGGAATGCTGCTGAGTATCCTCTTGTTTCGGATATACTCGTATTTATTGCCAAGGTGATTTCCGGCAGATACATGTCCCAGTTTCTTTGATCTCCTTCCGTGAGTTGACTGATCAATGTTTTTACTATTCGATTGATTCTTTCCGTCGGATTTTCTTGAGGTGAATACGGAGCAGTGAACTGATGTATGACTCCAATCCCATCAAAATATTGTCGTAATGCTCGACTTGTAAATTGGGATCCATTATCGGATATAAAAACCTTAGGGGTGCCAAAACGCGACAAAATACGTTCCCGAAATGCCTTCTGAATAGTCATTGATGTAGCTTTACGCAATGGTATCAGTTCCACCCAGTTCGTAAATTTGTCGACGAATACTAATAATGTGTTATTTCCTTGCTTGGATCTGGGTAATGGTCCCACGAAGTCTGAGCAAACGGTGATCCATGGTTCTTCTATTTTCCGCGTAAGCATATAACCCGCCGGGGCTTGTTGACTTGCTTTATACCGTTGACACGAGTCACATGTTTTTACGTACTCCCGGATATCTCTGTTCATTCCTGGCCAATAATATTGATTTGCTACCCTTTGTTTGGTTCGGCGTATCCCAAAGTGTCCAGCAGTTGGTTCATCATGGTTTTCTTGCAATATTTGTTGCTTCAATGCTGTTGGAACACACAGTTTCCATGGTCTGCAGTCTTCGTCTTGTCCATATTCTGGTAAGTGACGATAGAGTTGCCCATTTTCTATCATGTGATCGGAAAACTTCTGCGGTTGTTGTATAACATCTTTCTTTCGTCTAAATGTCCAGTCTGTTTCTGCACTGACTTTGTCATTTATACTCCTTGTTTTCATTATCTGTATTTTATTCTCTGGTTGTCGGGACAGACCGTCGGCAACTACATTATACTTGCCCTTTCGGTATTGAATATCAAAGCTGTATTGCTGTAGCTCCAAAGCCCAGCGTGCAATTCGCCCCGAAGGGCTTTCAATCGAATTCAACCATTTTAACGACAGGTGGTCTGTGATGACCGTGAAGTGATACCCTTCTAGGTACGGTCGCATCTTTCGAATATCCCATATTATGGCTAGGCATTCCTTCTCAGTTGCTGAATAATTAGATTCGGCTTTGTTTAGACGGCGGCTTGCGTATGCAATCACCTTTTCTCCTTCTTCTAAGTGTTGTGTTAGTATTGCTCCTAAACCATAGGCGCTAGCATCGGTTTGGAGACAAAAGGGTCTGTGGAAATCAGGGCATTGTAGTACCGGAGCCGTTGTTAGTTGATTCTTTAAATTTTCAAAAGCCTCTTGTTGTTCTGTTTGCCATTTCCAGTGCTTTCCTTTCTTGAGTAATTCCGTCAATGGGTGGACTATCGTGAAGAAGTCCTTGACAAATCGCCTATACCATGATGTCATTTCTAGGAACCGCCTTAAGAAGTTTGGGTGCATTGGTATTTGCCAATAACCGTTCTTCAGATCTAAGCTGCTTATAACTTTAGCCTCGCGCAGTCGATCCAAGATATAGTTGATTCGGGGTAGTGGGTAGGCGTCAGGTCGCGATTTCGCATTCAGCTGACGGTAATCAATGCACAATCGCCATTTGCCGTTTCTTTTCTTCACTAGGACGATAGGGGCACTATACGCGCTTTTTGAAGGTTCGATGCAGTCATTTTCTAGTAACTCGTCAATTTCCTTGTTGATGATAGACTGCATTGCCGGATTTCGGGGATAATACCTTTGTTTAATTGGTTGGTCATCGGTCATAGTTATTGTATGGTACGCTACTGTACTAACTCCCTTTACCGTGTTGAATTTGGCCAATTCGTGTTCCACAAATTCTTTTATGTCGGGTTCTAATAGCGCTGTAACCGGTTTCTTGTTTTTGTCGTCCGTGTGTTCTTCGCTCTGTTGGTTATCGTTGAGTACGGCTTGACCTGACTCGAGCCGTTCTTCCCCCGGAAAGATATTAGGGGTTGGTCTGGGTGAGTTTGCGTTGATTGGCATCACGCAAAGCTTCCCACCCGTAGTTCTTATGTTCAGGCCTAAGATAAAATCCTGGCTTTGATGATTTTGTGGGTTTTTGTTTTGGATGGTAATTGTTGAATTTCCACACTGCAAAGTCGCACCTGTCGTTTTCAGAAAGTCTATCCCTAATATGACATTATCGTTTGCGCCTTCCAAGATGAGAAAGGATACTTTGATTGTTTTATCTTCATATTCTACGTCGTAATCGAACTGCTGCGTTACTTGTCGAATCGTCCCATCTGCTAAGTGGATTATCTCATCGTTTGGTAATTTTATCCCTGCAGCGAGATTTTTTTTTAGAATCTGGTCTCCGATAACACTCTTCGTGGTGCCTGTATCAATAGTAGCTATAGTAGGGAATCCTCCTAGTTTGACGACCGCATAAATGGCATTCCCGTTTGCGTACAAAGTCTTTAATTTGATGGGTGAAATGATCGGGTGGTTGTCGTCCCGCCTGACGTGACAACCCCCAAAAGACTTTCCCGATGGTCTCTGATGGTTTCCATAAATTGGGTTTTTCCTACAGCATTCGATTGTTCGACGGCCCAGAATGCCACAAGTCCAACAAAAAAGTACTTTAGGTTTTGTGCAACCTCGCGCAAAATGATTCGCTTCCCCACATCTACGGCACGCACTTCGTACGTTCACCCTTTCGGTTTGTACTCTGTGAACAGAAACTGGCGGTGACCATTCTTGAGTGTGTTGTCGCTCTGTTCTGCTTAGTTGAATAAGTCGCTCGAATTCTCCTGCTAATTTGATCAACTCTCCCAAGGAGCTAAATTCACGTGGTTTGATGTTTAGTTGGTATTCCGCCCTACTGTTTCGATAGATTCGGCTTAATTGTTGCCCTCTTGTCAACTCGGCATACCGCATCAACTCCTGTAGTGCTAAGACATAGTCTTGAAATGACTCACTCTTCTTTTGGTATCTGTTCCGAATCGTATCTTCCAGTTGCTCTAAGTAATTAGAGGGCAAGAAAAATTCTCGAACATCCTGGACAAAACTGGACCAGTGTGTCCACTTCCGATTGTTATTTCGGAACCACATTAAGGCTTTCCCTTCGAGTATTTCTAGCATCATCCTGGGCAGGATGTCTTTGGAAATGTTATGGTTGTCGGCGAGGCTTTCCAGTCTCTCCAGAAATGGTAGTGGGTTTGTTTCGCCATTGAAATGCACAGCCCATTTGCGAACTTGATTCGCGATTCTCGCGATGTCCTCAAACTTGTCATTCATCGTGGTGGGCTCTGAGATGTGTATTTTCGGTGTTTCTGTTTCAAAACCTGGAAGTTTGGGTGAGAGACTACGATCGTATTTAGCTTTCATTTCTCCAATTATGTCTAGTAATTTTGACGGGTTTTCCTCCGTTGTTAGATGATCACGTACCCGCTTTCGTAGCTCCTCAACGGTTCCTGATGTACTGACCTTGATTTCTTCTAGAATTAAAATCAGATCCTCTTTGCGCGCTATAGAAATCCATGCCGTCTTGACCATGTTACTAGTTTAGTGATTTAAGCGACTTTGTGTGTAGTCTAATGATTTTTTCCCTGAAACGCTAGTGCGTTCTTTTTTTTTCTTCTAAAACTCTGTCCCTGCTCGGGCGCCAATTGTAACGACACTTTGGGTGACGTTCAAAAATTTTTAGTTTTTGCTGGGGTATCCTCAGCCGTCGTCCAGAGTCGAGACAATTTATTTATAGTTTCGCTGAGACTTTGTTTTAGAAGAAAAAAGAACGTTGTTTATATATATAAATTATATATATCTTTATTTATTCCATGAAAAAAAACTTATGATTAACAAAGTTTAATTAAACAAATTCTAAATAAATTATTTAGCATATAATAAGTGATCATTCATTGAAAGCATTCCTTTTGCTTTTTAATAATAAAAAAAAAATATGTTGACGCCAGAATTTTTACTTCTCAATATATTACTTGTTAAAAGATTTTTGGCAACCCCAGTGTGACTTCCTGAGCCCCTCCTCTGTTGTAAAATAATAAAAAAAAAACGTTTACTCCGTGCTATGAAAAAAAAACTATTTGGCCGAATGAGTCAGGTTAAAAAAATATAATACACATAAGACGAAAAAGAAAATTTTAAACTACGTTTGACTCAAGGAGCCAGGTTTTTGGCACAATGTGCCAGATGACCAATAGGCCAGTGTACTTGTTTTGGAAAAATAAAATTGAAAGTCTTTGGTAAAATTTACCAGAAGGCCCCATGAGCCAGAGTACTTGTTCTTTTACTTGTCGAAAACCAAGTCCCTTATTATGTGAAATGTTCCTCCTTTTATATCGAGCATACCGGAGCTTTTTGGTGTAGCGTACCGGTATTCATTGCTGTAATTGACTTCGCCGTGAAGTTGAACTTTGTGTTCTACTGTTTTCCTTTTCTTTTACTTCGCCGTGATTTTTAGTACTTTTACTACGCGCCGTGTTTTGTGTGTGTTTTCTTAAAATTAGTGAAAATAAAGTAAATTAATAATTTAAACCAAGGTAAAAAAATATTTATATTGTGGATTCAATAATATTTAACTCCAAATGTGAAAATATAATTAAACAAATTAGAAATAAAAAACTAGTGTTGATGTGCTTAGTTGGTGCTGGAGTTTTTTTGTTTTGTTTTGTTTTGTTTATGTGTATAAAATAAATTTGTACAACCAAGAATGTTGAAATTATTTTGTTTGTTGTTTTTTTTTTCTTTTTATTTATAAATTTGTTTCAAATAGATATTTGTTAAAAAATTAAACGTGTTTTATAATAATGGTTCATTGTTGCTGTGTTTACAAGTTCTTTCATTCATTCATTCATTAAACAATTTAAAACAAAAATTAAAATTTTATTGTATTTTTTTTTTATTAGCATCTGCACATTGCATGTAGCGATGCCCGCGGTACATTGGCTTCGAGGATCACAGGTAATGTCCATGATATGTTGAATAACATTTTAATTCAATTTTATGTTTTTTTCAGCTAAGTCTACTTCAGTTATTTTCACGTGAGTTATTATATATATTATGTGTAGCGGTGGCAGTTATTTAACATACAGACTGTATTTTTTTCTTCTTCTAGCTAATATGTAGCACAAAAATTTATTGTAAAAATTTATGTCGTTACAATATGCTTAGTGGGCTGTGAATCGATGAATGAAGAAGATTAAGTAAAGTAAGTAACAGATATTGATTTTAAATATGTTGATCTTATCTTTCGATAAACATCGCTTTTACTGCTAATTTGTTGCAAATAATTTTAAAAATTTAATACAAAAATATGTATATTAATATTATATAATAATATCTAGAATTCATAACAGAACGGTATACGAATGAATGTGTCCAAACTCTATAGATCATCGGTTAAAGGTGACAAAAAAAATCCAATCCCTTGAAGATAAGGCACATAATGCCCATAAATCCCTTGAAGATCTGATTTAACTACACTATATATATCTGACTATATAGATTTGATTTAACTATATATATATTGTAACGACACTTTTTGGTGACGTTCAAAAATATTTAGTTTTTGCTGGGGTATCCTCAGCCGTCGTCCAGAGTCATTACAATGAATTTATATTCGCGGAGACGAGTTTCGTAAAAGAAAGATATTTTTAAATTTTCTAAGTTTATTTCTTTATTATTTCAATAAATGTTTTTACAAAGTTATTTCGATAATAGTGCGAAAGCTATTTATTTTAATTGTATGATTCCAAAATAAAAGAGCTGATTAAATATAACTCGTAGAAGAATAAAATTATAATAAAATAACAAAAACTCGATATGTATTGTTAACAGAAAAAAAAGGATGTATATGTAGTGCCATATATTTTTACTTCGAAGACTTTCGTATATCCAGGCGATACCTAGTTGTGCCGTACGCTGTGAACTCTGTGAGTGATAGCCGTGGATTTAATGGGCGAACGCCGTGATTTCTGTGGACGGGTGTCGTGGAATGGCGTGTAGTTCTTCTCAGGTTACACTACGGAATATTCATAATATGTCCGTGCGATTTCTTGTATTCCTCCAAATAATTTTATATCCTTCGCCGTAAAACCAACGCAGGATTTAAGATATTTCTTATGGTTATATATGGTTCATAGACATATATAATTTGTAGCCTTTGCCGTAAAAACCAACGCAGGATTTTTATATTTTCGGCGTAATACCACCTTGACGAATGCTCATAAACTCGCGCCTTCTTAACAATTTCGCTGTCTTAAATACCCATACGCCGGAGCTTTCTTCTAGCGTATTCTAAATTTTCCCGTTCGTTTACCCACTGGGTTGTGTAGTGTAAGCGCTGTGCTTACGATCTTTGCCATGAAGCCGCTGCGCTTTTGTGTTTTGTTTTGACAGCCGCTTGTGTTTCAAATTATAAAAGTATTTTTTTACAAAAAAAAAGTGTAAGTGATAAATATATTTATAAACAAAACATGTATGTAAACAAAAATATGAGTGTATAAAACTTAAATGTAATTAATTAAAAGAATTTCAGTGATTTTAAATTAAGCTGGTACTGATGTTAAATTGTTTTGGTGGTAGTTTTGTTTATGTTGTAATATTTGCAAAAGAAATAAATTAAATATTGCTTTCCATGTTATACCGTAACAATTAATAAACTCTAGTTATTTTAGTAATTATCCAAATAGAAAACCAATGGAAAACTATGACGAAGTGTTGCTTGTGATGCGTTTTTGTTTGTAGAAAAAAAACGTAATCAGTGGACGTTTAGTTGTTGTATATTTGTTTATTAAAAATATATTTGTAAAATAAATGTGTTTACTCTTCGTGTTGTAATTCAAATTTTATAATAAGTAAATAAAAATTTAATTTTTCTTATAACATGTACATGGTGTGTTTATATTCTTTTCAGTCTAGATATCAATGCCCGTGGCTCATCAGGCTGGAGGATCGCAGGTAATGTCCGTATATTTTGTGGTAAAATATATTTTGATAAATTCTATATCTTACAGGTAATTCCAACGCTGTTTGATTCATGTAAGTGTTTTATTGTGACGTGTGTAGGTGTCATGTTTTATAGCGGCGGTCAGACATTGTTTTTCCCTTCTTCTTGAAACATTTTTTTGAAACAATTTTTGATATAACAATTTGTTTCGTCACAATATATATAAGTGACAATTTTTCAATAAAAACGATTTTTTATTTTTTATATAAAAACTTTATTAGTACTTTACACGATGCAAGCTTAACTTCTACTGACTAAAAGGTTTTTTCTGCTTAGCGCAGCAAGTTCTTTTTTTTTTGTTCAATTTAATGGTGTTGGGAGAGAGCTTAAATGTCACTCCCCCCACCTTAAGAATAAGCAATATTCCTATTGCGTTAACTATACATAATATTTTATACACTTTATTATTTTATATACTTATATTTTATATTATATTTTACAAAGGATAATTATAACAATAGCACAATAATATAATAATATAATAGTATAATAATATAATAAAAGTGACATTAATTTGTTCAATTTTTTTCAATTCTTTTTTTGAATATTTTATATTATATTTTACAAAGGATAATTATAATAATAGTATAATAATATTATATGGTAGTATAATAATATTATTATTATTATTGAGTAAGGGTTCGTGCACTGCGACCTAAAAGATCTATTGTGCCCCTTTGTCGGGTTAGAGTATTTCTCCAAGATTTCTTTAATGAAAGACAGTATGGATATCTTCCCCAGTCTTGAATCCTTATAATCCATGAAATACTCTCCTAGGTGTTTCTTTCGCTTATGCATAAGTGCCGGGCACTCCCCAAGCACATGGTATGCCGTTTCTCTCTCTTCCCTGCAGTATCTGCAATCTGAGTTGGATTGAATTCCTAACTTCGATAGGTGATTATTCAATCTGCAGTGACCGGTCAGTAATCCCGTAATAATTCTTATGTTAGTTTTTGATTGTACTATGCAATCTTTAAAGCGTTTTAGGTTGTAAGTCCCTAAACGCATTTTAGATTGTGAGAGTCTTGGTAGCATAACTAATAGAGTTCTCTCTCTTTTTTCTCTGCGTCATTCATAATAATGGATAGAGCTCCTTTGTCTAGACCACAGAATGGTTCTGTGCCTATCATTCTTGATGCCGCGCCTCTACTTGCAAGTTTGTCTGCCATTTCATTACCTTGGATACCAGTATGTCCCGGAATCCATAAAAGGTGCACCTGATTGATCCCACCGAGTGTGTTCAGCTTGTCAATGCATTCCCATACCAGTTTGGATGTTACCTGGTAAGATATGAGTGCCTTAATAGCTGCCTGGCTGTCAGTCAGTATTGCAATTTTACGGTTCTAGTAGTTACGTTCAAGATTGAAACTGGCGCATCTATCTATCGCGTATATTTCCGCTTGAAAGATGGTTGTATTGTTTCCTAATGCTATCGTGGTTTCTTTTATTTTTGGGATGTTAGACAAACCTTCCGAGTTCTTTTTGTTGTCAAGTTCAGTTTTGAAGTTTTTTGTAAAGTTATGCTTTACAATCATCCTGTCCATTGGCATTTCAATTTCTGGGATTTGTGCAGCCAAAGTATCAAGTTTTTTGCTGTTGGTTTCAAGACCAGTCACCTTGTTTGTAGTTACTCTTAGAGCAGCCCTCTTCGCCTGTGATTGCACATAGATATGAAGAGGAGTGAGTTCCAGGAGTATTTCAATTGATGACGTGGGACATGTTCTCTGATCATTGGTCTGATTACTGCTGTGTATATCCATCGCAGTGACTTTGGTGTACATTCCCAATTCTTACCTGCGATGGATCTACATGTCATAAAGGCTTTGGTTGCCTTTTTTGTCACTTCTTGGATATGAGATTTCCATGTTAATTTTTGGTCTAGAATTATAGCCAAAAATTTTACCTCCTTTTGTAGTTTTATTTCAAACCCATCTAAGCGGATGGGTTTAAGGTTTTTTATTTTGTATTTCTTAGTGAATAGCACAATGGTTGATTTATTTTCAGCCCAACCGAATTGTACCATTCTTTAGTTAGTTTTAAGCCTAACTGGATTCTTTCGCACAGAGTATTCTCAAATTTTCCTCTGCAGATAATTACCACATCATCGGCGTACCCCTGGATTTGGAAGCCATTCCTGTCCAGTTTTACCAATAGTTCATCCACTACCATACTCCACATAAGGGGTGATAATAATCCACCTTGTGGGCACCCTCGCGAAGGATTTGCAAAAGTATTACCATTACTGGTCGGAATTTCTACTCTCCTGGTGCGAAGCATATTGCTCATCCAACGTGAGAGTGTGCCATTGATTCCTCTTTTAGAAATAGTTGAGTTTATAACCTCATGTGAAGTGTTATCAAAGGCTCCTTCAATGTCTAAGAAAGCGCAAATTGCTATCTCTTTCTTATCTATGCTGTCCTGAATCGTGTTACTTAGTTGATGCAAGGCCGTTTCTGTCGACTGCCGTTCAATGTCTGACGTTCAATGTCTGCTATACCCATTTTCCCAGTGCAAACTTCTATTTTAATATTTAATTTATTACACCATTCTTTGATATTGACGTTATTAATGCCTTGATCTTGGTCAATTTTCAATACTTTAGGAGGTCCCATTGTGTTAAATATTTTAATAAGAGCTCTTTTAGTTTCTAGCCAATTTAATACTTGTACTTCTTCAATTGTACTGAATTTTGAGTACAAATCTATACATGTTAGAATATGTTTTTTTCCCATTCGCAGAAATCTATTACATATTTTTCTCTAATTTCACAAACTGGAGGAGTGATTTTAAATGGCATTTTGTTTGCAACATGGTCATATTTGCATCGATTGCACAAATCACATTTTGATGATTTTAGTAATTTCTTTGAAATAGTTAGGAAAATAATAACTGATATATAATTTTTTCAATTCTTTGATGAAGTCCTTCTAAGTGGATTTCAAGAATTTTAGTTTTAAAGTCGGTATAATTAGGGATATTTTTCCAAACTAAGGATTTGAAAATATTCAGAAATCTTAAAAAGTCTTCATTATTTGGCATAAAAATAGCCGTGGTATTAGTTAGTGAAAATGACTTTATAATGTCTTTTATTTGTTCAGTATTTAATTCTATATATGTACTTAATTGTGGTGACACAATTTTTGAATATATGCTCCACATGTGTACTATTTTCATCAGATCTCATTAATCTCAACTGTCTTTTAAAGACATTGAGTGGTCTTTCCGCAATTGGGATAAAGTTTTGACTATTTTCTGATGCAGAATGAATGGTGGCAATATCGGATGAAATTTCATCAAAATTACATTCCTCAATTTGAATACGTGACAGAGAATCTGCCACATGATTTTCTCTCCCTGGAATATATTTTATCATATTCATTTAGTTTCCATTTCCACCTTTGCAGTTTAGAATTGGGTTTTTTTAAGTTGTGAAGCCCCTGAAGTGGGCGATGGTCACTATTTACAGCAAACTTCCTGCCATATAGGTATGGACGAAAGTACTTTGTGGTCCAAACAACAGCGAGCAGTTCTTTTTCTGTGGTAGAATAGTGTGATTCATGCTCATTCAGGATGCGACTAGCAAAACAAACTGGGCGACCTTGTTGACTTAAAACTGCACCTAGTGCAATATTTGAAACATCTGTTGTAAGTGTAAAATCTTTTTTATAATCTGGGTAGAACAAAACAGGGTCTTTCGTTATTAAGATTTTGATTGTATCAAACGCTTTGTTATATTCCCTATCAGTTATGTTGACTTTGTTGCCTTTTTTTAAGCAATGAGTTAGGGGTTTTGTTATCTTATGGTAGAAAAATCTTTTATAAATTTTCTATAGAACCCAGCTAATCCCAAGAATTGTTTAATTTCTTTTTCATTTTTCGGTAGCTTCGATTTTATTTGGATTTGGTCTGATTTCCTCTGGGGTTACAATATGCCCTAAGAATTCGGCTTCTTTCTTAAGAAACTCGCTTTTATCCAATTGGATTTTTAAATTAGCTTCACTTAATCTGATAAAGACTCTATCAAGAGCTTCAATGTGCTCCTGAAGTGAAGTACTGAAGACAATTATGTCATCTAAATATACTAAACATTCCTTCCCAATTAATCCATCCAAGATTGTGTTCATCAATCTTTGAAACGTGGACGGAGCGTTTTTCAGCCCAAATAGCATTCGCAAAAACTCAAAATGACCAGTTCTAGTTGAAAAGACTTTTTTCATTCTATCCTTTGGGTCGATTTCTATCTGATGGAATCCTTTTGTAAGATCAATTGTACTAAAATATAAACAGTTGCCAAGTTTTTCAAGTATTTCATCCATTAGGGGTAACGGATATTTATCACTAATAGTTATATCATTCAATTTACGGTAATCGATTACGATTCGCCTTTTTTGAATTTTTGAAGCATCTAAGTTCTTAGGCACCACCCAAATTGGTGCAGAATATGGCGATTTACTATGACAAATAATCCCCTTGTCTAACATTTCTTTTATTTGCGTATCAACTTCTGATTTGTGGACTTCAGGATATCGATAGGACTTAACATATATAGGGTCATCATGAGTTGGGTTGATTCGATGTTTGATTTTATTAGTATTTTATTAGATTTATTATCACCTACTTTATACCATAAATTTTCAAACTTATTTAATATTATATTTATTTCGCTTAATTCTAAATTTCGGTTTAGTCTAAATTTCGGTTCATAAGCATTGCTATTGAAGTAAAGTTCTTTAATTTCATTATCGAAATTATTTTTAAATTTATAAGTAACATTGTTTAATATAATATTTTTATGAATAACGTCAATTTTCGCTTGAAGCTGTTGAAGTAAATCGAAACCTAGAAGACCATCATAATTTTTAGAGAGGTCACACACATAAAATTTTAAATAATTTTTTCCTTTATCATTATAAACCTCTTGAATATTGTTTAATGTAATTTGCCCTGTTTTTGTTGCTACTGTTATTGGTTTTACTTTTAATATTGGAGATTTTAAAATATTGGGTTGAACAAGACTTACTGATGAACCTGTAACAATAAGAAATTTAAAGGGTTGATTTTCTAATTTTAGTTCTATTTTTGGTAAGTGT
Organism: Teleopsis dalmanni; assembly: GCF_002237135.1. Lineage (NCBI taxonomy): Eukaryota > Metazoa > Arthropoda > Insecta > Diptera > Diopsidae > Teleopsis > Teleopsis dalmanni. Next base: position 110,716,945 of record NC_051847.1, on the reverse strand, counting down.
CCGGGGCTTCTAACCGAAAATTTTCATTGTCAACCTCTGAAGCTCTATTAATGTTTTGGTTCCGTGCACTGTGAAATTTATTGGGATTCTTATGTGTTGTATTATAAGAACTATTAAAATAATTATCATTATTGTGTGCATTTTGATGCGAATTCCTAAAATTATTGTATTGAGAATTTGATTGTTGATTATAACGAATATTTTCCCCAATTACAATATTGATATATTCGTCGTTCTCTTTCAAAATTTTTATAGCAGAGTTAACGTCTGCAGCCATATTGGCATTAATTAAAGCTGTAAGGTGGGGGGTAGTCTCTTGTTCAATGTTTTTACATTATTAGTTTTAATTCGTTAAGCAAGAAGTTAATATTTGCTAAATTGGTTTCCTTTAATTTAATATTGTCCCTGATTTTGCATATTTCGGAATTTAATTCCTTACAAAATTCTCTAATGTTACTCACTAATCGCAGCTGCGTTTTAACCGGACTGGGATTCGCACACTCATTAATCAGGTGTGCCCTCAACTCCTCCCAACAAGTTGATTGTTCTCTTCTTATTAAGTTCAAAGCCTCTCCACGAAGAGTGCTAATTATACACTGGAAGTAGAATGGCTTCTTTTCGCCCGTGAGAGATGAAGAGTTTGGTATAATTGTATTGATGCTATCAATATACAGTGTCAGGTATTTATTGTCGCCATCAAATGGAGCGATCAATTTTATACCCGCCACTGTTCTATCTTTTCTTTCTCTTTCTTCAATTATGGTATTAACAATAGTTTTCTCTTCGGTCATTTTGGACAGTTGACAGTTAGTTTGTTGAGATTCACAGTTAAGATAAATTTGAAGGTTAAAAGAAAAACAATGTTAGATGCTTTAAAAATTGTTGTTGTATATGTTTTGTGGAAAGTTTTTTTTGTTTTTGTTTTTGGTAGAATGATAAACGATAAATGTTTTTATTTTACAAGTTTCCCTTGTAATATTTATATTTTTATTGAATAAATATTAAAAATGCACTTTAATCACAAAAAGTATTTCTAATTTTTTATTTATTATTTACTACTGCTGCTGATATACGGCACGTTGACTAACTTTGTCTAATTTTTGAGATTAAATTTTTGATTTGATTTTTTTATAATCGTAATGTATAGTTCATCAATAAATATAATAATAAAACATATTTTAAAACAGTTATTAATATTGATAATAGAATTGATTAGAAATAAAAACTAATTAATTGTTCTTGATTTGTGTAATTTTTCTTAATTACTTTTAAACATATATGAAAAAAATTGTTATTCTAAGTCTTTACTGCTGTTTTGTTTTATAATATTTTAATAAATTTTAAGATTAAGTTTAATATTTTAAAGTTTCACAATTGGAAATGAATTATCTTAAAGGATCATTTTCGTTGATCCTACCGACTGCGCCAGTGACAATTTTTCAATAAAAGCGATTTTTTTATTTTTTAAATAAAAACTTTATTAGTACTTTGCACGATGTAAGCTTAACTTCTATTGATTAAAAGGTTTCTTCTGCATAGCGCAGCAAGTTCTTTTTTTTTTGTTCAATTTAGTGGTGTTGGGAGAGAGCTTAAATGTCACTTACATATATATTATATATTATATATTATATATTATATATTATATATTATATATTATATATTATATATTATATATTATATATTATACTAGATAACCCGACAAACGTTGTTATGCCATATAAATTATTTCTAGTTTCTAGATAAATTCTAGTGTAGATAAAAAGTAACTTACTTATTATAAGTGTGTAAGTATGTGGTATATGCATGAAATAGGCATGGAGCGCTATGAACGAAAAGGAAAATAAAAATAACAAACACCAAACAATATTTATTTTAAGTTATTATAGTTTATTTATTAAATTATTAATTTAAAATCAATAGATTTGTATGATACCAAGTTCCCTGGCAACAACTGTTGTATCTTCAAATTTAAATTGTCTTGGATTGACTCTAAATAATAATAATGATAATGGGCCAGTAACATTAACCAACAACAGTCGAAGATAAAAGCACTCAGTGTGTCTTGGATTAACTGTAAATAAGCGTTCGATTTAAATAAATTGAGACATGCATCAACTGGTGAAACTTGCTTGCGGGGCATCCATTTTTTTGTTTGAGCCCATGTGAAATAGCGTGGTACTTGTGAATAGAGTAATGTTCTTGCAAAGGCACCAAAATCATCCGTACTATTACACAATTCAAAAAATGCAGTGAGTGTAGATTTAGGTGGATTTGTACCACGATCAATCACTGTCTCGTTCGTGAAAAATACACGCTGACCGTTTTCAAGATGGACGGCTAACTGAACAGCTGCTGGATCCCGTTCATGAATTAGAAAACCGAAGATACGCCAAGCAGCTTCATTGGAGCTGATGTACCGACCAATTTGGTAGAGCGTAATTTCACCGTTTTTGTTCATTGGAGGAGCATTTACATTAGTATTTTCTACTCTAAACACAGCCATATCACTGCCTTTATGGACATACTTATATATTTGATGCTCTTCACAGAACTGCAAAACTCAACATTAATATGAGCATTGTATGTCTTGCTTAGCAGAGGCGAATACGGCACCACCCGCCATTGTCCCCCATTATCGGGATTTCTTCGACGATATATTGGATATCCGTCGGTATTTGTTATAGTATCATTAGTGAAATCTTTAGAAAAATTTTTAGTACATTTTCCATCTACCATGCAAGGCGAAGACGAAGAAACGAAGTGGATGTAAATTTATGTCAAAAAAATAAAAAATTTTTTGTTAAAGCAATAAGGATATTTTTGCTGGGTAGGGACTCCCTAATCACTTTAGCGGTATGAAAAATAGATAGTAGCCGATTCTCAGACCTACTGAATACGCATATAAAATTTGGTAAAAATCGGTAAAGCCGTTTCGGAGGAGTACGGTAACTAACATTGTGACATGGAAATTTTATATATAAGACCGCAAACAGACATCGTTTGGCCTTGTGACTTATTGATGGTCTTTGCAAATGCCAATCTAATAGAAAATTGAACGCATTTGAATTAAATTGGCTTGTCTGTGAGAATCATTGGAATTCGTGGCAATAAAACTTTTTCGTTTCGGAACTTGCCATTCAAAATGGTGGCTGCGATAATGTTTTTCATCAATTTTTTAATTACCAATCGCGTACTATTGCATAGCCGTGGTGGGTTCAAATTCCGAAGTAAAATAATCGGTGATCCAACTTTCAGTCGTAAAATGTGTGGTGGCATGCCTGGCAAATCCAGTGAGTTTAAAAACTCTGCTGGATAGTTTACAACTTCGTTGGTATCACAAACTGTATCGATCGATTTGTATGATATTAAGTCGCCTGGCAATGTCTGTTTTATCTTGAAGTTTAATTCATCAACGTCCACGTTTTTTTGCTGCTAATGGCTCTTTCTGCCAGCCACCCATGATTTATGTATTGTATGTGTACATCTGGAAATACGCGGTCAATGAGAGCATTTTGGGAATCAACGATAGTGCAGAAATTAGGGGGCAGTTTTATGAATTCAGTATTTTCATAGACAACAACTTTTCATATCATAGCAAGTTTTCTTTTTCAAAAATATAAAAAAATTTATGTCAAAAAAATAAAAAAATTTTTGTTAAAGCAATAAAGATATTTTTGCTGGATAGGGACACCCTAATCACTTTAGCAGTATGAAAAATAGATAGTAGCCGATTCCCAGACCTACTGAATACGCATATAAAATTTGGTAAAAATCGGTAAAGCCGTTTCGGAGGAGTACGGTAACTAACATTTTGACAATGTTAATTTTATATATAAGATTATATATATTTATAATATATTTATATTATATAATAATATTTATATTATATATTATATATTATATATTATATATTATATATTATATATTATATATTATATATATATATATATATATATAACATCGTTTGTTCTTGTTTGTTACTCAATAACTTTTTAATGACTGAACTCATCTCCTTGATACTTTCAGATCATATTTATATAGTTTTTAGGCGTAACATAGGCTATTAAAACATTCGATATTAGTTATAATTTTAACTTGAATAATAAATTTAATCATTTCTGTTTCAAACTGTGCGACAGTTTGAATGATACTGATTTCTGGTTTGTTTATTTTTGTGTATTTTTGGGTATATTGTTCGAACTTTTACGAAGTAGCAGAAATGACAGATATAATAGATATTCTATATGTTAATTGAAATAAATTGAAAATTGGTCAAAATATTATTTTTTAATAAATACATTTATGTTAATAAAGTTAAAATTAAACGAAATTATTGTTTTCATTATGTATTTGAAAGAAATAGTAATTTCATATGATATTTAATTTCACAAATTTTTTATTATATTATTTTATTATTATTATTATTATTTTATTATTATTTATTATTATTTATTATTATTTATTATTATTTATTATTATTTATTATTATTTATTATTATTTATTGATTCAAAAAAAAATTCATACAGCACTTACAAAAATGATAGAATTTTACTTAAAATCTAAATTGACAATAACATATTTGTTGTGTGTCAGATTGGCATACAAAAGAAGGTGCATAATATTAACATTATTATTTATATAAATTCTTCAATAATTAATTTTCTGTAACTCAAAACACTTTTCATAAAATTATACAGTTTATAAATATTGCTACCGTTTAATAAGATTTTCACTTCTTCTTCAGACAGAAGTGCTTTATCAAAAAAACTAGGCCTATGTTCTCTGAAAATTGGACATACACCAATAATATGACATATATTTTCTATTTCATGACGATTACATATAGAACAATCACGATCAGATGTATTAAACTCTCTACCGTTCAGATTAAAAAGACCGCCTCTACATTTAAAAAGTAGGCTCGATATGTGCTGGGTCTTTTCGAAATAAAAATTATGCATAATGTCATTTGTAGCTGTGGGTACATGTCATGAGATCCCGACCTAGCATTCGTTACAAAAGAATCGTGTTCCCTCCGTTCATATAAAGTTATAATATTTTTGTGCAATAATTTAAGGTCCATTCTCCTAAAACTGGTTATTGAAACACCCAGTTCTAAACACATATTTTCCCAATCTTTGGCCCAATATATACCTTTACTAATTATAAGTTCCGCTAATATTCGGGGAAACCTTGTGGGGGGGAGATTAAGAATTTTTCTTACATATGCGAAATGTATTTGTATTGTGTCTAAGAACTGCGTCGGTAAACCCGTTTCTAAGTGGAGCATATAGTTGGGGGTGTTAGTGGGTAGAAATAGTATCTTTTTTATAAAAAATCTAAAAAGTTTTTCCACTTGATCATAGTGTTTGTAACCCCAAACTTGGGCACCGTAAAATACAATCGAACGTGCTGCCGAGTAGAAAATTTTCAATTTATTTTTAAAAGTTATTTTAGGATTAGACAAATACTTTGCCCATGTCGAGTTAAATGCACTTTTACCTAAGGAGAGTTTAGAAGTCAAATGTTTATTGTAGGAAAGGTTATACGTAATTAATATTCCGAGATATTTATATTCATTGACAATTTCTACTTGCCTTTCCCCAAATTTCCACGACAACGAATTACTTACTCTAGGACCTTTTCTGAAAATCATTATCTTAGATTTATCTAGATTCGCGATAAGACCCCATTGTGAACAATACATAAATAATTCATCTATCATAATTTGCAATACATCAGGTGAATCCGCAAGTAGAACCACATCGTCAGCATACAAAAGCACTTTTATATTAGTTGAGTTAATAGGTAGTCCACCCGTTAAAAAGTCATGCAGATCATTTAAGTATAGGGAGAACAAAATTGGGCTGAGCAGACATCCTTGTTTTACACCTTGAGTAACTTTAAATGAAGAAGATATAAGATTACCGTTATATTGGGATCTCCTTTTTTAAACATGGGTTGAATTATCGATTTTAAAAACGAAGAAGGTATGACACCGTGAAGAAATATATAATTATATAGCGTTAGTAACTCGTTAAGGAAACCAACAGGATCATTTTTGTAGAACTCATAAGGAATACTGTCGTTACCTGAAGCTTTGTTAGATTTGGTGTTTGCAAGCACAAGCTGGAGTTCACGAAATTCAAAAGGAGAATCAAGGAAAGGATTGAGAAAAGGTGGGGAAGACACCAAGAGATAACTGGAAGGTCGGAATTGCATGTAAGCAGGGACTCATAGTGCATACGAAAGTCTTCACATTGTAAAGAATAAGCTATTTGAGAGGACTGTTTTTCAAATTTTTTGCTAGATTCCACCAGTCAGAAGCATTTTAACAGTATTAAGTGCTTCAATATTTTTTAATTGCCATTGAAGTTTTTTATTACGGCAGAGGTATGCATATCGAGATCTGAGTACAAAGTAAGAAGTACGATGGGTATCCAGATTGTATTTTCGAACCAAACTAAGAAAATGAAACATATTTTTTCTAAGTTCATGACACTGGCTATCAAACCATTCATTTTTTGGGTCAAAACGCTTTTTCAAAGTCTGGTTTCCCCACGCATCGCGAACTTTTTCAAGGAACATATCCAATATAACATCAATCTGCATGTTAGAACTTATATAATCAGAACAAGTAGTCATTTCTAGCCGTTCTCTGTATCTACCTGCCAACGCTTCTTTCCAACGCATTTTTTTCGGAACTTGAACGTTATTCGGAATTACTTCCAAACTTGATGGAAAGCGGAATTCAATAACCAGCGGCATGTGATCAGAGTATGATTTGTAAAGAACATGTAAAGAGCCTATGTATCTAAGAAACTGAAATGAACAGATACAGAAATCAACAACAGTTGACCCATTTGGACCCACATATGTAAATTCTCCATCTTCATCACCTCGACACCTGCCGTTAATTATAACACCACCGATGTCCTCCAGAAAGCCTAGAAGTTTTCTTCCCTTGGTATCAAGTTTCACATCTTTTGATACTCCTCTTACCGCAATAAGTGGAGAATCAGATAATAAATTACCATCAACTACTTAATTATCTGCTACATGAGCATTTAAGTCGCCAACAATACAGTAAACGGGTTTATTAAAATCGTTTAAAAATTGTTCCAGCTTAGAAAAATCTTCCTCCCTTTTTGTGCAATTTAAATAACGTGGAATGAAGAAACAATCAACTTTGTTAGCACAAGAATATAGTACAACATTATCACCAAAGTTTAGAAATTTAAAAGAATATATCTTCTCTAAACATTTTTTATACCCATAAAGACAACCACCACTCGCTTTACCAGCATTATGAATTTTAGACGCTCCCACCCAGCACAATATATAACCTTGAAAGAAATAAGTAAAGTTATTTTGGTTTTCGACCAGTACATGTGTTTCAAATAGAAAAAATATGTCATATAAGTTAACAAAAGTGAAAAAATTTTTATGATTAAATTTACTTTTTAAATTAGCTACGTTATAAGAAAGCACCTGACACACTGGCAATTGCTAATTAGAATTCACCGGTAAGGCAACATCCACTGCAGTGTAGTCCAGGGTATTTCTTCGTGGGTTGACATCTATCAGCTGACGATTACTTATATTACTTATATTTTGTTTGACATCGCACTGAAACCTTGTTGTAGTAAGCAAGTTATTAATCATTTTCGCATCTCCTGTTGAAGCAGCAATAATTTTGTTTTCTCTCCAAGTGAAAGGTTTGTCGTTAATAAAAGGCGAATAATCACCTAATCGAACTTTAACACCAGGATGCAGTCTTCTAAGCTCATTTGCTACTGCGCGCAGATTCTGTTTTCTGGACCGTTCATCCACTGTGAGATCTCTATTTATGTAAATATTTGTACCTTTTAGTTTCGTCATAGCGGATAATATCTGTCTAGCCTGCGATTCTGATCCAAGTGTTGCAATAAAAATGCCATTACCAGGTAGTTTTTTTACAGTGCACACAGATACATTTGCTTTCAGCACGTTACTGCATAGTTTGTGAATTTCGTTTTCAGCAGACATAACTCTGTCGCACGATACGCCTTTTACAACAATATTCTTGCGTCTACCGTCTTTATCTTTATCTTTATTTTTTATTATATATTTTTTTAAAATGAAGCAATTATTTATTGCATTTCTGCAATTACAAAAAACAATCAAATCAAAGAGATTGTGAATTATCCCACCGAGTTCTTTAATTCGATTGATTTGCCAGGACTACCACTATACAAATTACTACCACCTCACAATTTACTTTTAAAAATTGGTTCACCAATCATTTTGATACGCAATCTAAACCCACTAAAATTATGTAATGGAACAAGATAAGTTATAAAAAGAATTATGATGAACTCAATTGAATCAATAATATTAAATGGAAAATTCAGAGAGATAATATATTGCTTCCACGCATACCAATTATACCAACCGATGTTCCAATTCAATTCAAACGATTGCAATTTCCAATTCGTTTAGCATTTGCGATGACAATTAATAAATCTCAAGGTCAAACACTAAAAGTAAGTAGACTGAATTTTGAAAATCCATGTTTTTCGCATGGGCAACTATATGTTGCATGTTACCGTGTTGAAGAACCTTCTGATCTATATGTATACACTTAAAATGGCCTAACAAAAAATATTGCTCATGATTTATGTCGTTACAATATGCTTAGTGGGCTGTGAACCAATGAATGAAGAAGATTAAGTAAAGTAAGTAACAGATATTGATTTTAAATATGTTGATCTTATCTTTCGATAAACATCGCTTTTACTGCTAATTTGTTGCAAATAATTTTAAAAATTTAATACAAAAATATGTAAAATAATCTTACATATATATAAAATTAACATTGTCAAAATGTTAGTTACCGTACTCCTCCGAAACGGCTTTACCGATCTTTACCAAATTTTATATGCGTATTCAGTAGGTCTGAGAATCGGCTACTATCTATTTTTCATACTGCTAAAGTGATTAGGGTGTCCCTATCCAGCAAAAATATCTTTATTGCTTTAACAAAAATTTTTTTATTTTTTTGACATAAATTTTTTTATATTTTTAAAAAAGAAAACTTGCTATGATATGAAAAGTTGTCTATGAAAATACTGAATTCATAAAACTGCCCCCTAATTTCTGCACTATCGTTGATTCCCAAAATGTTCTCATTGACGGCGTATTTCCAGATGTACACATACAATACAATAGTACAATAGTACGCGATTGGTAATTAAAAAATTGATGACAAACATTATCGAAGCCACCATTTTGAATGGCAAGTTCCGAAACGAAAAAGTTTTATTGACACGAATTCCAATGATTCTCACAGACAAGCCAATTTAATTCAACCATCAATAAGTCACAAGGCCAAACGATGTCTGTTTGCGGTCTTACATAAAAAATTTCCATGTCACAATGTTAGTTACCGTACTCCTCCGAAACGGCTTTACCGATTTTTACCAAATTTTATATGCGTATTCAGTAGGTCTGAGAATCGGCTACTATCTATTTTTCATACCGCTAAAGTGATTAGGGAGTCCCTACCCAGCAAAAATATCCTTATTGCTTTAACAAAAAATTTTTTATTTTTTTGACATAAATTTTGTTTATATTTTTGAAAAAGAAAAATTTTTTCTTAATATTTTATGTAACTACGCCAACAAGTACATCGAGCATTTACATTCACTTCGTTTCTTCGTCTTCGCCTTGCATGGCAGATGGAAAATGTACTAAAAATTTTTCTAAAGATTTCACTAATGATACTATAACAAATACCGACGAATATCCAATATATCGTCGAAGAAATCCCGATAATGGGGGACAATGGCGGGTGGTGCCGTATTCGCCTCTGCTAAGCAAGACATACAATGCTCATATAAATGTTGAGTTTTGCAGTTCTGTGAAGAGCATCAAATATATAAGTATGTCCATAAAGGCAGTGATATGGCTGTGTTTAGAGTAGAAAATACTAATGTAAATGCTCCTCCAATGAACAAAAACGGTGAAATTACGCTCTACCAAATTGGTCGGTACATCAGCTCCAATAAAGCTGCTTGGCGTATCTTCGGTTTTCTAATTCATGAACGGGATCCAGCAGCTGTTCAGTTAGCCGTCCATCTTGAAAACGGTCAGCGTGTATTTTTCACGAACGAGACAGTGATTGATCGTGGTACAAATCCACCTAAATCTACACGCACTGCATTTTTTGAATTGTGTAATAGTACGGATGATTTTGGTGCCTTCGCAAGAACATTACTCTATTCACAAGTACCACGCTATTTCACATGGGCTCAAACAAAAAAATGGATGCCCCGCCAGCAAGTTTCACCAGTTGATGCATGTCTCAATTTATTTAAATCGAACGCTTATTTACAGTTAATCCAAGACACACTGAGTGCTTTTATCTTCGACTGTTGTTGGTTAATGTTACTGGCCCATTATCATTATTATTATTTACAGTCAATCCAAGACAATTTAAATTTGAAGATACAACAGTTGTTGCCAGGGAACTTGGTATCATACAAATCTATTGATTTTAAATTAATAATTTAATAAATAAACTATAATAACTTAAAATAAATATTGTTTGGCGTTTGTTATTTTTATTTTCCTTTTCGTTCATAGCGCTCCATGCCTATTTCATGCATATACCACATACTTACACACTTATAATAAGTAAGTTACTTTTTATCTACACTAGAATTTATCTAGAAACTAGAAATAATTTATAAGGCAAAACAACGTTTGTCGGGTTATCTAGTATTATATAATAATATCTAGAATTCATAACAGAACGGTATACGAATGAATGTGTCCAAACTCTATAGATCATCGGTTAAAGGTGACAAAAAAAATCCAATCCCTTGAAGATAAGGCACATAATGCCCATAAATCCCTTGAAGATCTGATTTAACTACACTATATATATCTGACTATATAGATTTGATTTAACTATATATATATTGTAACGACACTTTTTGGTGACGTTCAAAAATATTTAGTTTTTGCTGGGGTATCCTCAGCCGTCGTCCAGAGTCATTACAATGAATTTATATTCGCGGAGACGAGTTTCGTAAAAGAAAGATATTTTTAAATTTTCTAAGTTTATTTCTTTATAATTTCAATAAATGTTTTTACAAAGTTATTTCGATAATAGTGCGAAAGCTATTTATTTTAATTGTATGATTCCAAAATAAAAGAGCTGATTAAATATAACTCGTAGAAGAATAAAATTATAATAAAATAACAAAAACTCGATATGTATTGTTTACAGAAAAAAAAGGATGTATATGTAGTGCCATATATTTTTACTTCGAAGACTTTCGTATATCCAGGCGATACCTAATTGTGCCGTACGCTGTGAACTCTGTGAGTGAGTTCCAGGAGTATTTCAATTGATGACGTGGGACATGTTCTCTGATCACTGGTCTGATTACTGCTGTGTATATCCATCGCAGTGACTTTGGTGTACATTCCCAATTCTTACCTGCGATGGATCTACATGTCATAAAGGCTTTGGTTGCCTTTTTTGTCACTTCTTGGATATGAGATTTCCATGTTAATTTTTGGTCTAGAATTATAGCCAAAAATTTTACCTCCTTTTGTAGTTTTATTTCAAACCCATCTAAGCGGATGGGTTTAAGGTTTTTTATTTTGTATTTCTTAGTGAATAGCACAATGGTTGATTTATTTTCAGCCCAACCGAATTGTACCATTCTTTAGTTAGTTTTAAGCCTAACTGGATTCTTTCGCACAGAGTATTCTCAAATTTTCCTCTGCAGATAATTACCACATCATCGGCGTACCCCTGGATTTGGAAGCCATTCCTGTCCAGTTTTACCAATAGTTCATCCACTACCATACTCCACATAAGGGGTGATAATAATCCACCTTGTGGGCACCCTCGCGAAGGATTTGCAAAAGTATTACCATTACTGGTCGGAATTTCTACTCTCCTGGTGCGAAGCATATTGCTCATCCAACGTGAGAGTGTGCCATTGATTCCTCTTTTAGAAATAGTTGAGTTTATAACCTCATGTGAAGTGTTATCAAAGGCTCCTTCAATGTCTAAGAAAGCGCAAATTGCTATCTCTTTCTTATCTATGCTGTCCTGAATCGTGTTACTTAGTTGATGCAAGGCCGTTTCTGTCGACTGCCCTGCCCTATAGGCATGTTGGCGACTGTATAGTGGAGTTACTTTCAGTGTAGTATTCCTGATATAGTTACCCACAACTTTTTCTACTATTTTAAGTATAATAATATAATAACAGTGACATTAATTTCATTAATTTTTTTAAAATTTTTTTTTTAATATAGGTTAGTTATATTAAAATTATCCATTTTACTCGATATTAAATTAGTACAATATAATATGTTATATAAAAAAAATTCATTTCATTTATGACTATTTTAATTTTTTTTTAAAAGTATTTTTTTGATACTTGCTTTAATGGACTTTTTGTTTTGTCAAGACGTTTTCTCACATTTTCATCGTTAATTAAACTAATATTTATTGAATTTTCTTTTCGTGTTTTATTCAAATTGTTAATTCTATTTTCTTTAATGAGTTGTGGGTCAAATTCTGGAGGTAATCGTTTAAAAATAATGTTATATGGAGTTTGACCAGTAGTAGAATGTATTATGGTGCGATTATATGTGAAAACGGATTGTTCGAATTAAACATATTTTAGTTCCCTGTCATCTGAGATGTTAATTATTCTAAGTTTTTCATTCAAGGTTTTATAAAAACGTTCAATGTCTGCTATACCCATTTTCCCAGTGCAAACTTCTATTTTAATATTTAATTTATTACACCATTCTTTGATATTGACGTTATTAATGCCTTGATCTTGGTCAATTTTCAATACTTTAGGAGGTCCCATTGTGTTAAATATTTTAATAAGAGCTCTTTTAGTTTCTAGCCAATTTAATGCTTGTACTTCTTCAATTGTACTGAATTTTGAGTACAAATCTATACATGTTAGAATATGTTTTTTTCCCATTCGCAGAAATCTATTACATATTTTTCTCTAATTTCACAAACTGGAGGAGTGATTTTAAATGGCATTTTGTTTGCAACATGGTCATATTTGCATCGATTGCACAAATCACATTTTGATGATTTTAGTAATTTCTTTGAAATAGTTAGGAAAATAATAACTGATATATAATTTTTTCAATTCTTTGATGAAGTCCTTCTAAGTGGATTTCAAGAATTTTAGTTTTAAAGTCGGTATAATTAGGGATATTTTTCCAAACTAAGGATTTGAAAATATTCAGAAATCTTAAAAAGTCTTCATTATTTGGCATAAAAATAGCCGTGGTATTAGTTAGTGAAAATGACTTTATAATGTCTTTTATTTGTTCAGTATTTAATTCTATATACTTAATTGTGGTGACACAATTTTTGAATATATGCTCCACATGTGCACTATTTTCATCAGATCTCATTAATCTCAACTGTCTTTTAAAGACATTGAGTGGTCTTTCCGCAATTGGGATAAAGTTTTGACTATTTTCTGATGCAGAATGAATGGTGGCAATATCGGATGAAATTTCATCAAAATTACATTCCTCAATTTGAATACGTGACAGAGAATCTGCCACATGATTTTCTCTCCCTGGAATATATTTTATCATATTCATTTAGTTTCCATTTCCACCTTTGCAGTTTAGAATTGGGTTTTTTTAAGTTGTGAAGCCCCTGAAGTGGGCGATGGTCACTATTTACAGCAAACTTCCTGCCATATAGGTATGGACGAAAGTACTTTGTGGTCCAAACAACAGCGAGCAGTTCTTTTTCTGTGGTAGAATAGTGTGATTCATGCTCATTCAGGATGCGACTAGCAAAACAAACTGGGCGACCTTGTTGACTTAAAACTGCACCTAGTGCAATATTTGAAACATCTGTTGTAAGTGTAAAATCTTTTTTATAATCTGGGTAGAACAAAACAGGGTCTTTCGTTATTAAGATTTTGATTGTATCAAACGCTTTGTTATATTCCCTATCAGTTATGTTGACTTTGTTGCCTTTTTTTAAGCAATGAGTTAGGGGTTTTGTTATCTTATGGTAGAAAAATCTTTTATAAATTTTCTATAGAACCCAGCTAATCCCAAGAATTGTTTAATTTCTTTTTCATTTTTCGGTAGCTTCGATTTTATTTGGATTTGGTCTGATTTCCTCTGGGGTTACAATATGCCCTAAGAATTCGGCTTCTTTCTTAAGAAACTCGCTTTTATCCAATTGGATTTTTAAATTAGCTTCACTTAATCTGATAAAGACTCTATCAAGAGCTTCAATGTGCTCCTGAAGTGAAGTACTGAAGACAATTATGTCATCTAAATATACTAAACATTCCTTCCCAATTAATCCATCCAAGATTGTGTTCATCAATCTTTGAAACGTGGACGGAGCGTTTTTCAGCCCAAATAGCATTCGCAAAAACTCAAAATGACCAGTTCTAGTTGAAAAGACTTTTTTCATTCTATCCTTTGGGTCGATTTCTATCTGATGGAATCCTTTTGTAAGATCAATTGTACTAAAATATAAACAGTTGCCAAGTTTTTCAAGTATTTCATCCATTAGGGGTAACGGATATTTATCACTAATAGTTATATCATTCAATTTACGGTAATCGATTACGATTCGCCTTTTTTGAATTTTTGAAGCATCTAAGTTCTTAGGCACCACCCAAATTGGTGCAGAATATGGCGATTTACTATGACAAATAATCCCCTTGTCTAACATTTCTTTTATTTGCGTATCAACTTCTGATTTGTGGACTTCAGGATATCGATAGGACTTAACATATGTAGGGTCATCATGAGTTGGGTTGATTCGATGTTTGATTTTATTAGTATTTTATTAGATTTATTATCACCTACTTTATACCATAAATTTTCAAACTTATTTAATATTATATTTATTTCGCTTAATTCTAAATTTCGGTTTAGTCTAAATTTCGGTTCATAAGCATTGCTATTGAAGTAAAGTTCTTTAATTTCATTATCGAAATTATTTTTAAATTTATAAGTAACATTGTTTAATATAATATTTTTATGAATAACGTCAATTTTCGCTTGAAGCTGTTGAAGTAAATCGAAACCTAGAAGACCATCATAATTTTTAGAGAGGTCACACACATAAAATTTTAAATAATTTTTTCCTTTATCATTATAAACCTCTTGAATATTGTTTAATGTAATTTGCCCTGTTTTTGTTGCTACTGTTATTGGTTTTACTTTTAATATTGGAGATTTTAAAATATTGGGTTGAACAAGACTTACTGATGAACCTGTAACAATAAGAAATTTAAAGGGTTGATTTTCTAATTTTAGTTCTATTTTTGGTAAGTGTCCGGGGCTTCTAACCGAAAATTTTCATTGTCAACCTCTGAAGCTCTATTAATGTTTTGGTTCCGTGCACTGTGAAATTTATTGGGATTCTTATGTGTTGTATTATAAGAACTATTAAAATAATTATCATTATTGTGTGCATTTTGATGCGAATTCCTAAAATTATTGTATTGAGAATTTGATTGTTGATTATAACGAATATTTTCCCCAATTACAATATTGATATATTCGTCGTTCTCTTTCAAAATTTTTATAGCAGAGTTAACGTCTGCAGCCATATTGGCATTAATTAAAGCTGTAAGGTGGGGGGTAGTCTCTTGTTCAATGTTTTTACATTATTAGTTTTAATTCGTTAAGCAAGAAGTTAATATTTGCTAAATTGGTTTCCTTTAATTTAATATTGTCCCTGATTTTGCATATTTCGGAATTTAATTCCTTACAAAATTCTCTAATGTTACTCACTAATCGCAGCTGCGTTTTAACCGGACTGGGATTCGCACACTCATTAATCAGGTGTGCCCTCAACTCCTCCCAACAAGTTGATTGTTCTCTTCTTATTAAGTTCAAAGCCTCTCCACGAAGAGTGCTAATTATACACTGGAAGTAGAATGGCTTCTTTTCGCCCGTGAGAGATGAAGAGTTTGGTATAATTGTATTGATGCTATCAATATACAGTGTCAGGTATTTATTGTCGCCATCAAATGGAGCGATCAATTTTATACCCGCCACTGTTCTATCTTTTCTTTCTCTTTCTTCAATTATGGTATTAACAATAGTTTTCTCTTCGGTCATTTTGGACAGTTGACAGTTAGTTTGTTGAGATTCACAGTTAAGATAAATTTGAAGGTTAAAAGAAAAACAATGTTAGATGCTTTAAAAATTGTTGTTGTATATGTTTTGTGGAAAGTTTTTTTTGTTTTTGTTTTTGGTAGAATGATAAACGATAAATGTTTTTATTTTACAAGTTTCCCTTGTAATATTTATATTTTTATTGAATAAATATTAAAAATGCACTTTAATCACAAAAAGTATTTCTAATTTTTTATTTATTATTTACTACTGCTGCTGATATACGGCACGTTGACTAACTTTGTCTAATTTTTGAGATTAAATTTTTGATTTGATTTTTTTATAATCGTAATGTATAGTTCATCAATAAATATAATAATAAAACATATTTTAAAACAGTTATTAATATTGATAATAGAATTGATTAGAAATAAAAACTAATTAATTGTTCTTGATTTGTGTAATTTTTCTTAATTACTTTTAAACATATATGAAAAAAATTGTTATTCTAAGTCTTTACTGCTGTTTTGTTTTATAATATTTTAATAAATTTTAAGATTAAGTTTAATATTTTAAAGTTTCACAATTGGAAATGAATTATCTTAAAGGATCATTTTCGTTGATCCTACCGACTGCGCCAGTGACAATTTTTCAATAAAAGCGATTTTTTTATTTTTTAAATAAAAACTTTATTAGTACTTTGCACGATGTAAGCTTAACTTCTATTGATTAAAAGGTTTCTTCTGCATAGCGCAGCAAGTTCTTTTTTTTTTGTTCAATTTAGTGGTGTTGGGAGAGAGCTTAAATGTCACTTACATATATATTATATATTATATATTATATATTATATATTATATATTATATATTATATATTATATATTATATATTATATATTATACTAGATAACCCGACAAACGTTGTTATGCCATATAAATTATTTCTAGTTTCTAGATAAATTCTAGTGTAGATAAAAAGTAACTTACTTATTATAAGTGTGTAAGTATGTGGTATATGCATGAAATAGGCATGGAGCGCTATGAACGAAAAGGAAAATAAAAATAACAAACACCAAACAATATTTATTTTAAGTTATTATAGTTTATTTATTAAATTATTAATTTAAAATCAATAGATTTGTATGATACCAAGTTCCCTGGCAACAACTGTTGTATCTTCAAATTTAAATTGTCTTGGATTGACTCTAAATAATAATAATGATAATGGGCCAGTAACATTAACCAACAACAGTCGAAGATAAAAGCACTCGATTTAAATAAATTGAGACATGCATCAACTGGTGAAACTTGCTTGCGGGGCATCCATTTTTTTGTTTGAGCCCATGTGAAATAGCGTGGTACTTGTGAATAGAGTAATGTTCTTGCAAAGGCACCAAAATCATCCGTACTATTACACAATTCAAAAAATGCAGTGAGTGTAGTTTTAGGTGGATTTGTACCACGATCAATCACTGTCTCGTTCGTGAAAAATACACGCTGACCGTTTTCAAGATGGACGGCTAACTGAACAGCTGCTGGATCCCGTTCATGAATTAGAAAACCGAAGATACGCCAAGCAGCTTTATTGGAGCTGATGTACCGACCAATTTGGTAGAACGTAATTTCACCGTTTTTGTTCATTGGAGGAGCATTTACATTAGTATTTTCTACTCTAAACACAGCCATATCACTGCCTTTATGGACATACTTATATATTTGATGCTCTTCACAGAACTGCAAAACTCAACATTTATATGAGCATTGTATGTCTTGCTTAGCAGAGGCGAATATGGCACCACCCGCCATTGTCCCCCATTATCGGGATTTCTTCGACGATATATTGGATATTCGTCGGTATTTGTTATAGTATCATTAGTGAAATCTTTAGAAAAATTTTTAGTACATTTTCCATCTGCCATGCAAGGCGAAGACGAAGAAACGAAGTGAATGTAAATGCTCGATGTACTTGTTGGCGTAGTTACATAAAATATTAAGAAAAAATTTTTCTTTTTCAAAAATATAAAAAAATTTATGTCAAAAAAATAAAAAAATTTTTGTTAAAGCAATAAAGATATTTTTGCTGGATAGGGACACCCTAATCACTTTAGCAGTATGAAAAATAGATAGTAGCCGATTCTCAGACCTACTGAATACGCATATAAAATTTGGTAAAGATCGGTAAAGCCGTTTCGGAGGAGTACGGTAACTAACATTTTGACAATGTTAATTTTATATATAAGATACTAGATAACCCGACAAACGTTGTTTTGCCTTATAAATTATTTCTAGTTTCTAGATAAATTCTAGTGTAGGCAAAAAGTAACTTACTTATTATAAGAGTGTAAGTCTGTGGTATGTATATGCATGAAATAGGCATGGAGCGCTATGAACGAAAAAGAAAATAAAAATAACAAACGCCAAACTCAATATTAATTCCCTTTAAAGTTTATTATAGTTTATTTTATTATTATTATTTAAA
Organism: Teleopsis dalmanni; assembly: GCF_002237135.1. Taxonomy (NCBI): domain Eukaryota; kingdom Metazoa; phylum Arthropoda; class Insecta; order Diptera; family Diopsidae; genus Teleopsis; species Teleopsis dalmanni. The sequence continues at coordinate 110,698,323 of NC_051847.1, read as the reverse complement.
ATCCAATAGATTTGTATGATACCTTTAAGGTTCCCCTGGCAGACAACTGGTTGTATCATTCAATTTAAAATTTGGTCTAAATGGAATTGGACTCTAATATTAATAATAATGATAAATGGCCAGTAACATTAACACAAACAACAGTCCGAAAAATAAAAGCACTCGAATTAATTTTAAAAATAAATTTTGAGACTGCATCAACTGGTAAACCTTTTGCTTGCCGCGGGCCATCCGATTCTTTTTTGTCCTTGAGCCCGGATAAAAATGGATGGAAAAATAGCGTGGTACTTGTGAATAGAGAAATGTTCTTGCAAAGGCACCAAAATCATCCGTACTATTACACAATTCAAAAAATGCAGTGAGTGTAGATTTAGGTGGATTTGTACCACGATCAATAACTGTCCCGTTCGTGAAATGAAAAATACACGCTGACCGTTTTCAAGATGGACGGCTAACTGAACAGCTGCTGGATCCCGTTCATGAATTAGAAAACCGAAGATACACCAAGCAGCTTCATTGGAGCTGATGTACCGACCAATTTGGTAGAGCGTAATTTCACCGTTTTTGTTCATTGGAGGAGCATTTACATTAGTATTTTCTACTCTAAACACAGCCATATCACTGCCTTTATGGACATACTTATATATTTGATGCTCTTCACAGAACTGCAAAACTCAACATTAATATGAGCATTGTATGTTTTGCTTAGTAGAGGCGAATACGGCACCACCCGCCATTGTCCCCCATTATCGGGATTTCTTCGACGATATATTACATATCCGTCGGTATTTGTTATAGTATCATTAGTGAAATCATTAGAAAAATGTTTTGTACATTTTCCATCTGCCATGCAAGGCGAAGACGAAGAAACGAAGTGGATGTAAATACTCGATGTACTTGTTGGCGTAGTTACATAAAATATTAAGAAAAATATAAACAAAATTTATGTCAAAAAAATAAAAAATTTTTTGTTAAAGCAATAAGGATATTTTTGCTGGGTAGGGACTCCCTAATCACTTTAGCGGTATGCAAAATAGATAGTAGCCGATTCCCAGACCTACTGAATACTCATATAAAATTTGGTAAAAATCGGTAAAGCCGTTTCGGAGGAGTACGGTAACTAACATTTTGACAATGTTAATTTTATATATAAGATTATATGCTGTATATTCTTTATATATAAGATAATACTTTATAATTACAGTAATACAATATCAAAGATGTTGGAAGTTGTTTCTTATATTAAAGAGAATATAATCCATATTGAATTCTATCGCTTTATTGCTCTATTGTTATATTGTTCTATTGATCTATTGAATATTTATTGTCGAATAATGTATTTCGATTTTCATTACTTATTTAAAGTCTCCAATTTAGAAAATTTTCCAATCTTTTTTACAGCCTTTTTGTCAGTTGCTCTATGCATTTATAAATGAAAGTTTGTTATATGCGTATACGGTCGCTTTATGTGAAAAAAAGTTATTGGACAATTATATATAATTTTGATCCGACAATTAAATCTAATATTTAACGTATATATTAGATTAGTACATCTGTTAAGAGACCTCAGAATATTGATTGAAGTCATAAAAGAAAATAGTATAGGTTGAAACTTTATGATCACTATGGTAATCATCACAGAATGAAGTTAGCCATATTTCGAGAATGTGGAAAACATACCTCATTTTGACTATTACTAGATTAAGATGTTTGAGTAACGATGTCTTGAGCTTGAATGATGTCCTTTTTCCCTCTCTGCCTAATCTTCTCAGATATTTTGAGGAAACTAATGAATTCGAGTTAGAGTAGCCTAATTTATTTAAGATATTTAATTTTTTTTAGGTTCGAATACAATGGTGAACTAACTGAGGGCTTTTAAATGATTCTGCCCTATACTTAACTACACATATTTAGCTCATAGGTGTTATAATTTTTTATGCTTTGTGTTAGTGGTTTAATTTTAATTTTTAAGAAAACTTAGTTGAGATCAATATATTGAATTGTTATACGTTCACTGTTTAATAATATTTAGTTTACTTATTAGTCTTAAATTATTAATCCACTTTTCTAGTGCTTCGTAATATCTATCAAAATTTATGAGTATTCATTATTATTAAAATGTATATAGTAGCTTTAATGAAAAATTTTCTGATGGAGTAATAATCAATCTGTTCGCTGCATGGGTTTTTCAAACAATAGAGCATATATTTAAATACTTTAACTGTAATTTTTTTTGTTTCAAATCATAATACTTCCTTGCTCCATAGCTTATTACTGCTTTTTCATTAGACAAAAATACTCTCAAACTTTTTTGTTGGTACTACTTTTTGGATATCATGGCGCATTATTTGCATTACAACTGACTGAACTACATACCGAAAACTACTTTCTATATAAAATTCTATGTGTAATGTGATGCTTTTAGCCATGTACCTTTGGCAAACTCAATTGAAATTTTGGCATTTCTATTTGCTTGAAGAGAAAACATTGATTGATTCTTCGTTTCCGAATAGAAATTATTTTTTTTGGAGCTCAACATAATTTAAACAAAATTCTTTTGTTTACAATTTCTGAAGATAAATTTCTAAAAATTTCTACCGTACTATCGATTAATATTTTTACGTGATTTATAAAACAAAGATATTTGTTATGAATTACAAAAAAATCGAAATTTACACTTCAACTTTTAGAGATGTTATTACAATCAAAGCACAAATAATTTGAAATTTGCTGTTTAGTGAAAAATCGAATAATTTTGTTCCATTATTCCATGCCAGAGATGTGAAAAAATTATTATGAATTTCCTAAAGTTTCTTTTTATTTATAATAGTGAACCTAGATGGAATAATTTCAGAACATTAGTCAAAGAACTGAAAAAAAGAAATCATGTGGGGATGTCGGATTTGTTATTATAATTTTAATATTAATTTAGATATAGTGCATCAAAGAAAACTGTATCTGTGAAAAACCTACAATTTATCTCAGAAATTATTTATTAGAATAAGCTAATATCATAATTTCACTACAGCAAAAATGCTTATGTTAATGAAATTAAAATTTGGTCGTTTCCATTGGCATAATCTGATTAAAGCATTTCAAGTAACTTATTTGTTTACATTATGCATAAAAAGCGTATGACAAATATTTCACATTTTGGTAATTTCCCTTGTGGGAAATTTATTTTTAAGGGTTGCATGCGACCATTTTTGCCGTAAATCAGTTGATTTATTTATAATGAGTTCATTTATATGATAACTCATTGTATGGTATATTATCCTTGGTATATTATTATCCTTATTCATCAAACTCATTGACTAAACATTGTATAATGTCTACACTAGACCTTAATCCAACAAATATTATTTATTTAATTGTCATAAATATTATTTTAGAATAGAATAGAACAGAATGTAATAGAATAGAAATAAACAGGGTATCGGCTCCTAAGGGAGCGAAGCAATATTTTTATTATTTTAGTTCAATAAGTTTTAAAATATTAGTCGTTATGATTGAACTTAATTAAAATATTATTTAAGGAAATTTTCCAGAAAACTTTAAAATTATATTAAAAGGTTTTCTTTTTTTTATTGATTTTTTAACACATTCCTTTATCAATGTTTTAAAAATGGTTTAGCAAAATCAATCTTTTTCTCTGATGTTTAGCTATTGTTTTTTTCTAATTAAATTGATCAAGTTTCTGTGATTTAAGACTAACAGAAGCAATAATAATAATGATAATAATATATTTCTGGATACTACACGTTTTTTTTTATCTGAGAAATTATCTTCTATATAATCTGTTTAATTTCGATTTCTAAATTATTTTATTTTCATATTAAATTTAATAAAAGTAATTTTTGATTTCATAAGCATCACTTACGACTCCTCTCATTAGAACAAAAAACAAAAGAGTATTTGAAAGTATTTTATTATATTAAAACCTGTAGAATTTTGGACTAAAAATTGAATATTGAAATAATCTAAATCAAGTAGAAATGATACAATTATCTCAATGCTACACCTATCAAAATTAATCATGAGCATTAATGGCAGACGTTGAGTGAAGAAAAAGTATGACAAATTTAAATATTTTTCATAATTAGTTCTTTTGAATATTTGTTACTTTATTTTTAATTGAAAAAAAAAGATATGTATTTCATGTGATGTGACCTCAAACCCTGCTACGAAGTCAAAGTGACTTTTTAGTAATTAATATTCGCAACACTCTCAGGTTCTATTTTGATGAAATTTATTTTCACGAAATACAAAAAAATGGTTCTTGGTACTTTTACTTTTTTATCTTATTTTTTCGTACCTTTTGCGCATTTTTCAAAAGAAATTATTAAATTTATTGCTTTTAATATTGAGTCAAGTCCTTTCGGAAAGGCAGCCGTACTCGTATAAATATTTGAACTTTGCATCAAAGTGCCTTTTTTTTTATTTTACATACAATACAATGAAACAAATAAAAACTTCAAGGGTTTTCATTGGTACTTGTAAAATTTTCATAAAATCACTATTAAAAGAGGTAAAGTAAAGTTTTTCCTAAAAAATAACGAAATGCTTAATTTCATTTTTTAATTTTTCTACTGTTTGAGTACTACTCTTTTGTGCTTTTTGATGTTATATTCGTTTTATTTTTTAAGAATAAATGGCAGTAACGAAAAAGGCACAATTAGTTTTGTGGTAGTGGCAATTACTTGCAAGAATAAGGGCATAAATTCTTAGCAAATGGGTTATCCTTGAAAGTACTTGAAGCTAATGGATATCACTTGCTTTCTGCACTTTTCTTTAAATAAACGCCTCTTTAGAATTTTACAAATGGTACTGAATGGAAGCAGAGAATGCCATGTAAAGAGAAAGTAGTACTTAATAATGTTTATTATGCTGATAACAATTAACTATTCAAATCGTAAAGATTTATATTAATTTTATATATTATATTGTTAATAACATTGCAATTATAAAACCAAATGTTTAAATATTATAATATAATATAAAGATTATTAATATTAAGAAGACATAAAAATTGAATACGTCGATTGATATTTTACATAGTAACTTGTCTACCTGATATGTGGTATAAGGTTCAATTAAGCAGGAGCATTTGTATTTGCTCATATATTTCAATCCCAAGTAAAATATTAATAAAATATTAATTTTAAAAAAATAATAAATATTGGTAAATAAAATAAAATATTGTAGTTTGTTACTAGAAATACAAAAAAAACTTAAACAAATTTCAGCAAAGCATAAATTTTATAAAAATCAAAAATTGTTTTCTGTTTCAATAAAACTACTCACTTATTTCTAAGTAACTAATCTACTATTATAATTAACTAAATTCGTTATGAAGTAATTATACATAACTCAAATACGTTTACTTTATAATTTATATTTGAGCTATAATTATTTTTTAATTTACGGTGGGACCTATAAAAGTTTACTTTGTTGACAACCTGGAATACATTTTTGACAAATCAAAAAATGCCAACTAATTTGGCATAGTATTGTAAAATGGAAGTTCTATAGAAATTACAGCAAAAAAGTCCGTAAGCCGTTCTTCACGGGTTTTGGTGCAAATTCAAGCTTGTGGACATATTGAATGAGTGCTAAGTAACGAACTTTTTTATAGCCGTTTCAAAGATTTCAAGTTGAATATTTTTCTATAAAAAATGAATCTTTCAAAGTTAACACCAAATCTTCGAATGATGATATATTTGTTGCGCTGAATAAAGATAGTCTAAAGTTGATAAAAATCCAAAAATGATTCAAAAAAAGATTATTGATGAATTAGGTTTTACCTAGAGAGAAAAAATTTTCTCTCTAGGTAAATATTAATGCATTTAATCTAAATTCATTTAAAGAAATCCGATTTTTGCGAACTGTTTTAGAAAGTGACTGATAGACACACTTCCTAAAAGTGTACTTTTAAAAAAATATATGGAAATTAATAGAAATTATGTTGGAAAAATGTAAATTGTTAAAGATGTAACTTAGATATTAAAGATATTAAAAGTATTAGAATTAATTTTTTTTGCACCCAAATAAGTGAACTTTTGTTGTTTCCCCCGTATTGCATAGTTGTAGCAGCTGGAATACACCTAAACTGTAACTTAAATATGCATTAATTTATTGTAATTTAATTTAATTTAATTGAATGTTATAAGAATTTTATATAAGTTAAGAAAAGAAGGTTTAAAGAAAATTCAAGCGTCAATTTAGTTGAGATAATACAGTTCTAACAGTTGTCTAATTTGCATACTGGATTATGGGTGAGAAAAATACATGCCCTTGACAATGCTGAACATATTTAGAAGTAACTGAAATGTAATAAATATAAATAATACATTGTTATCTATATAAAAATGTATAAAATTTAAAAGAAATATTATTATGTTACATATATACAAATTTATAAGCATGTGTTGCGTTTTTGTTTTGTTTTGGTTTAATTGCATTTTAATTAATTCATTATTAGTGTCAATATTAATTTATATTATTTATAGAATTTAATGCATTATAATTGGGATTCAAATGAAATGCTTTAAAAATTTTTAGCCGCATCACAAAGCATTCAGTTCTGAAGATATAACTGAATTTTACATCAAATCGGCTCTGGTATTTGTCATCATTAAACAATACACAATATATATATATACGTATATATATAATTAATTTTCTCCAATAACACTGTCTACAACCAGCTAAGTAAGTATATTATTTGTTTACTATTTCTAAATAGTATTAATACCTGAATAAACACCAATTGATTAATTATTATCTTTTCATTTGACTGTTTGTTGCACATAATATATTATATATTTAGTTATAATAAATACTTCAAAATACTAGTAGAGTTCGAGTTTCATGATTTGTTTTGTTTTTTAATGATTAGTCATATGAGTTTTTAATATCTTAAAAGTAGTAATAGTGGCATGAATAAAATATTTGTATACATAATTTCCTAAGAGTTAGAAAGGCCAACCAGTAAATGTTAAGTATTATTGGTATTAATATATTACTGTATATTATGTATATATATGTTTTTTTCTTAACCAATAATTTAACAATTAAAAATAAATATAAATAATTATTTCAATTATAACACAGCTGGTTTATGATTTCGTTCTAATATAACACAGCAAATCAATTTGTTATTAAAACTTTCACAGGGCATGAGTTGACTCCCTGGTACTTGCAGTGTCAAAATTATATTTACAAATACTTAAAGACAAAAAATATTTTCAAGACCACTGCCGATGGGTATTTGGCAATACTCGATACAGCTGTATGGTCAGGCAAAAATTCAATCAATTAAAATAATATAAATATTATTTTTGTTGTTGTAGTTCACTACTTTTCAAAACCTTTTTAAAACACTTAGTCAATATATAACGACACAACTGCTTGTTAAATTCTAGTTGTAGTGCTATATATTAATTTTATGTGTTAAAATAATTTTATAATTTTACTTTTTGAAGACAATTTTTACATTCAAACAAAATTTGAAGTAAAAACTTCAATTATTTTTCAATTTAGATGCTACTTAAATATATGTTTTATTAAATATTAATATCCAGACTTAATTGCTTTGCATTAACAACATAAAATAATTATTCTTAAGGAATTAATAGTTTTTATAAAAACATTAGAAAAGTATTTATATTTATATATATATCTAACCATCAAATCTTGTGTTCTTAACATTGACTTAGTATAGCTCAAAGATACTCATTGAAACTCACGTATAAGTGTTCCTAACATGGATTTAGTATAACTCAAAGATGCTCCTTACAAACTCATGAATAAGTTACTGATATCTTTGCAAAATGTGAAAAGAATTGCAGTTAATAATTATCTAATGTTGTGTAAAAAATTGCTGTACTGTAGATACCATCAGCTGACCTGTTCCTAAGTTCATAAGATTTAGGCACTTAGTAACTGAAATTATTGTTTTAATGCAAAATTGCAGATACATAGAGTTTTAAATTATTCTGAAGTGAAAGGTTACTTTTACAGCCAGCGCCCACATTTGTGTAAACTTAAATTTGAATATTGTTTATAACAAAAAGTATTTGTTTGTTATTTCAGTTAACTTCAGTAATTGAGTTCACCTGCATTTTATTGTTAATTTGCATTCTTGTTCTTGTTTACACGGGCTCACAGATGGTGTCGTTGCTCTTGTTTACTGGTTTGCAGATGGTGTTATTGGTGTAAGAGATCGACTACTTTTAGTATAAAAGTTGACATCATTTCTTAGTGGAAATCAGTATCAGCTTTAAAAGCGTTCTTTAAACACTACAAGTTCATATTTAAAGCACAACAAATCAAAATGAAAGTAAGTAAAATTATTTACTAGGATAATGGAAACAATTGCCATGTCGTTTGTTTATAGAGAAACTAACATTTAAAATCCTTTTAGTTCGTCATTGCTGCAGTTCTATTAACCCTTGCCATTGGCGCACAAGCTAGTTGGGGAGGCAGCGGTCATGGTGCATGGGCTGGTAGCGGTCATGGTGGTTGGGGCGGCAGCGGTCACGGTGGTTGGGGCGGCAGCGGTCATGGTGGATGGGCTGGTAGCGGTTGGGGTGGCAGCGGTCATGGTGGTTGGGGTGGTAGCGGTCATGGTGGTTGGGGTGGTGTTGCTGGAATTGGTTTGGCGCAAGGACATGCTGCCGCAGTTGTACATGCACCAGCAGTAGCTGTTGTTGGTCATGGTCATGGTCATGGTGGTGCCTATATTGCCAAAACTCGTGGTGCTGTGCATGCTGCTCCATTAGCTAGTCATATCAACTCAGTTGCTGCCATTAATGTTGCTCCAGCTCCAGGCACGCATTAAATTTGGCAACTCATAAATATTATAAGACGACATAAACCATTGTTAAAACAAGATATGTACATATTATAACAAACATTACCCCCCGCTCCCTTTGAAATATTTGAAACGACGAACTGCCTGTTACATCGTAACTAAACAATCATAAAATCGAACTTTATTCATATTTTTGTGAATTATAGTTTTCTTTAATATATCAATAAAATATTTAAAAATTATCTATTTCCCAAAATACAATATTCTTATCCTGAAATACATCATTATTTGTTTCCCCCCCAGTACGCTTTATTTTTCCTTTGCTTAGCAATCCTTTTAAATAATTTTTTATAATAAAATAAAAACATACAGTATAAAAATATATACATATGTTGACTTTATTCTCTAAATAAAAATTAAAAAAAAAAGACAGGATATAGTTATAGATTTTGTGTCCGTATAGTTAAATAACAGTTGACATTGCTCTGCAATTTAAATAATCGTAAAATTGTATACCTGAGCATATATGCTGCTTTTTGTACTGTCGGTTTTAGTCTTCATGGATCTAAAGTGCCATCATCTTGAAAGGTAGAATATGTGATACTTCAAAAATGGAGCAGAGTCTTTAAATGGAATCCAAAAGTTTGTTAAAAATAATTAAAACATTCAAGAAGTATATTTTCGGAGTAAACTATAAAATGAATGAAGAATTTTAGCATTTTAATGAAGGGTATTAATTTTTAGTTAGTATATTCTGTAGAAAAATGTGTTCATCGAAGATACTGCCACATTTTTTTGTCGGTAGATTGCGGTATACTGTATTACCAAGCGTAGTTTAAGTGTAATCTGTTATTCGGTCAATTCGCACCAGTTGTTTTTATAATTATACTTTTCAGTGTTCTGCTATGGCACAAAGCTATTGAAATGCAAAAGTATTTGGCAAAAAAAACTCTGTGAATGTAATCACATATTCGTCTATTGTAGTCAAGTGAGAGTTATTTTTCTATTTCAGAAACTTAAAATTATCACTTCGAGAACAAAATTTTGAGTAGATTGCAGGCATACAACAACATTTGCTAAATAAATTGAAAGTTGTTGTAAGCTTAAATCAGCTTATGGAAAATTTGTCAATCGCTAGTAAAGTTGCACTCTATAGACTCTATAGAATCTATTTTAAATTTAAAAAATAAATTTAGATTTATTTAAGATACTTTTATGTTTCATTTAATAATTCTTAGTACTTTTTGCAGTGTTATACTTATACTATCTTAGAACCTGTTCTAATTGCTATGATAAGACATGTATTATAAGAAGGTGTTATCGTTTTTTAGCGTACATATATGGCGGTATGAGTATTTAATAGCGGATATATTATTATAAGCCAAATGGATAACAAACAGTTAAAATTAATTAAGCAATCAGTCGGTAGTTGTCTTAAAGCGTGAACAGCCGTCAGTTGTCTCATAATGTTAAAAGTCGCCAGTACTTTCTAGTTTAAATAATACAGTGAAATCGTAAGTCGTTTCGTTTCATTTACCTACTTCATCGAAATCTAATAAATTGTTATATACAATGTGCCCTTATAATTATTAATTGATTTGTGATAGTTTACTATGTCGGATGGAAGAAAAAAAAATTAATGTAATCTAAACCTACATAATATTAACTTCAACTAAAAATGGTTACAAGCTCCTCAGGGAGGTATGCAGATCTGAGAACAATTATTCCTTCGTCTGATGAAGTGATAAACAATAATCGAGTCAAGAGTAAAAGTGCTCAAGTGCACTGACTCAACTACCCTCAACATAATAATAATAATTATATTTTTAATAATGATATTTTTTAAATTAATAGATTTTTATTCTTTGAATACTGAATGTTTTAATAAAATTGTGACAAATAAATAACCATTGTTCTCAAAAAAATATTTACCTCAAATGTTAATTTGTATGTGACACCTAAATTGAAACTGAGCTGACTTAAATGAAATTTGGCATATATCTCTTTATCCAGTACCACCTGCATCTTCTGTGTAAACAGATTTTCAAAACTTAAACAATGTCAAAGAAATATAAATAAATCATTCAAGCATGCCAATTTCCATACATTTTCTGCTCATCACGTTTATCCTGAACATACTGCATAAGTTGTTGCCACTTGTGTAGTCGCTTTAGGGTTACAGCGATTTATGGATATCAATTTGTAACCCAGCCGATTAGAATTACATCTGCAAAATTTACAACGAGTTGGAGAAAAGTAGCAACTTGATTCAAATAAAGAGCGCAACGAAAAATTGAAAAGATATGAATTTTTTTTTTTTGGATATATGTTAGCTAACAGCAGACAAAAATATCATTAATGTTAAGGTAAATGTTGTTTGATGAAAGCTTTTGAAGGATATGAAAAATTTTTTATTTGTGGATGGAGTTCACATATGCGTTAAATTCTGGCTTCAGGCAATGCTGACAGCCATAGCAGTTGCCTCCTAAATGGTATAAAAAAGTATCGTAATATGTTTCGTTTATTTTTTTATAACAAGAGTTTATATAAAATGTTTTGACTGATTCATATAAATGTTTTTAAATTTGATACAAATTTTTTGCCTAAGGTTATTATATAGGGACTTGTGTATTGCATGTATATTTAAATATATAAATGGGAGGGAAAACATATTAGAAATTTTTATTTTTATATTTAATATATCTACAAAAGTTTTTCTTTAAAATATCAGATTACATTTTAATAATGTTCAATAAATATTTTGTAATAAATTTTAATTTGTAAGTTAAAGAAATGTATATTTTCTTTAAATTTATTATTTTTTAATAATTTTATAAAGAGGTTTTTTTTTTTTGAAAAGTTGTGAATTACAACAACAAAAATTCATATTTATATTATTTTATTTAATTGAATTTTTGGCTGACCATACAGCTATTTCGGGTATACCCCTCATCAGTGGTTTTGGAAATAATTCCTGTATTTAATTATTCGTAAATAATTTTTTAAGACTGCAAGTACCAAGAATCAAACTTGTGTTCTGCCAAATTGAAAGCTTAGAGTCGGAGCAACTGAATCAAATTTTTTAATTATTTTTTTAATTATTTTAGAATACATTTTAATAATAGTTGATAAATCTTCTGTAACAAATTTTTATTTATAATCTAAAATAATGTTCACTTTTGTTGATTCATCATAATTTAACAAAATTAATTTTTTAAAGGTTAAAATTTTTTTAAGTATATTTATGCGATATAAAAATTGAAATAAAAATGTTTTATTTTTGTATTAACAAGAGTAAATTAAATTTATTACATCATATATTTTTGTAACATTTTATACTATACCTCAAAAGAGTTCAGAGATAATAGCACAATCCTTTCCTGTTGTCAGATTTTTTTTTTTAAATTTTATGGTGCTTAAAATTGCCATTTTATGAATCATACATATAAAATTGTTCATTTTATTAAATTGAAAAAAAGATACTCGTATATATAAATGTGCTATCCAATTTCTGCTGAGATTTCATATTCTTCATAAGCAGCTATAAATATAGCCAAAAATTGTTTATGTGCCAAGCAATAAAAAAGTACATTCTAAAATATCTACACAATTTTTGCATGGAACCAAAGGTAAGGAAAGGTAACCAATTTCAACAAGAAGATTTTTATTTTTATAGCGAGTGAAGGTAGTCATTTTTATGGAAATATTTAAGGTATTTTAAAGTATGCATTCGGTTAAATTTATGTGAACTTAAAATTGTTGTAATTTGTAAAAAGTTGGGAAGCACAAATTCAGGATAAACTCGGCATGCATAATACTTAAGGTGTCAGTTATTTTTATGAATATATTCTGGGTATGTTCCTTTTGCGAAAAGTTTTTGAATAATATATTTAAATCGTTTAGAATGGTCAACTTGGTTTCTGTGATAATTATATAGAATTTGTATACTCTTTTAGAAAAAAACACAAATTTACATTAATATACTGATGAGAATGAAAATGAGTAATACAATTTTTGCCCTATTTTTATAATCCAGAAGTCATTCAATACAAATAATCCTCAATATTACGAATAAAAACCATCCGACGAATTATGCCTTCGTTATATGGAATAGTCAATGATTTTACATATACTACGTAAAAAAATGATTAATAAAAATTAATAAAAAAGAAAAATAAATAATTAATAATTTAAATATACCAAAGAAATGCTGAAGAAAATGTGATGTTCCATATATTAAACTAAAACACGTTGAATTGGATTACTAAATCCAAATGACTAAATTGTACAGATGACTTAAAATATCGGTTAACTTATCAACTCGTGGAGCTGCGACACGTGAATTAACATTAGCAAGACTTTCTCAGTATAACGTTCCAAGATAAGTTCTATACATAAAAAAGAATATATAAATCATGCAATAAATAATGCCTCTACAAACGGAATAGTTTTAAAATTTAACAATTAAAAATAAAAATATAACTAATTAATTTAATTATTCTTCAGATGGTTTATGATTTCGTTCTAATATAAATAAATAAATGAATTTATTAATAAAACTTTCACAGCAAATTAACAAAGCACCAGAAAAATGTTAGAGTCAAGTATGGCTTTGGGTCAGTTGGTTAATGAACACTGACTCTGAGCTTCAAATTAGGCAGGGCACGAGTTTAATCCCTGGTATTTGCAGTCTCTAAAAATTATTAATGAATAATTAAATACAAGAATTATTTCCAAGCCCACTGTATGGTTAGCCGAAAATTCAATTAATTAAAATAATATAAAAATAAATTTTTGTTGTTGTAGTTCTCTACTGTTCAAAAAACCTCTTTATTAATATATATTTTTAAACTGTGAAAATGTAGTATTTAATGAATGTTAAAAGATTCTAAACATTATTTGATAGAGATTAAATTTAAAATAAACTTATATAAGCTTATGATACATATTCTTCATTAAATAGCAAATTGGGTTTAAAACTTGTGGTCTTACATTTGGGTATGTGGTAAATAAATGGTGCTTATGTATTACTTGTGCATAAGAGGATTCTTTACTACCCTAAAAACTAACTAATTAATAGCACTAGAGAAGTAAAAAAAACTTAAAAATAAATGTGAACAGAAAATAGAATATGAATAGTGCTAGCAAGCTGCACTAAAAACATAAAACAAAAATAAAAAATTTTTCTCTAGAAAAATGCTGTGTAAACCGAAAGTAGTGAAGAGAAAAGCGTTTAATATCTTGTCAGTGGAAGTGTTTAATATCCTTCTAATTTTTTTAATCTCAAAACTTTATAATAGTATATTTTCCAAAATGTTTCAAATTTTTTTACAACTATTGATTTTTTATTTAGTTAATTATTAGTATTAATAAGAACTGAAGAAAACTTTTTTCATTATCCAATTTTTTGCTGCGTTTGCAAATTAGTAGTTTATTTTCAAAAAAAATTGGCTGTCTAACTTTTAAGCTGCTGACAACGTATATGTTTTAGTATGAGTAGTATTTCTTGGTTCTTCACTCATGTCTGACTTTTTTCCTAACAGCACTAAAATGAAAACTATTAGAGGCTGGGTAACACTTCATTAAAATCAATCAATTTTCGAAAAACTTTCTGCTTTCAATAACTTTTGACGTTTTTAGTCTTACCAAAGCATCCTTGTTCCCAAATTCATTAGTGTTTTGTTTATTTTTTAGTGTCATGCTCGACAAAGTTTTTGGAGTTTCTCCTCCATCAAACATCGCCAATGGTGATGAAGCTTTTTTGGAAATCAATAGATTTGCTTTTAATTATCAAAAGCACTATCAACTGTGCTAAAATTGACTTCCTTTGCATTAAAAATTGCTTTGAAATGATGTTTTTAACCAAATTGCATGAAATAACAGAATTTTTATGAAATGATATAAAAAATATTTATATTATCTAAATATTATATTTTAATATAATTAAGTTTGAATATATTCCTTTATTTTATATATGTTTAATGTATGTATCATAAACCAAATTAATGACGCTGAAGTTAGTGGAGATACATAACATTAGATTTTGACTATTTAAAATACAAATGAAATTTCAACATTCTTTATCACCTATTTAATGATTGTTTATTATTAACTTAATAAGTGTTTTTGCATATTTTAGATTGCATTTAGTATTTTATAGTATCTTACCTTCTGCTCAAAAAGAATCCGGATTTTGATGTTTGTTATCTACTCCTTAAGTAATAGGTAGACCTTTTTCAAAAATTTTTTTTTTGTTATATTGGTACACCCTTTCTTGACATATGGTACAAATTTGAGCGCTATCTGTCAATTAGTTTGTTTATAGCAGCTGTTAATGTGAGACTACCTCAAGTGCATTTAGAGATTTTTACTATGGAAAATTCTTGTTGTACACGATTTTTTGACCAAACACGCCACCACTGTCATCGCTCAGGGAACATATTCGCCAGATCTGGATCCATGCGACTTTTTCCTGTTCCCGAAACTCAAATTGCCTCTTCGTGGTAAGCGTTTTGAGTCGATTGAATCGGTAAAAGAGAATTCGCTTAAGGAACTAAAAGACATACCTTTACAGGCTTACGAAAAGTGTATGGAAGATTGGGTTAATCGTTGGCATATGTGTATCGCTTCAGAAGGAGCATATTTCGAAGGAGATAAAATAAATTTGGAATAAAATTTAAATTGGTGTGTTTTATTTACAAAATCTGAGTACTTTTTGAGCAGAAGGTACTACAGTTGTGGAGTTATTACGAAGAATATTTGCTAGCACGGATACCTTGGAATATCTCGTTTATGAGACGCGATTATAAACACAATCTGAGACCAATTTCTTAACGAGGTACTTTGTTAAGATTGCAAAATTTTTTTTTGATAAAATGAGGCCAACTTGTATACTGAAGCCTTCATAACGTTGAGCTA
>NC_051847.1:110653380-110682490 GCF_002237135.1 Teleopsis dalmanni | reverse complement strand
GGATTGACTGTAAATAATAATAATGATAATGGGCCAGTAACATTAACCAACAACAGTCGAAGATAAAAGTACTCAGTGTGTCTTGGATTAACTATAAATAAGCGTTTGATTTAAATAAATTGAGACATGCATCAACTGGTGAAACTTGCTTGCGGGGCATCCATTTTTTTGTTTGAGGCCATGTGAAATAGCGTGGTATTTGTGAATAGAGTAATGTTTTTGCAAAGGCACCAAAATCATCCGTACTATTACACAATTCAAAAAATGCAGTGAGTTTAGATTTAGGTGGATTTGTACCACGATCAATCACTGTCTCGTTCGTGAAAAATACACGCTGACCGTTTTCAAGATGGACGGCTACCTGAATAGCTGCTGGATCCCGTTCATGAATTAGAAAGCCGAAGATACGCCAAGCAGCTTCATTGGAGGTGATGTACCGACCAATTTGGTAGAGCGTAATTTCACCGTTTTTGTTCATTGGAGGAGCATTTACATTAGTATTTTCTACTCTAAACACAGCCATATCACTGCCTTTATGGACATACTTATATATTTGATGCTCTTCACAGAACTGCAAAACTCAACATTAATATGAGCATTGTATGTCTTGCTTAGCAGAGGCGAATACGGCACCACCCGCCATTGTCCCCCATTATCGGGATTTCTTCGACGATATATTGGATATCCGTCGGTATTTGTTATAGTATCATTAGTGAAATCTTTAGAAAAATTTTTAGTACATTTTCCATCTGCCATGCAAGCGAAGACGAAGAACGAAGTGGATGTAAATGCTCGATGTACTTGTTGGCGTAGTTACATAAAATATTAAGAAAAAATTTTTCTTTTTCAAAAATATAAACAAAATTTATGTCAAAAAAATAAAAAATTTTTTGTTAAAGCAATAAGGATATTTTTGCTGGGTAGGGACTCCCTAATCACTTTAGCGGTATGAAAAATAGATAGTAGCCGATTCTCAGACCTACTGAATACGCATATAAAATTTGGTAAAAATCGGTAAAGCCGTTTCGGAGGAGTACGGTAACTAACATTGTGACATGGAAATTTTATATGTAAGACCCGACAAACGGACATCGTTTGGCCTTGTGACTTATTGATGGTTGAATTAAATTGGCTTGTCTGTGAGAATCATTGGAATTCGTGTCAATAAAACTTTTTCGTTTCGGAACTTGCCATTCAAAATTGTGGCTTCGATAATGTTTGTCATCAATTTTTTAATTACCAATCGCGTACTATTGTACTATTGTATTGTATGTGTACATCTGGAAATACGCGGTCAATGAGAACATTTTGGGAATCAACGATAGTGCAGAAATTAGGGGGCAGTTTTATGAATTCAGTATTTTCATAGACAACTTTTCATATCATAGCAAGTTTTCTTTTTTAAAAATATAAAAAAATTTATGTCAAAAAAATAAAAAAATTTTTGTTAAAGCAATAAAGATATTTTTGCTGGATAGGGACACCCTAATCACTTTAGCAGTATGAAAAATAGATAGTAGCCGATTCTCAGACCTACTGAATACGCATATAAAATTTGGTAAAGATCGGTAAAGCCGTTTCGGAGGAGTACGGTAACTAACATTTTGACAATGTTAATTTTATATATAAGACTAGATAACCCGACAAACGTTGTTTTGCCATATAAATTATTTCTAGTTTCTAGATAAATTCTAGTGTAGACAAAAAGTAACTTACTTATTATAAGTGTGTAAGTCTGTGGTATATGCATGAAATAGGCATGGAGCGCTATGAACGAAAAGGAAAATAAAAATAACAAACGCCAAAGTTATTATAGTTTATTTATTAAATTATTAATTTAAAATCAGTAGATTTGTATGATACCAAGTTCCCTGGCAACAACTGTTGTATCTTCAAATTTAAATTGTCTTGGATTGACTCTAAATAATAATAATGATAATGGGCCAGTAACATTAACCAACAACAGTTGAAGATAAAAGCACTCAGTGTGTCTTGGATTAACTGTAAATAAGCGTTCGATTTAAATGAATTGAGACATGGATCAACTGGTGAAACTTGCTTGCGGGGCATCCATTTTTTTGTTTGAGCCCATGTGAAATAGCGTGGTACTTGTGAATAGAGTAATGTTCTTGCAAAGGCACCAAAATCATCCGTACTATTACACAATTCAAAAAATGCAGTGAGTGTAGTTTTAGGTGGATTTGTACCACGATCAATCACTGTCTCGTTCGTGAAAAATACACGCTGACCGTTTTCAAGATGGACGGCTAACTGAACAGCTGCTGGATCCCGTTCATGAATTAGAAAACCGAAGATACGCCAAGCAGCTTTATTGGAGCTGATGTACCGACCAATTTGGTAGAACGTAATTTCACCGTTTTTGTTCATTGGAGGAGCATTTACATTAGTATTTTCTACTCTAAACACAGCCATATCACTGCCTTTATGGACATACTTATATATTTGATGCTCTTCACAGAACTGCAAAACTCAACATTTATATGAGCATTGTATGTCTTGCTTAGCAGAGGCGAATATGGCACCACCCGCCATTGTCCCCCATTATCGGGATTTCTTCGACGATATATTGGATATTCGTCGGTATTTGTTATAGTATCATTAGTGAAATCTTTAGAAAAATTTTTAGTACATTTTCCATCTGCCATGCAAGGCGAAGACGAAGAAACGAAGTGAATGTAAATGCTCGATGTACTTGTTGGCGTAGTTACATAAAATATTAAGAAAAAAATTTTTCTTTTTCAAAAATATAAAAAAATTTATGTCCAAAAAATAAAAAAGTTTTTGTTAAAGCAATAAGGATATTTTTGTTGGGTAGGGACTCCCTAATCACTTTAGCGGTATGAAAAATAGATAGTAGCCGATTCTCAGACCTACTGAATACGCATATAAAATTTGGACATCGTTTGGCCTTATGACTTATTGATGGTCTTTGCAAATGCCAATCTAATAGAAAATTTAACGCGTTTGAATTAAATTGGCTTGTCTGTGAGAATCATTGGAATTCGTGGCAATAAAACTTATTCGTTTCGGAACTTGCCATTCAAAATGGTGGCTTCAATTTTTTAATTACCAATCGCGTACTATTGCATAGCCGTGGTGGGTTCAAATTCCGAAGTAAAATAATCGGTGATCCAACTTTCAGTCGTAAAATGTGTGGTGGCATGCCTGGCAAATCCAGTGAGTTTAAAAACTCTGCTGGATAGTTTACAACTTCGTTGGTATCACAAACTGTATCGATCGATTTGTTTGATATTAAGTCGCCTGGCAATATCTGTTTTATCTTGAAGTTTAATTCATCAACGTCCACATTTTTTTGCTGCTAATGGCTCTTTCTGCCAGCCACCATGATTTATGTATAGTATGTGTACATCTGGAAATACGCGGTCAATGAGAGCATTAATGCATTATTAACGATAATGCAGATTTTAGGGGGCAGTTTTATGAATTCAGTATTTTCATAGACAACAACTTTTCATATCATAGCAAGTTTTCTTTTTCAAAAAAAAAAAATTTATGTCAAAAAAATAAAAAAATTTTTGTTAAAGCAATAAATATATTTTTGCTGGATAGGGACTCCCTAATCACTTTAGCAGTATGAAAAATAGATAGTAGCCGATTCTCAGACCTACTAAATACGCATATAAAATTTGGTAAAAATCGGTAAAGCCGTTTCGGAGGAGTACGGTAACTAACATTTTGACAACGTTAATTTTATATATATTATATATTATATATTATATATTATATATTATATATTATATATTATATATATATATATATATATATATATATAAAATCGTGTGTTCTTGTTTGTTACTCAATAACTTTTTAATGACTGAACTCATCTCCTTGATACTTTCAGATCATATTTATATAGTTTTTAGGCGTAACATAGGCTATTAAAACATTCGATATTAGTTATAATTTTAACTTAAATAATAAATTTAATCATTTCTGTTTCAAACTGTGCGACAGTTTGAATGATACTGATTTCTGGTTTGTTTATTTTTGTGTATTTTTGGGTATATTGTTCGAACTTTTACGAAGTAGCAGAAATGACAGATATAATAGATATTCTATATGTTAATTGAAATAAATTGAAAATTGGTCAAAATATTATTTTTTAATAAATACATTTATGTTAATAAAGTTAAAATTAAACGAAATTATTGTTTTCATTATGTATTTGAAAGAAATAGTAATTTCATATGATATTTAATTTCACAAATTTTTTATTATATTATTTTATTATTATTATTATTATTTTATTATTATTTATTATTATTTATTATTATTTATTATTATTTATTATTATTTATTATTATTTATTATTATTTATTGATTCAAAAAAAAATTCATACAGCACTTACAAAAATGATAGAATTTTACTTAAAATCTAAATTGACAATAACATATTTGTTGTGTGTCAGATTGGCATACAAAAGAAGGTGCATAATATTAACATTATTATTTATATAAATTCTTCAATAATTAATTTTCTGTAACTCAAAACACTTTTCATAAAATTATACAGTTTATAAATATTGCTACCGTTTAATAAGATTTTCAATTCTTCTTCAGACAGAAGTGCTTTATCAAAAAAACTAGGCCTATGTTCTCTGAAAATTGGACATACACCAATAATATGACATATATTTTCTATTTCATGACGATTACATATAGAACAATCACGATCAGATGTATTAAACTCTCTACCGTTCAGATTAAAAAGACCGCCTCTACATTTAAAAAGTAGGCTCGATATGTGCTGAGTCTTTTCGAAATAAAAATTATGCATAATGTCATATTGTAGCTGTGGGTACATGTCATGAGATCCCGACCTAGCATTCGTTACAAAAGAATCGTGTTCCCTCCGTTCATATAAAGTTATAATATTTTTGTGCAATAATTTAAGGTCCATTCTCCTAAAACTGGTTATTGAAACACCCAGTTCTAAACACATATTTTCCCAATCTTTGGCCCAATATATACCTTTACTAATTATAAATTCCGCTAATATTCGGGGAAGCCTTGTGGGGGGGAGATTAAGAATTTTTCTTACATATGCGAAATGTATTTGTATTGTGTCTAAGAACTGCGTCGGTAAACCCGTTTCTAAGTGGAGCATATAGTTGGGGGTGTTAGTGGGTAGAAATAGTATCTTTTTTATAAAAAATCTAAAAAGTTTTTCCACTTGATCATAGTGTTTGTAACCCCAAACTTGGGCACCGTAAAATACAATCGAACGTGCTGCCGAGTAGAAAATTTTCAATTTATTTTTAAAAGTTATTTTAGGATTAGACAAATACTTTGCCCATGTCGAGTTAAATGCACTTTTACCTAAGGAGAGTTTAGAAGTCAAATGTTTATTGTAGGAAAGGTTATACGTAATTAATATTCCGAGATATTTATATTCATTGACAATTTCTACTTGCCTTTCCCCAAATTTCCACGACAACGAATTACTTACTCTAGGACCTTTTCTGAAAATCATTATCTTAGATTTATCTAGATTCGCGATAAGACCCCATTGTGAACAATACATAAATAATTCATCTATCATAATTTGCAATACATCAGGTGAATCCGCAAGTAGAACCACATCGTCAGCATACAAAAGCACTTTTATATTAGTTGAGTTAATAGGTAGTCCACCCGTTAAAAAGTCATGCAGATCATTTAAGTATAGGGAGAACAAAATTGGGCTGAGCAGACATCCTTGTTTTACACCTTGAGTAACTTTAAATGAAGAAGATATAAGATTACCGTTATATTGGGATCTCCTTTTTTAAACATGGGTTGAATTATCGATTTTAAAAACGAAGAAGGTATGACACCGTGAAGAAATATATAATTATATAGCGTTAGTAACTCGTTAAGGAAACCAACAGGATCATTTTTGTAGAACTCATAAGGAATACTGTCGTTACCTGAAGCTTTGTTAGATTTGGTGTTTGCAAGCACAAGCTGGAGTTCACGAAATTCAAAAGGAGAATCAAGGAAAGGATTGAGAAAAGGTGGGGAAGACACCAAGAGATAACTGGAAGGTCGGAATTGCATGTAAGCAGGGACTCATAGTGCATACGAAAGTCTTCACATTGTAAAGAATTAGCTATTTGAGAGGACTGTTTTTTAAATTTTTTGCTAGATTCCACCAGTCAGAAGCATTTTAACAGTATTAAGTGCTTCAATATTTTTTAATTGCCATTGAAGTTTTTTATTACGGCAGAGGTATGCATATCGAGATCTGAGTACAAAGTAAGAAGTACGATGGGTATACAGATTGTATTTTCGAACCAAACTAAGAAAATGAAACATATTTTTTCTAAGTTCAACGGAATTCAATAACCAGCGGCATGTGATCAGAGTATGATTTGTAAAGAACATGTAAAGAGCCTATGTATCTAAGAAACTGAAATGAACAGATACAGAAATCAACAACAGTTGACCCATTTGGACCCACATATGTAAATTCTCCATCTTCATCACCTCGACACCTGCCGTTAATTATAACACCACCGATGTCCTCCAGAAAGCCTAGAAGTTTTCTTCCCTTGGTATCAAGTTTCACATCTTTTGATACTCCTCTTACCGCAATAAGTGGAGAATCAGATAATAAATTACCATCAACTACTTAATTATCTGCTACATGAGCATTTAAGTCGCCAACAATACAGTAAACGGGTTTATTAAAATCGTTTAAAAATTGTTCCAGCTTAGAAAAATCTTCCTCCCTTTTTGTGCAATTTAAATAACGTGGAATGAAGAAACAATCAACTTTGTTAGCACAAGAATATAGTACAACATTATCACCAAAGTTTAGAAATTTAAAAGAATATATCTTCTCTAAACATTTTTTATACCCATAAAGACAACCACCACTCGCTTTACCAGCATTATGAATTTTAGACGCTCCCACCCAGCACAATATATAACCTTGAAAGAAATAAGTAAAGTTATTTTGGTTTTCGACCAGTACATGTGTTTCAAATAGAAAAAATATGTCATATAAGTTAACAAAAGTGAAAAAATTTTTATGATTAAATTTACTTTTTAAATTAGCTACGTTATAAGAAAGCACCTGACACACTGGCAATTGCTAATTAGAATTCACCGGTAAGGCAACATCCACTGCAGTGTAGTCCAGGGTATTTCTTCGTGGGTTGACATCTATCAGCTGACGATTACTTATATTACTTATATTTTGTTTGACATCGCACTGAAACCTTGTTGTAGTAAGCAAGTTATTAATCATTTTCGCATCTCCTGTTGAAGCAGCAATAATTTTGTTTTCTCTCCAAGTGAAAGGTTTGTCGTTAATAAAAGGCGAATAATCACCTAATCGAACTTTAACACCAGGATGCAGTCTTCTAAGCTCATTTGCTACTGCGCGCAGATTCTGTTTTCTGGACCGTTCATCCACTGTGAGATCTCTATTTATGTAAATATTTGTACCTTTTAGTTTCGTCATAGCGGATAATATCTGTCTAGCCTGCGATTCTGATCCAAGTGTTGCAATAAAAATGCCATTACCAGGTAGTTTTTTTACAGTGCACACAGATACATTTGCTTTCAGCACGTTACTGCACAGTTTGTGAATTTCGTTTTCAGCAGACATAACTGTGTCGCACGATACGCCTTTTACAACAATATTCTTGCGTCTACCGTCTTTATCTTTATCTTTATCCTTATTTTTTATTATATATTTTTTTAAAATGAAGCAATTATTTATTGCATTTCTGCAATTTAAAAAAAACATTCAAATATGGCTAAAGTACTTCAAAAATTTCACATTATTGTTTGGGATGAATGCACAATGTCACATAAATATTCATTGGAATTATTAAATCGAACATTTTAAGATTTAAATGCCACCGATAGACTTTTTAGAGGAGCTTTAATTTTATTGGCAGGTGATTTTAGACAAACATTGGCAGTTATTCCACGTTCAACCTATGCTGATGAAATCAATGTTTGTCTAAAATCATATTTTTTGTGGCGAAAATTATTAATTCGAAAGAGGAATTAATAAAAAGCGTATTTCCTAATATGTATGAAAATGATCAGAATCATCAATGGCTTCAAAGTAGAACGATTCTGGCTGCCAAGAACTTAAATGGCGATGAAATCAATTTTAAAACTCAAGCTATGCTGCCTGGTAATTTAATTTCGTTTAAGTGCATCGACAAAGTGGTAGATGAAAACGAGATTGTGAATTATCCCACTGAGTTCTTTAATTCGATTGATTTGCCAGGACTACCACCATACAAATTACTACCACCTCACAATTTACTTTTAAAAATTGGTTCACCAATCATTTTGATACGCAATCTAAACCCACTAAAATTATGTAATGGAACAAGATAAGTTATAAAAAGAATTATGATGAACTTAATTGAATCAATAATATTAAATGGAAAATTCAGAGAGATAATATATTGCTTCCACGCATACCAATTATACCAACCGATGTTCCAATTCAATTCAAACGATTGCAATTTCCAATTCGTTTAGCATTTGCGATGACAATTAATAAATCTCAAGGTCAAACACTAAAAGTAAGTAGACTGAATTTTGAAAATCCATGTTTTTCGCATGGGCAACTATATGTTGCATGTTACCGTGTTGAAGAACCTTCTGATCTATATGTATACACTTAAAATGGCCTAACAAAAAATATTGCTCATGATTTAGCTATAAGGTAACATTATAGTAGCCCATAATGAAACTGTTAATATAATATTAAAAAATCCTTTTCATTTGAAATGTAAATGTAACATAAGTAATGCATGTGGGCTTTTTGCAGTTTCAAAAAAAAAATTCAAAATAATTTTCGCATTAAAATGCTAAAAGTTAAGTTGACATATACTGACACTACTAACATTGCTCAGGCTTTATCCTTTAAATTATGCGATTTAATTCTAGACACGGATTTCTTCTTACACGGTTAAACCTGACAATCTCTTTATCTACACAGATATTGGAATAACAACAAATATTACAACTCTGCTGAGCAAGGAAAATTAATTGCAAGAGGAGACAACGTTCGTTGGGCAACTAGTATTTATATATAAGTTATGGAACTTGAATATTTTGAAATTGTTCGAGAATCGAATATCTAGCTTAAGCTTAATTAAGTTTAAGAATATTAAGCTTTAGTAGTTAAGTTTAAGAATATTAAGCTTTAGTAGTTAAGTAGTTAATATAACATTACCATAAGTTAAACTTGTGAATGATTGGAACATCATCTCCAATCATAATTATATGAAAATAATAAACACTCCACTCCTTCTGCTGGACTGGGGAACGAGAAAACCTAATTGGCGCCCAACGTAAACAGTCGTTTTAACGACTTGATAATATTTCACCAAAAAGTGTGATTTTATAAAAAAAAATATACAACTGTACATTATATTTACAGCACTTTAAATCAAAATTTTTTAAAATATAATAAAATAGAGTTCTTATTAGAATTAAAAAGTGTTACTTAATTCTACAAAAAAAACTGCATCAAACGATAGCAAGTTATTAATTTTTTAAGGGAAAAGTCAGCTCTTCCTTGGATTTGTAAAATTATAGGCAACACAGGAAGAAGCGTAAGACTTTTAATAGATACAGGTGCCTCAAAAAATTATATAAAAATGTTACCAGAATTGAAAGACATCAAACCGGTGTCTTCCCCATTTTTAGTAAAATCGATTCACGGCTTTAGACTAATCGTAGAGAAGTATAATTTAAATATTTTTGGAATTAATTCAGATTTTTTTATTTTGCCACACCTGGCAAATTTTGACGGGATTATCGGCCTCGACCTATTAACAAAGGTAAATGCAAAAATAGATCTACGTCAACAAATAATTCAATACGATTTCGGTGTTGAAAAAATTTTATTTTTAGACTGTGAAGATGTTAATTTACTTAAAATTCAAAAAGAAGAAATTCCTGCAGCAGTGAGGGAATCATTCTTAAAAATGATCAAAAAGTTAAGAAATGCATTCGCAGACCCTAAGGAAAAGCTTCCTTTCAATACAAACATCGTTGCTACGATCAGAACTATGGACCAAGATCCGGTTTATTCAAAATTGTATCAATACCCAATGGGTGTAGCAAGCTTTGTAAATGAGGAAATAAAGCAATTACTGGCTGATGGCATAATTAGACCATCTAAGTCACCTTATAATAACCCCATATGGGTCGTGGATAAAAATGGTACTGACAATGAAGGTAATAAGAAAAAACGTTTAATCATAGATTATCGAAAGCTTAATGCCAAAACAATTGACGACAAGTATCCCATTCCTAACATTATGGTAATATTGTCAAATATGTGTGAAGCTAGATATTTCACTACCCTTGATCTTAAGTCAGGGTTTCATCAAATAGAACTGAAGGAAAGCGACAAAGAAAAAACTGCGTTCGCCGTAAATAATGGTAAATATGAGTTCTGTTGATTACCATTCGGGCTCAAAAACGCGCCAAGCATTTTTCAGAGGGCCATCGATGATGTTCTCAGAGAGAAAATTGGTAAAATCTGCCATGTTTATGTAGATGATGTCATTATTTTTTCGTAATCAGAAGAACAACATGTTCAAGATATTCAATGGGTTTTAAAACCTCTTTACGATGCAAACATGAGGGTTTTGATTGAGAAATCAAACTTTTTCAAAACAGAAGTTGAATATTTGGGTTTTATTGTATCAAGAGACGTTATAAAAACATGCCCAGAAAAAATAGAAGCAATTAAGAATTTCGAACAGCCCACCACGCTACATGCAATGAGATCATTCCTTGGGTTAGCAAGTTATTACAGGTGTTTTATTAAAGATTTCGCAAATATAGCTAGGCCATTAACATATATTTTAAAAGGTGAAAATGGTAAGGTTAAGGCAAGTCTGTCAAAAAAAATCAAAATACAGTTAAACGCCCAACAAGTTCAAGCATTCTCTAAATTAATAGAGATTTTAATTTTTGAAGATGCTATGCTTAGGTATCCTGATTTTAACAGAGCATTCGATTTAACTGCAGATGCCTCTTCTTACGGTTTAGGAGCGGTCTTATCACAAGACGGCAAACCTATAACCATGATTTCAAGAACTTTGAAAGGTGGAGAACTGCATTTTGCAGCTAACGAAAAAGAATTATTAGCCATTGTTTGGGCTCTAAAAAATTTAAGAAATTACTTATATGGTGTTAGCAATTTGAATATATTTACCGACCACCAGCCGCTATCTTTCGCAGTTTCTGATAGAAATACAAATGCAAAAATCAAACGATGGAAAGCTTTCATAGATGAACATAATGCGAAGCTACATTATAAACCAGGTAAAGAGAATAACGTGGCGGACGCCACGTCACGACAACATATCAATGCGCTTCACAATAACTCAAGGTCAGAAGATGCACCTATTCATAGTGAAGAATCATTAACCTACAGCATGGAAACCACCGATAAGCTAGTCAATTGCTATTGGAATCAAATAATAATTATGGAGTCGGAATACTCTTCAAAGTATACCACTATATTGTTTAGGAAAAAAACTAGACATACCATTTACTTTCGTGATAAAAATAACCTTTTCGAAGAATTATGTGATGCAGTGAATATAGATGTAGTGAATGCGGTACATTGCGAACTACCAATCGTTGCACACATACAACACAAATTAATAGAGACTTTTCCAACAACCAAATTTCTGTATGCCAAACAATTTGTCGTTGATGTCCTCGATCCGAATGAACAAAAAGAAATCATTGCAACGGAACATAATAGGGCACATAGAGCTGCGCAAGAAAATGTTAAGCAGATACTCTGTGATTATTTTTTCCCAAAGATGAATAAATTAGCTAAAGAAGTAGCTTTAAATTGTAAAGCATGTTCAAAGGCCGAATATATTAGGTACCCAGTAAAGCATCCTATTTCAGAAACTCCAACTCCTACACAATTAGGTCAGATACTAAATATCGATATCTACTCAACAGACTCTAAACACTATTTAACATTCGTTGATAAATTTTCCAAATTTGCTATCGTACAACCGTTTGAATCTTGGACAATAACAGATATTAAACCAAAGTTACTACAAGTTTTAAATTTTTTCACGGGAACAAAAACTATTTACTGTGACAATGAACGCTCGTTTAACTCAAATACGATAAAATCTATGCTTTTTAATTATTTTAATATCAATATATTGAATGCTCCACCACTTCACAGTACATCAATTGGTCAAGTAGAGAGATTCCATAGCACATTAGGTGAGATAGCTCGATGTTTAAAAATCGATAAAGAAATAGATGATTCAACGGAACTAATTCTTTTAGCTACAGTTCAATATAATAGAACTTTCCATACATCTACTAATAAAATCCCAGTTAGTATTTTTCATTCTGCACCTACGGGTCTCGATAATGAAGTAACAGGCCAACTTAGAGAAGTTCAGTGAAACATGCTGCAGTTTCATAATAAAGAAAGAGTTCCAAAGTCATACAACACGGGTGACATAGTACTGGTAAGAACGAATAGAAGATTAGGTAATAAGCTAACCCCTTTATATTCAGAACAAACCGTAGAAAAGGATTTAGGAACAACTGTTCTAATTAAAGGAAGAGTGGTCCATAAAGACAATCTAAAAAATAAATAATCGATTAAAGATTAAAATATAATTAAATTAAATTAAAGAAAAGATAAAATTAAAGATACTATATTACCATAGGTACAGAATCTGAGCAATTCACTGTAACGCTCTTTCTGGTGTATCACTGATTTAAAAGCTGTCATAAATATCAAATAAATTTTCTCCAATAAAATGAGCATCTCGCAAAATATATGATTAGCTTCTTCTATCTCAAAAAAAATAATGTAATTATTTGATCTAAGTAATATTTAATTCGTATATTAAACAAATATTATCATTAAATTTTATTATCATAATTATGATAAGCTTCTTCTATCTCAAAAAGATAATGTAATTAATTGATCTTATTAATATTTTATTCATATGTTATACATAGTTATGATAGTTATGATTAGCTTCTTTTATCTCCAAGAAGAATGTAATAAATTCATCTAAGTAATATTTAATTCGTATATTAAACAAATAATTCATATATTAAACAAATATCAATAAATTGTATTATCATAGTTATGATTTGCTTCTTTTATCTCCAGAAAGAATGTAATTAATTGATCTTAGTAATATTTAGTACATATTGTCATTGCACTTTGATTAGCTTATTATGTTTTTAGCAATCCTAAGAAGTGAATCGTGGACGACTCACACTTAGGAAGGGAAGAGTTAAGGAACTTGAATATTTTAAACTTGTTCAAGAATCGAATATTAAGCTTAAGCTTAATTAAGTTTAAGAATATTAAGCTTTAGTAGTTAAGTTTAAGAATATTAAGCTTTAGTAGTTAAGTAGTTAATATAACATTACCATAAGTTAAAATTGTGAATGATTAGAACATCATCTCCAATCATAATTATATGAAAATAATAA
The DNA here is from genome assembly GCF_002237135.1 of Teleopsis dalmanni. Lineage (NCBI taxonomy): Eukaryota > Metazoa > Arthropoda > Insecta > Diptera > Diopsidae > Teleopsis > Teleopsis dalmanni. The sequence continues at coordinate 110,668,972 of NC_051847.1, read as the reverse complement.
ACACTCCACTCCTTCTGCTGGACTGGGAAACGAGAAAACCTAATTTATATATATAGATATATATTAAATGTTTTAATATTAATAAATTACTTTCTAGCTGATTGTGATGTAGTTAAATCAGATCTTCTAGGTAATCATATTAAAATCAATATACCTATATATAATCTTATATATAAAATTAACATTGTCAAAATGTTAGTTACCGTACTCCTCCGAAACGGCTTTACCGATCTTTACCAAATTTTATATGCGTATTCAGTAGGTCTGAGAATCGGCTACTATCTATTTTTCATACTGCTAAAGTGATTAGGGTGTCCCTATCCAGCAAAAATATCTTTATTGCTTTAACAAAAATTTTTTTATTTTTTTGACATAAATTTTTTTATATTTTTAAAAAAGAAAACTTGCTATGATATGAAAAGTTGTCTATGAAAATACTGAATTCATAAAACTGCCCCCTAATTTCTGCACTATCGTTGATTCCCAAAATGTTCTCATTGACCGCGTATTTCCAGATGTACACATACAATACAATAGTACAATAGTACGCGATTGGTAATTAAAAAATTGATGACAAACATTATCGAAGCCACCATTTTGAATGGCAAGTTCCGAAACGAAAAAGTTTTATTGACACGAATTCCAATGATTCTCACAGACAAGCCAATTTAATTCAACCATCAATAAGTCACAAGGCCAAACGATGTCTGTTTGCGGTCTTACATAAAAAATTTCCATGTCACAATGTTAGTTACCGTACTCCTCCGAAACGGCTTTACCGATTTTTACCAAATTTTATATGCATATTCAGTCTGAGAATCTACCAAATTGGTCGGTACATCAGCTCCAATAAAGCTGCTTGGCGTATCTTCGGTTTTCTAATTCATGGTCAGCGGTCAGCGTGTATTTTTCACGAACGAGACAGTGATTGATCGTGGTACAAATCTACCTAAAACTACACTCACTGCATTTTTTGAATTGTGTAATAGTACGGATGATTTTGGTGCCTTTGCAAGAACATTACTCTATTCACAAGTACCACGCTATTTCACATGGGCTCAAACAAAAAAATGGATGCCCCGCAAGCAAGTTTCACCAGTTGATCCATGTCTCAATTCATTTAAATCGAACGCTTATTTACAGATAATCCAAGACACACTGAGTGCTTTTATCTTCGACTGTTGTTGGTTAATTTTACTGGCCCATTATCATTATTATTATTTACAGTCAATCCAAGACAATTTAAATTTGAAGATACAACAGTTGTTGCCAGGGAACTTGGTATCATACAAATCTATTGATTTTAAATTAATAATTTAATAAATAAACTATAATAACTTAAAATAAATATTGTTTGGCGTTTGTTATTTTTATTTTCCTTTTCGTTCATAGCGCTCCATGCCTATTTCATGCATATACCACATACTTACACACTTATAATAAGTAAGTTACTTTTTATCTAGAATTTATCTAGAAACTAGAAATAATTTATAAGGCAAAACAACGTTTGTCGGGTTATCTAGTAATATATAAAATGCACGTGTTATTTATTACTTCCCAAATCAAAAACTTATGAAAATACTAGTACCGCTGTATATAGTGCGGGGTCATTTTACACTATTTACCCCATATGAAATAGTAGTTTAATTGTTGACCATCTGGTACGTCAATCATATGTAGCATTTCCAGCAATATTCTACGTTTGTAATTTCTCTCCCGGTGAAAAATTTTCACATCATCGAAGTTGGGAGTATTGTTCATTTTGATGCAATGTGTTGTTAATGCTGTTTTTTGGTCTCTAGGTGTAGTGCGACTCTTCAGATCATGTTTGAGTCCAGCGATTCTCGTTCTTATTTTTTTTTTGTTGTACCAACATATACCTGTTGACACATGTACGTTAGCTCCGTTACGTTGACAGGAAATATTGTGAACTAAGCCATGATGGACCAACTTATCTATTGGTGTTTTTATTTTATTAAACAATTTTTTACATGTGTTTGTGGTTTTAAATGCTATTTTATGCGTTGTTTTATTGAAGCATTCTGATTTTTGAAATTTTTCGGTGAAGCTAGGTATGTAAGTCAATGATTCATAAGCTTTGGGTACACTCTTCGATTTTGTACTTTCAATAGTTTTTGCTTCTTTTATCAAGGTTGATTAGAAGATTATTTTTGGTTAATATACTAATAAATGTTTCTTCATTTTCCTTGTAAAAAATTGAATCACTAATGTTGAACACTCACCTAATTACGGTTATTGCAGTATTACGCACTACATGGTGGGGATGCTTGGAGTCAATTTAAACAATACTTAAATTTAACTTTGTGTATTTATTGGTAATAAGTGTAATCACATACATATATTAGTATATACTAAGAGTAAACAAAAACATCATGCAAGCTCTGCGAGTTTTCTAATATTTTATAAATTGTTTAAAAGTTTTTATTGCATACTTGATGTTCTCCTTATTAATGATATTGAATGTCAAATTCAAAACAAACATTATTTTACATTTAACATCTCTTCCATTCATTAATAAAGTTTAGCATTTGATAAACGGATAAATATACTGGACTAGTAGATATCTGCTCCATTTTATGAGAATTAAGCAAAAAACAAATTGTTATTACTCCCGCAAAGCAGTAACAGCGGCTTTTATATTTGTGATAAGCATAAAAAAATGTTTTCATTCATAATAAAAAATGACAAATAGTTAAAATCTACTGCCACTCTCTAGCCAAAGTTTACATTATACATGGCGTTCCACTAACACAGACTTGTTTGAAGGCAAACTTAAGTATTTCTTTCTGACAGAAATGCCATAGAGAAGAGGGTTGAAAATACCCAAGCGTACTATTGAATCAATTAATCAAATACTGTGTATCAATGACAGTGTCGTGTAGAATAAAACAGTACCAAACAGTATCAAAGCGCAATCATGATAAAGCAAAAAGGTTTCCTTAAATATAAAAATGAAGAAAATCTTGTCAATATGTTTTACCGGATTTTTGTGTTTATTTTTTATACCGAAAATATCAATAACTTTATTTTGACTAACTAGCTTAGTTTTAATGTCCGTTGTACTGATACTATTTGCTGCGCAGGTAGTCCACTTATCAAATAACATGCTGTTTCTTACCTTTTCATTTTTTAATTTTATACGTACAGGAACAATGTCAGTGTAAAAATAAAATTGATAGCGTTTAAATTTGTTATAAGTACCTCCCAATAGCAGCTTTGTATATTGGCGTCACTTGTTATAGTACTTGTATATGCACATATGTATATATATGTTAAGCTGTAAAGCTTGTCATGTGTGTCACTGTCACCCTTTTGCTGTTGAGTTGTTCTATGGATGATTAAGTCTGGTTTCATTATTATTGCATTGCGATTTTGATGTGCTCACTTTTTTTTCCTTTTTATTTTATGCGCTATTTCAGTTGCACGCTCTTACGTACTTAGCAATAACAAAATCACCGTTCATGTCTTAAGTTATTGTTTTTGTTATTATGAATTTTTTCACATATGTATTTGTAAAAGCCGCAGGGCAATGCAGAAGAATCAAAGTGTTTGGTGGTGTTGGGGACTGATGAAATAAGTACTGTTAAGTGAGAGAATAGTGTGCATTGATTGCATGAACTCAGCTGAAATCAAAGCCGGAAATAAAATGTTAGGATGTGTGTTGTCTGGTGTATAAAAAACGCTTTTTCTTTTTATACAGCGGCGTTTTAATAATTGCAGGCACAAATAAAATTGTGATTTTTAAAGGATGTTTCCTTTATTTAATCAATGGTATTCTTGCTTAAGTGCAACTGTAATCGTCAAGATGTTTGTAATGTAAAGAATAAGTTGGATAACATGCGTGTTGGTAATTACTTAGTAATTAACAAAGATAAACGATTGTTTTCTCGGCACTTTAGATTTTTTGTTATTACTCAATGTTTGCACAATAATTATGTAATTAAAACATAATTAGAAAAACTAGATTAAGATAAGATTCATTTTATTTATATTGAATTCGTTACTGTCACCAATATGTTATATTTGGTATGCCACTACTGTCTTCAGTGCAATTTTATGTACATTGAGTTATATCCATTACATTTATTATTATACGAAAATACAGCAATAATGACGAAGATAACTATACAAGTAACCGAAACGAAAAAGCTGAACAATACATTAAACAATATCAATGCCAAGATATAAAAGTATTTATATAATAAATAAGCGATTTGAAGCAATATTTTTGGCAATCTTTAAACACGTGACATAAAACTCGTAGTTAGATAAGGACAGAACATAAAGACAAACATCAATTGGCTTTAATATTAAGGCCGAAGTGGTGCTACAATAAAGCAACGAAACAGGAGCATGCTTGAAACTTTTTTCTCATAACTTTTATAAATTTTTAATTTTAAAGGTGCTCTATTATTTTTATTTACTTTAACTTGTATACTTTTGGTATTGTATTTAAAGAATGTCGATGTATCTTTTAATAACACAATTTTGACTCACATAAAATTATTCAGATATTTTGCACGGAATATTTTGTAGTTGTAGTTATATCAACAAAATTTTTTCACTGATCATGTTTAATGTTTTATTTTTTTAATTTTATTGGTATATGTTAAGTTTGTATAATCAATACATATTTATATTAAAGAAATACTATCAACACAAGCACCAAATTCCTTATTTAATTTCTTGCATTGAAATAGAAGTTATTTTGGGTCGGTATTCGTTAAAGTTCCTCAAAATAAAGACATGTCTAGTACAAATCATTACTGTTAACAATTTTAACAATTTTTAATGAGTTTTTACATACGTATGTGTCTCTAATTGCTGATGTTTTTTTGTAATTGGAATGCAGGACTTATTTTCCATTAAAACTCTAGATCACTTTCCGATGCAATGTATTTAATAATTGATATGTTATATGAATTCAAAAATATTTAATAATGTAATTCGTTATATTTAACAAGTATGAAAATATATGAATATGTTTCACGTGGCAGAGAAGAAAAGTTCAAATCAGGAAACTGTTTTTGTTTTACATTTTAAATAATTAATCTTATTTTCACGATGAAACATTGTTTTAACATGTCATTCTTTAAATGACATAAGTAAGAATGACCTTAGCTTAGCTACAGTTAATACAGAAGAAGTTTTTCTAAAAATTGCGTTACCATCTTGCGATTACAACGCATGGAGATCGTTTGGACACATTTTCGTAAGTACAAAAGTGATGAAATTCAAATTAAAAAATTATACCTTTTTTGTTTATTTCTTACTGCAGAAGATATTGAACTGATTTGCAACAAATCAGTAACTGGATGAAATTTTGGTGACGCTTGACAAATTTGAAAAATAAACGACAAAAATTATGATATCTGAAATGTGCAAATGAATAGTCTTCTAATTAGTGCAGATTGTTGTATGCGGTAAACTAGCAAAGAAAAATGAAAATAATTTGGAACAGACTGGATGAAAAGGCTTTGGCAAGCATTATACTAAATGTGAATTAGTCACAGCTTAATAGTGGTCCAATTTGAAATGTTTCATTGTATAAGCAATTGCTGGCCCTCAGTATGTATGATGGTGACAGTGCGGTACAGAATATTAATACGTTTGTCGATGTCATTGACATTTCGTTACCTACGTTTGACGTCATAAAGGTCAAATTTCTGGAAGAAGGAGCTTGAATAGAATAAAGAGATGTACGTGAGTTACAACAACAAGCGTTTTATATGCAGAATAAAAAACAAAGTAAAAGCAAAGAAAAAATGGATGAAATAAAAAACGATCCGAATATAATAAACAAATTCTTTTTCTTTCTGTGTTCGTTGCAAGTAATAATTTCATTGTAAACAGAAATAACTACATGCTGTGTTGATAGTGGCGCAACTTCTCACATGTATTGTGAAAAGATATGTTTGTGTCGTTTACTGAACATGATTAAAAAGTAATGTTAGCAGCCAATAATTTTATTCACTCACCCGGTAAAGGTGACTGTAATAACAAAAACAAGTGAATGTAAACTAACATTGATGGATATGTTATATGTTATATAATAATTATGTTTACTATTATAATAATTATAATAATAATGTTATATAATAATTATGTTTATTACAATTACTTTATTACAATTTACAATTACTAATTATTGTAATCAGTAATAAACGCGAATCATTATTTAGCACACAATATGTAAATGCGATAAAGTGGCCATTTAAATTTTAAAAGATTTTAAAGAGCTTTCAAATAAGAATTTAGTTCGAGATTTTGATGTTAAAATTTTTTCTTCTGATAGGAATTGTGACACGTGCAGCCAAACCAAAATTAGTGCAGTGCCGTTTCCGCAGAGGGCTGAACGAGTTACAAAAGAACTATTGGAACTTGTACATACGGACGTATGCGGTCCAATGAATGTAAATTCAGATGGTGGTGCTTTTTATTCTGTGACATTTATAGACGATTATAACAGAAAAGTTTTTGTTAACTTCATTAAAACTAAACATCAAGTACAACAAAAATTTAAAATAAAAATAAAATAAAAGCGCTACGTAGTGGCAATGGCGGTGAATACATCAATAAAGAATGTAACAAGTCTTTAGGTGACTCTGGTATCAAAAAATAATTAACTGTACCATAAACACCACAACAGAATGGTGTAGTTTAAAGAGTAAAAAGAACAATTGTGGAAATGGCTAGAAGTAAGTAAGTTCATGTAAGTCTAGAGGAGCACGGGCTGAAGCAGTAGCTACAGCTAGTACATATATGTTATCAGTCAAAATCATTAAAAGATATAACCCCTTTCGCAAAGTAGAGTGGTCGGAAACCACTAGTTAATCACTTAAGAACATTCAGTTTGCAAGCGTTTGCCTTAGATAAAATACAACGGAACAAAATTTATGCGAAAGGTAAAGAATATGAGTTCGTCGGATATTTTTTAACGGCAAAAGCGTAACGACTTTACGATAAAGAACTAGAACAAGTGATTGAAAGGCGCGATATGAAGTTTGATGAAGTTAATTTTAATAAGGCAAGATATATCGAAGATAACATTGATCATAGCATAATTATTATGAACATAAATGAATTGTGTCAAGCCGATGAAATGAAACGAGATAACGAACAATAATTATCTGATCATCAAGAGATTACAAGTATGTGAAATAGCTGTCTATCAGAACACGGTGTAGAATTAACGCTCAAAAACTCAAAAAATCTGGTAGAACAAAAATAATTCGTACAGGTTAGGCAGGTAGGCGAAGAAAAGTTTTTAATACAATAAATAACATGAATGGAAATGATGATTTTAAACCTTCACAAACTCTTGTAGATAGATTGTCAAGCAAATATTTGTTTGAGTAGGAGATCTCAATGAGGAAAGAGTTTAATGCACTTATTTCAAATAAAACATGGGTTATGGATAGGATAGGATAGGTTTCAGATGGGTTGATCTTATGTTGTGTCTGCCTGTTGGTAGTTCAGCGCCCTCTGAAGCCGCTCATGGCACGGTGGCTAGCCCGGTATGCTCGCCGATGTTGGGGTGGGGTTCTTGGCAACTGAGGTTTCGCTACAGACGACAACAAAAAAAATATTCGTGCCATGTTTTCACTAACTATATCTATTTACTATAAAAAAACTATACCTTCAGCCATTGACTTTATTCTTCAAAAAAAACCATTCAAATGAAATATCAAAAAAAACTTAGCTATACTTAACTAACTAGTATCCCCTTACTTCATTCTATTTTTCATAATACACAGAAAAACTTCATGGGCTTAAAATAATAAAAAAAAAATAAGAAAAAGAAATTACGGTCCTAACCTAAACTTAAAGAACATTTCATGGAATAGTATTGGCACGTGCTGGTTCCCTATAGGACAGATCACAGCAGCTGCGGTTGAGTGCAAAGGTATGTCATGCCTTGCATTGATCATGCAAGTTCTACCTCGAGGCAAACCGGCACGCTCCATCATTTGAAAGATCTCTTTCTCTGCTTGATTGTCAACCTCTTCATTCACAAAGTCTGGAAAGACAGGTAACACATCTGGTAAGGCCTGAGCCAGATGCCTACGCGACTTCATGTTTTCGCGTATTTATGTCTGGTCACTCAGTTTATCGAAGAAAATAAATAACCAGAGGAAAGAAAAAATATCAACAGTCAAAAGGTAAATTTCAAAAAAATCAAAGGCGGAGCTATCTCGACGACGGATAAAAACTGTGATTATGACGCTTGTATCACCCCCTTATTTGAAATCACTAAGCTCTCACAGTGTATTCAGAAATTTTCTATAAAAATTAACTCAACAAAACTACATAATAAAAAAAATAAATATGTATATAGTTTTTTTTTCACGCTATATTTGTTATATATAAAAAAAATAATTACAAAATTTTTGAAGCTTTCAATATGATATAGAAATAAATAAATAAAGAAAAAACTTTACAATATAATCATATAAATTATTCTACAATGTTTTGAATTTATATCTACATTTCAGATATAGAAATAATAACAAAAAAACTTTACAATATAATTAAGTATATATTAAGTATTTCTCTGCAATATATTCAATTCAATTCATAACAACATATTAGGATGATTACAAGATTCTCTTCATTTTTATCTCAACAAGTTTATACATAGTTCATGATTATCTAAATAAATGCCTAAATAATGCATAAAAAAAAACTTCCTAATAGAAGCACAAACGAGAAAAAACAAAAAAAAAAGAAAATAAAAAAATCAGTAATGGCACCAGAAATTTTCTGGACTAAATAGAGAACCGAATCAGTGAAATGATAATAAAAGAAACTGTCGCACTGATAATAAAAAAAATAACAAAAAAAAAAATTGTGAAATATTTATGTTTTACACAGATGCTTGGTTTTCTCTTCCAAGTTTGATAGTGATTACTTTAGCTTACCCCACAGCCGCAGAAATGACGTCACTCCAACCACTGTTGATCTAGTTATAAATTTCAAATCAAAAAAATATCAAATCTATATATATATTTTACAATTATTTTTGTTACAGTTAAAAAAAATAAAACAAAAATCTGATATGTTCATATGTTTCCTTGTTTTTTTTTTTTCCTTTCTTAGTTTGTGTGTTTGTGTATGACAAATATTTAATTTTATATATTAACATAAAGTTATTTTTCAATTATAAAATGTTTAACTCATTTAACACTGATTAAGCCGTAATGTTTTTTACGGCTGACTGCAACTTTACAAAAACAAACGAAATAAAAACACTTTAAAATATTTTATGTGTTGCTCGCTCAACTTATTAATTGCAAGTGAAGATTCTCTTTATTGAAGTTTGACTCGAAGTCAAACTATTTTTACCAGGTTGCCAACACATTTTTTTTATAATAGTAAATTACAAATTAAATTCAAAAGTTATTAACACAATTTTTATAATGACAAATTATAAATTACAATTAAAGGAATTAAAACGTATTTTTGTTTATAATAACAAATTATAATTTAAATTAAGGCATTAGAACGTATTTCTTTTATAATAACAAATTATAATTAAAATTAAAGAAATTGAAACGGCTTGACCATACTGTCGGCCTTGGAACCTCGTTCCAACCAGTACATATTTACATTTAGTCGTCAGTAGGCAACGGACAAATTTTAGTAATATTTCTTTTAATTACACCAGCCCTTGTGCGTATTGTTACTACTCGCACCAATCCATCTGCTCCAGGATGAATGTCTATCACACGTCCTAACAACCATTGATTTGATGGAGCGTTTTCGTCCGCAATTAGTACCATGGTGTTTGGGGTTATATTTTTCATGGACCTGGTCCACTTCAACCGTTGTTGCAAAGATAGCAGATATTCTCGTGACCATCATTGCCAAAATTTTTGTTGCACCAGTAGAACTCTTTTCCAGCGATTGACCATGGATATTTTTAAAACATTATCATCACATGGTTCTGGCATTGTGTTAAGCGGTCTGCCCACTAGGAAATGGCCTGGTGTCAAGGCTTCAAAGTCATTAGCATCGGTAGATAGAGGGCAAAGCGGTCGAGAGTTCATAATCGCTTTAACTTGAGAAACAGCAGTATTTAATTCCTCGAAGGTTAATGAGGTACCATTTAATTGATGAACAAGCAAAGATTTTGCTACTGTAATGATATAACAGGATCGCCATATGTAATGATGTTGTATTATTGCTATGTTATGTTATTCTACTATTGCCATATAATGGTTATTGCAGGATGTCAGAATCATTAATATATATATTAGCAGGATTGTTGAATTAGGTCTTCTTGATTAATGACATTTGAGTCCTGAAAGGATTTAAGGATCTCCTATCGACCAGTATGAGTGGAAACGACCTATCAGTTTATTGTTGAGTATTACTAAGCTCTTCAGCCGCTTATTGTTCTTTCAGCATCTAAATGCCGCATAGAACACGATTCAAATAAAAGACGTAACCTTGTCTTAAGTTAAATTGAATCTATTTTATTATCAAAAATTATGGGTATTTATACTTATTCTAGCTTATTTACTAAACAATTATTATTTACTTTTTGATTGATTTGAGTAACCAATCAATGCATTGGTTACTCCCATAAATTACATTAATTATTTTATTACATATATTTTATAAACAAATACTCTTCTAACGCATTACAATAATACGTCATATATTGTTTTTAAAGAGTTAGTGTACTTTCTAGAATTTAGGTCGGAATAGTGCAATGACCATACGTGCTTATCATGTCTTATGTTACAAATGCATATTTGTAACAGCATGAGTCAAAATATTTCTTTTAAGTAATATGATCAAAGTCAAAGCGTCAAACCGACAAAAGTGCATATTATAATTTATGACACATTTATTTTGTCTGAATGAACAGTGGCTTGTCACATATGATATTAACGTAGGTCATGGGCACTACACCCTACCTCTTTAGAAAAGTGTAAATTAATTGAATTGAATATTTAAGTAATTTGCACTACAAATTTTATATAATTATAAGTGATTAATTCTTCATATATCGTATTTCTTAAATTAATAATTTTATATATCTTTTTTTTTTAATTGCTATAAATGTAATTATTATTTAATATGTGGATTCATATCTAGCAAAATATGATATTATTATTTAATATTTTCAATATGTAGTATTCGTATGATTCTTACTTAATATGGTATTACAAAATTTATTTTTTGCTGCTTCTGCATTTTATTAAATTATTGTTGTGCAGTTCAACAAGTTTTTCATTCATTAATAATGTACTGTTTGTACCTTGTTGTGATACAATTTTATATGGGCCTTTATATGGGTTATCTAATTTCTTTCTGTTGCCTTTTTTGACATATACAAAATCATTTATTTTAAATTTTGCTTTATTAACATTTTTTTGTTTTTCTTTCATTAAATGTTTAGCATTAATTAATAGTTCTTTTGCTTTTTCTTGAGAGAATTTTAATTTGATTTTTAATTCATTAGCATAATTTTCAATATCATATGTCGTTTGTTTATTTTTAATAATTTCACATGGTAATGCACATAATTTACCATATACTAATTCAAATGGAGTGTATTTTGTTGTTGTGTGTGGAGTCGAGTTGTAACTGTACACGTAGTAAGGAAGTAATTCGTCCCAATTGTTTATTATTTTCATGGTCATCAAATAGTCAATCAAAACTCTGTGGTTTCTTTCAACTGTTCCTAATGTCTCATGGTGAAATGGTGTTGATGTTACTTTTTCTATCTTTAACAATTTACAAATGTTTTTTAGAAGTTCATTTGTGAATTCTGTGCCCTTGTCAGTTTTCATTTTTCTAAAACAACCGTACTTAAGTATGAATTTTTCTACAATTGCTTTCGCAACATTTACAGCGTCTTTCGTTTCTAAAGGGATCGCTTCTACAAATTTTGTTAATTCACATTGAAGTGTTAAAATATATCTATAATTGTTAGATGGTATTAATGGGCCTACTGTGTCTATTGTTATTACATCAAATGATGTGTTTGGTGTTTCAGTAATTTGGTATTCTTCTTTTGTGTGCCTAATTATTTTAACTCTTGCACATGTGTCACAGTTGTTGACAAAATTTTTTACCATTTTGTTCATGTTTTTCCAAACAAATTTTTGTTTTAATTTATTTATGCATCTCTTAATTCCACAATGTCCTCCATGTAGAGATTCGTGATATTCTTTTATTAATCTGAGCATTTCTTTTGTATCTTCTATTCGTTTCGGTGGTGTATATATAATTATGTCTAGACTTTCTTTTAATTTTAATTCATTTTGCAGCTTATTAAATATTTCTTTCATTTCTTGCAAGTTTATTTCATTTAATATTTCATCATTTTCTGCTAACGCTAGCTTTGTAATTTGTAAGTTGTTCATTTTGAATAATAACTTCTTCAGAATCAATTTTATCTCTGATAATGATTTCTCGTTGTATTCGACAACTATTTTATTTGCTGCTATAATATTTATTGCACTATTTTCGTTGAACTTTTTATTTTTATGTTCAAGTGCTTTTCCACCTTTAATATATTTTGCACTATTTCTATTGAACTTTTTATTCTTGTGTTCAAGTGCTTTTTCTTCTTTTCCATCTGCAGAATGGTTTACCTTTTTAAATTCAAGTTTCTTTACAAATCTTACATCTGTTATTGATGTCGCTTCCCACATGTGGAGGTGATCAATCTCCGTGTTAGCATTCAAGGTTTGCTTTTTACTTTCTTTTTTATGTGCTTTAATATTTTTGCTCATTGTTCTAGTTAATACATTTATATTTTTGGGTATCATTTCAATTAGTTGCTTTGAATCTAATTGAATCCTAGATAGTGCATCTGCATTCGTATTCATTTTCCCTTGTTTAAATATAATGTTGAAATTGTAATCCATTAAATCTATCCTAATCCTCGTCAGTTTTGAAGATGGATTCTTGTGTGTAAAAAGACTAACTAATGGTCTGTGATCAGTATATACCGTAAAATTTCGTCCATATAAGTATGGTCTGAAATAATTAATTCCCCAATGAATTGCAAGAAGTTCTTTCTCTATTACAGGCTTGTTTATTTCATGCTTGTTTAGAGTTTTACTAGCATAAGCTATTGGTTTATCATTTCCTACTTCTCCTTGTGACAAAACTGCTCCTAATGCATAATTAGAGGCATCTGTCGTTAATATAAAATTTTTCGAGAAATCTGGGTAGCTTAAGATTGGTGGTGAAATTAACTTTGTTCTTAAACTTTCAAAAGATTTATCACAGTCTTCCGACCAGCAGAATATTTGATTCTTCTTTAGTAAGTTATTGAGAGGTCTAGCTATTTCAGCAAAATCTTGTATAAACCTTCGATAATAATTGCACATGGCAACAAATCTTCGAACTTCATCAGAATTTCTAGGTTTCGGGTAATTTCGGATCACTTCATGTTTGCTTGGATCAGTGCATACACCTTGCGCTGTTATTAAATGTCCAAGATATACAACTTTTGGTTGTAAAAAATTACATTTTTCAGGGTTTAATTTAAGATTATGTTCTTGTAGTCTACTAAATACTTTTATTAGATTTTCATTGTGATTTTTTAAATTTGAACCGAATATTATTATGTCATCTACATATAAAAATGCGGACGAATCCAAACCAGTTAATGCTAAAGTTAGCATTCTTTGAAAACTATTAGTTGAAATTTTTAAGCTAAAAGGTAATCTTTTAAAATGAAAATGACCTGTATTGGTTGAAAACGCAGTTAAATGTTTCGATTTATTGTTAAGTGGAATCTGATGAAAACTACTAGTCATATCAAGTGTAGAAAAATATTTCGCTTTACCTAATTTATCTAGAACGTCTTCTAAACGAGTTAGTGGAAATTTATCATCTACTACTTTTTTATTAAGTTGTCTGAAATCAATTACTAGTCTCCATTTCTCTTCTCCATCTTTATTCTTTTTTGGAACTAATAAGATTGGTGAATTATAAGGACTTGTTGATGGTTCTACTATGTCTTCTTTTAGTAATTTATCTACTTGTTTATTCACTTCGTGTAATTGCGTATTCGGAGTTCTGTAATTTTTTATGTAAACTGGTGTTTTATCTGTAGTTGATATATGCTGCTCATAAAAATTATTAATTGTTAGAGTTTCTCCTTCTAAATGAAATATTTCCTGGAAGTCTTCACAAATGTTTAATATCGAATTTTCTGCTTTTTGATCTAAACATGGGAGTTTCAATAAATTCTTTATTCTATCAAATCTATTAGCGTATAGGGACGCTCTGTTATAATTTAATATGTTATAATCTTCTAATTTTTTTATTTCTATTTTTGCATTTTTTATGACTACTGGTGTTTCTCTTGTATTTAATATTCGAATGTGTTTTATACCTATTCCTGGTATTACGGAATTAGCTATAAATACTCCTTTCATTATTTCTTTACCACAAATTATACTATCTTCATTTATATCTAATTTTATAGGTTGAACTACTTCTGCTCTAGGGGGCAGTGTTATATATGCCAGATTTTTTGTATTTATATTTATAGGTAAGATTATTTCATCTTCCTGATAAGGCATCGTCTAAAATAATTTTGTTTTTAATAATCCTTCTGTAGATATTCTACTATTACAAATGCCATTTAATTTGCAATTTTTCGTAGAATCTATTTTTAAATTTTTATTTTCTAATAAATCTCTCTTTAATATTGATGTTTCGGCGCCCGTATCTATTAGTAAAGTAATAAACTTATTGCTAATTGAAGTTTTTATTGTTATACAGTTAGAAATGTTTTTCGCCGAAGTAAAATTTAATACTTTCGAACGTTCTTGTTGATATTTGAGTTTACGTTCCCCGGGGTATTGTGACCGGGGGTGTTCCCGTTTTTTTGTTGAAAATTATTGAAATTTCTTGTTTGACTATTATAGTTGCTTCGTTGATTGCTGTACTTGTTTGCAAACCTCGTTGAGTTATTGTTTCCATGACTTCTGTCATTTCTTGATCTATATCCCTGGTTGTTTGATTTGTAGTTAAAGTTTCTGTATGCATTTTGCATCAGACTTCTGTTTTGTGTCTCAACATCTGTTGCAATCTATATGGCTTCAGATAATGTCGATATCCTAGCTGCTATAACCACATTTCTTATCTTCTCATTCAGCCCATTTGTGAATGTACTGAGGCCTAATTGATCTGTCATTTTTAGTATGACATCTCTATTCTCATCTCCTTGCTCTGAAATGTATATTTGATTAAGCATTGCTATTTGTTCTTCTATTTTTAAAGCATATTGATGATTGTATGCCTTGACGCATTCGAGTAAGATTGTTGTGTATGATTAAGGGATTGGCTTTTGGTTTGTAAATTGTGTTTAGCTTCTTAATGAAATTTTTTATTGTGTCATCTTCCTCACTTGCAACCAATTTATTTTTAACTCGATCAGAAAGTTTAGTTGATCTTACAAAATTTAGTAGAATGGTTCTCTCTACTTCATCCTTCAACGAATCTGAGTAGAATTGCAAAGTACCGGTAAAGTTAGATAAACTTTTTACATTTCCATTAAATTCAGGAATTATTTTTGAAGCTGTTAACATGT
>NC_051847.1:110444398-110653280 GCF_002237135.1 Teleopsis dalmanni | reverse complement strand
TACGTCTAAGAATTACTGCTGAACATACTTTCTTTCCTCAAGGCAGTTTCGATTACGTTGTGATTCTGTGGACTTGATCAATGATCGATGATACACCTGAATCCAAATTGATGCATAGGTATGGTCTGCTGTTGTTCAAGTATAGGCAACATCCGTTTAAGCATAATTTTTTCAAATACTTTTGAAAGCACAGGTAGGAGAGCTATTGGCCTATAGGAGCTAACCTCGTTTGCATCTTTCCCCGGTTTAAGGACCATAATAATTTCTGAGACCTTCCACAACGAAGGGAGATATTTCAATCGTAGAACAGCATTGAAGATGTTAGTAACTTTAACTATGCAGTTCGCTGGGATTTCTCTAGGAATTTCTGCAGTTATGAGATCATATCCTGGTGTTTTTTTTAGCTTAAGTTCGTTCTTTATTATCATCATTACTTCAAGCTCGCTAGTTGGCGGCAAATTGTTTATGCTATTAGTACCCAGATAACAAGTTTCAACACTATTCTCACTACCAGAAATAGAGAATACTTTTGTTAAATGTTCAGAAAAAAGTTCAGCTTTTTCTTTATCACTGTTGGCCCATTGGCTAGTGAAGGTCTATATTGGTGCGTTATGAGAGGCTGGACATTTTATATTTCGAGTGCATTTCCACAAGGAGTAATCTGTGCTGCGATCATTGGTCAAATCAGACAAGTATGAATGGAATTGTTTATTTTTAAAGCGCTTGATCTCAGAGGTAAGTTCTTTAGTCAACCTATTTAAATTAGCTTTAACTGCTGGGGATCTCGAATGTTGCCACTTTTTCCTTATTTTACGATTTTTTTGTAGTAGTTCTAATATGGCCATTGGATATCTATGCGGACAGTTTGATTTCTTCCATATAGGAGTGCTTAACCACGCGGGTTGTTGAAGCTTTCTTGTAAGGTCTATAATTTCGAACTCCACATCGCCTTCACCGGAAATTTCAGTCGAAGCCGAAATATTATTAGAAAGGAATGTTCTAAAGTGATTCCAGTTAGTTGACTTATTGACAATTTTAGTCGTCACGTTGTTAACAATAGGAGAGCCATATGTAGTAAGGTATACCGGGGAGTGGTCAGAGTTAAGTTCGGTTCCGTCTTCGATTTTAAGATTGTATGTCGAGACTTGCTTTATGATGAAGAAATCAAGAAGGTCTGGTATTTTTTCAGTATCAGTTGGCCAATACGTAGGGTTTCTGGATGACATGCATTCACAGCCAGTTTGTTGTATCGCTTTTAGAAGTTCTCTCCCCTTGGTTGTGATTAGACGAGAACCCCAGTGCGTATGCTTTGCATTGAAGTCACCGCCCATGATGAAGCGGTGTTTGTGCATTTCAATAAGCTGTTTGTACTGCTCTGTTTTAATTTTGTATCTTGGCGGGCTGTAGACAGAAGTAATTTGTAATTTACATTGCAGATCAAGCGTAATGGTTATCGCCTGAAATTCTTCATTGGAGATTATTTTGGAGACGAAATACTTAAAAGATTTCCGAATTAAGATTCCACTTTCTCCTCGAGCGCAATTACTGGGATGTACTACGTGATGAAACTCGTAGTTTTTAAATTTTAGGTATGAATGATGTGTGAAATGCGTTTCAGTAATAAGGCAAACATCTATTTCTCTGGATGCTAAAACAAGTTCAAGCTCTCTAAAATGTTTGAGTAAACCATTAGAGTTCCAAAGCATTATTTTTAGTAAACTTGACATTATTAATTAAGTTATCTTTTTTGTTCTAACTTAGTGTAAGCCTCTTATCTAACATTTTATAGTAGCTTTCTTGTAGAGTTAATTTTTCTAATATTTGGTTAAGAATTTTATGATTTTCATCATGCTGGGCGTTGGATCGCACCATATCAGCGTACGTGGGATTGTTTTTGTTAGTAGGTTTTAAGTTTTTGTTTATTAAATCAGATAGTTTATTATTATGTTGATTTTTGGTCACTTTATTTCGCTGGAGATTTCCATTCTTCTCTTGAATTATTTCATTTCTTTGTTTTTGGAGCTCCTTAGCCACTACACAACCTCTGTAATTGGCCGGATGTTCTTCTCCGCAGTTGCAGCATTTAGGTTGTTGCTGATCAGGCTTTTTGCATTCTATTGTCTTATGAATATAATGAGCAGGATAAATAAAATATCGCTAGTGTTAATAAGGCAAACGAAAACATCACAGTTTTGGAATTGAGAACCGAAGTATTGCGTCTCCAGCGGATCAACACAGTGGCGACGTCGATGCCAGAATTAAAAGCAAACAAGTATTTTGTGCCGAATACTGTTCTATATGCAACAAGGCAAATGATAACAAGATTCAGTGAGTGTATCTTTCGCTCCGATGACTATACGGAACCAATACATGTACAAATATGCGTGTGCATCAACAAACATAGTGTGGCCTATGCAAGCATAGCATGTAATGCATATGCCTATTGCGTCTACTTTGGTGCCAATAGTCTTTTCATGACTACATGACAATGGATTGCGGAAAACGTTATCTGCACTGCAATTTACAAAGTGCTCAGATTTTGTGAGATCGTTACAAAATAGTAGTGCGACAATACGTGTCGAATAAAATTACTAGTGATTCTATTGTAACTCGTGTGGTAAAAGCGGGATCGGTTTGTTATAATTGTCGGGAGTATGGGCATATTTCAAGAAATTCTTCAGAACCGCAACGAAAGTCGTGTTGAATATGTTCAGGAAGCCAAAAACGTGCACTAAACGAAATTCGATAAATGCCATTAAAAAAACGGGTATTATAATTAAACAAATATGTGTTAATAATATTTTATCCAATGGTTTGATTGATGCAGGCAGTATCGTGTCGATAATTAAACGCAACATAGTAGATATACTGAATTGCAAACTAATAAAGTAAGTAAAAACTTTAAATTGTTTTGCCGGCGGATAATATTTGCGTTCCGAAAAGACAGAAAATTTGATAATAACTATCGATGGACAAAAGTATGATTGCGAAATGCTAGTGGCCGCAGATAATACCATGGCATATGACGGTATTATAAGTATTGATTTATTGTCCAAATATTGCATTGTAATTGAAATTGAACTTGCAATGTTTGCAGAACAACCGAAAATGTTAAGTGCGAAGAGAATTTATCGGTAAACGATCAAAATGAGTTACGTAATTTATTTAGCAAATAAATATTTAGTAAATAACTATTCTAATTGTTTTGGCGAAAATTTAAATTAATTCAATAAGGCGAAAATAATGAAAATGAAGATCGCGGCTACATTTCCATCTCCAAAGCAGCCATGGCCATTACCTACATTAGATGGTATTTCATCAACTCTTGCGAAAAAAAGATTTTTCACAATCTTGGATATAATGTCAGGTTATAACCGGATTGAAATTGCAAATTCATCGAAAAAGCTAATAGCGTTCATCACTCATAATGGGCATCTCTGAGTTTAATCGAATGCCATTTGGCCTCAAAAACGCTCCTTACGCGTTTCAAAAGATAATAATGAAAGTTATTGAATTGCTTAGAGGTAAAGTGTTTAATTATATCGATATAGTCATTGTAGCATCTGAAACAGCACAGAAAGGGCTAGGTTTGTATCGGTTTTGGGTCATGAAGTCTATGTGAACAGCACAAATTCTGATCTAATGAAAAGAATTCTGATAAAAGCAATTCCTGCACTAACAAATATAACCGAAATCAACGTTTCTTGGCATTTACAGGTTACTGCAGGAAATTTGTTCAAAATAATGCGCAAATTGCTCGTCCGTTAACACAGTTAACGCGAAAGAATATTGTGTGAAAGAGCTTTCCTCAAACTTATTGAATTGTTAGCTAATGAACCACTTCTGGGAATATATGACATTAATAAAGAACAAGAACTTTATATTGATGCAAGTAGTGTTGATCTTGCAGTGGTATTAATGCAATGTAAAGATAACGGAACATCAAAGCCCATAGCATATTTTAACCGGTTATGTACAGATGTTGAAAGTAAATACCATGGATATAAATTTGAAGTTTTAGCAGTAGTTGACACATGTTAACATTTTCGAATGTATCTTTTGGGCAAACATTTTAAAATTTTTACGGATTGTTCAGCTATTCCCAGTATTAAAACAGTAACACCAATTATTCCATAAGTCTCACGATGGCTGTTAAAATTGATGCAATGAGTCGAGCTCCTGTACCTTCGTGCAGAGTTGATAATGTACCTATCTACAAACTTAATGATGATTGACATTTCGTATGATGATTGGATCTTAACTATGCAACAGCAAGATGCAAATTTACAACGTATTCTTGATATTTTAAAAAGACGTGTCGATTCAACACAGCGAGAGCAGCATGAGAAAGATAAATCGGCTCTATAGGAGGCATCATGATGGGAAAGAGTCGCTGGTCATACCGAAAGGAGTACGATGGAGAATTATGAGACTTTGCATCATATGCTGGTCATCTATGTGTAGATGGCACAACAAAACGTTTTAAACAACATTTATGGTTTCAACGATGTCGAATAGTTGTTAAGGGGTACACCAAATCATGCGTTGAATATTGTTAGAATCGAAACACAGCAAAGAAAGAATGTCAACTATATGGTATGGAGATACCGAGCGTGCTATTCGAGGTAATACATATAGGGCATCTATGATCTTTCATTAGAAGCTGCGGTGGTAATGAATAAATCATAGTGATCGTTAATGTACTGCCTAGATATGTTGTTACTGTTGCTGTTAAATCAACAAAAACCAAACCAGTACTAGAAGCATTAAATCAACATTGTATTTTGATCTTCCCAGTCGAAATATATTAGATTAAATTACATACCAAGAAAAATGGTTTGTAAAATAACATAATTTTCTATGTTAATAATTTTGTGATCAAATAATTTTAATAAGTGTTTATTTTTTATAGGCTAATTGGTCAAAACTTTTTTATTTTTGTTGTTAAAAATAAAAACAAAAATTAAGAATTCACAATTTGATTTTTCAATAATTTTTATTTTTCTTCGATATTTCGACTTTAGTCTAAAGTCATCATCAGGAAACTAAAACATTATATTCAAATACTAAACCACTTATAATACATAATGGTAGACAAAAGGATAAATGTGTGTGTAAATATATATATATATATATTTATATATATGTAAATATATGTAAGGAAAAGTACAATGTTTTATTATATAATACCAATGTTTAATACTAAGTTATTAATCTTGTACTTTTCCTTTCCTTATATTTACATATATATAAATATATATATATATATTTACACACACATTTATCCTTTTGTCTACCATTATGTATTATAAGTGGTTTAGTATTTGAATATAATGTTTTAGTT
Source organism: Teleopsis dalmanni (assembly GCF_002237135.1). Lineage (NCBI taxonomy): Eukaryota > Metazoa > Arthropoda > Insecta > Diptera > Diopsidae > Teleopsis > Teleopsis dalmanni. Next base: position 110,647,936 of record NC_051847.1, on the reverse strand, counting down.
TCCTGATGATGACTTTAGACTAAAGTCGAGATATCGAAGAAAAATTAAAATTATTGAAAAATCAAATTGTGAATTCTTAATTTTTGTTTTTATTTTTAACAACAACAATAAAAAAGTTTTGACCAATTAGCCTATAAAAAAAAATAAACACTTATTAAAATTATTTGGTCACAAAATTATTAACATAGAAAATTATGTTATTTTACAAACCATTTTTCTTGGTATGTAATTTAATCTAATATATTTCGACTGGGAAGATCAAAATACAATGTTGATTTAATGCTTCTAGTACTGGTTTGGTTTTTGTTGATTTAACAGCAACAGTAACAACATATCTAGGCAGTACATTAACGATCACTATGATTTATTCATTACCACCGCAGCTTCTAATGAAAGATCATAGATGCCCTATATGTATTACCTCGAATAGCACGCTCGGTATCTCCATACCATATAGTTGACATTCTTTCTTTGCTGTGTTTCGATTCTAACAATATTCAACGCATGATTTGGTGTACCCCTTAACAACTATTCGACATCGTTGAAACCATAAATGTTGTTTAAAACGTTTTGTTGTGCCATCTACACATAGATGACCAGCATATGATGCAAAGTCTCATAATTCTCCATCGTACTCCTTTCGGTATGACCAGCGACTCTTTCCCATCATGATGCCTCCTATAGAGCCGATTTATCTTTCTCATGCTGCTCTCGCTGTGTTGAATCGACACGTCTTTTTAAAATATCAAGAATACGTTGTAAATTTGCATCTTGCTGTTGCATAGTTAAGATCCAATCATCATACGAAATGTCAATCATCATTAAGTTTGTAGATAGGTACATTATCAACTCTGCACGAAGGTACAGGAGCTCGACTCATTGCATCAATTTTAACAGCCATCGTGAGACTTATGGAATAATTGGTGTTACTGTTTTAATACTGGGAATAGCTGAACAATCCGTAAAAATTTTAAAATGTTTGCCCAAAAGATACATTCGAAAATGTTAACATGTGTCAACTACTGCTAAAACTTCAAATTTATATCCATGGTATTTACTTTCAACATCTGTACATAACCGGTTAAAATATGCTATGGGCTTTGATGTTCCGTTATCTTTACATTGCATTAATACCACTGCAAGATCAACACTACTTGCATCAATATAAAGTTCTTGTTCTTTATTAATGTCATATATTCCCAGAAGTGGTTCATTAGCTAACAATTCAATAAGTTTGAGGAAAGCTCTTTCACACAATATTCTTTCGCGTTAACTGTGTTAACGGACGAGCAATTTGCGCATTATTTTGAACAAATTTCCTGCAGTAACCTGTAAATGCCAAGAAACGTTGATTTCGGTTATATTTGTTAGTGCAGGAATTGCTTTTATCAGAATTCTTTTCATTAGATCAGAATTTGTGCTGTTCACATAGACTTCATGACCCAAAACCGATACAAACCTAGCCCTTTCTGTGCTGTTTCAGATGCTACAATGACTATATCGATATAATTAAACACTTTACCTCTAAGCAATTCAATAACTTTCATTATTATCTTTTGAAACGCGTAAGGAGCGTTTTTGAGGCCAAATGGCATTCGATTAAACTCAGAGATGCCCATTATGAGTGATGAACGCTATTAGCTTTTTCGATGAATTTGCAATTTCAATCCGGTTATAACCTGACATTATATCCAAGATTGTGAAAAATCTTTTTTTCGCAAGAGTTGATGAAATACCATCTAATGTAGGTAATGGCCATGGCTGCTTTGGAGATGGAAATGTAGCCGCGATCTTCATTTTCATTATTTTCGCCTTATTGAATTAATTTAAATTTTCGCCAAAACAATTAGAATAGTTATTTACTAAATATTTATTTGCTAAATAAATTACGTAACTCATTTTGATCGTTTACCGATAAATTCTCTTCGCACTTAACATTTTCGGTTGTTCTGCAAACATTGCAAGTTCAATTTCAATTACAATGCAATATTTGGACAATAAATCAATACTTATAATACCGTCATATGCCATGGTATTATCTGCGGCCACTAGCATTTCGCAATCATACTTTTGTCCATCGATAGTTATTATCAAATTTTCTGTCTTTTCGGAACGCAAATATTATCCGCCGGCAAAACAATTTAAAGTTTTTACTTACTTTATTAGTTTGCAATTCAGTATATCTACTATGTTGCGTTTAATTATCGACACGATACTGCCTGCATCAATCAAACCATTGGATAAAATATTATTAACACATATTTGTTTAATTATAATACCCGTTTTTTTAATGGCATTTATCGAATTTCGTTTAGTGCACGTTTTTGGCTTCCTGAACATATTCAACACGACTTTCGTTGCGGTTCTGAAGAATTTCTTGAAATATGCCCATACTCCCGACAATTATAACAAACCGATCCCGCTTTTACCACACGAGTTACAATAGAATCACTAGTAATTTTATTCGACACGTATTGTCGCACTACTATTTTGTAACGATCTCACAAAATCTGAGCACTTTGTAAATTGCAGTGCAGATAACGTTTTCCGCAATCCATTGTCATGTAGTCATGAAAAGACTATTGGCACCAAAGTAGACGCAATAGGCATATGCATTACATGCTATGCTTGCATAGGCCACACTATGTTTGTTGATGCACACGCATATTTGTACATGTATTGGTTCCGTATAGTCATCGGAGCGAAAGATACACTCACTGAATCTTGTTATCATTTGCCTTGTTGCATATAGAACAGTATTCGGCACAAAATACTTGTTTGCTTTTAATTCTGGCATCGACGTCGCCACTGTGTTGATCCGCTGGAGACGCAATACTTCGGTTCTCAATTCCAAAACTGTGATGTTTTCGTTTGCCTTATTAACACTAGCGATATTTTATTTATCCTGCTCATTATATTCATAAGACAATAGAATGCAAAAAGCCTGATCAGCAACAACCTAAATGCTGCAACTGCGGAGAAGAACATCCGGCCAATTACAGAGGTTGTGTAGTGGCTAAGGAGCTCCAAAAACAAAGAAATGAAATAATTCAAGAGAAGAATGGAAATCTCCAGCGAAATAAAGTGACCAAAAATCAACATAATAATAAACTATCTGATTTAATAAACAAAAACTTAAAACCTACTAACAAAAACAATCCCACGTACGCTGATATGGTGCGATCCAACGCCCAGCATGATGAAAATCATAAAATTCTTAACCAAATATTAGAAAAATTAACTCTACAAGAAAGCTACTATAAAATGTTAGATAAGAGGCTTACACTAAGTTAGAACAAAAAAGATAACTTAATTAATAATGTCAAGTTTACTAAAAATAATGCTTTGGAACTCTAATGGTTTACTCAAACATTTTAGAGAGCTTGAACTTGTTTTAGCATCCAGAGAAATAGATGTTTGCCTTATTACTGAAACGCATTTCACACATCATTCATACCTAAAATTTAAAAACTACGAGTTTCATCACGTAGTACATCCCAGTAATTGCGCTCGAGGAGAAAGTGGAATCTTAATTCGGAAATCTTTTAAGTATTTCGTCTCCAAAATAATCTCCAATGAAGAATTTCAGGCGATAACCATTACGCTTGATCTGCAATGTAAATTACAAATTACTTCTGTCTACAGCCCGCCAAGATACAAAATTAAAACAGAGCAGTACAAACAGCTTATTGAAATGCACAAACACCGCTTCATCATGGGCGGTGACTTCAATGCAAAGCATACGCACTGGGGTTCTCGTCTAATCACAACCAAGGGGAGAGAACTTCTAAAAGCGATACAACAAACTGGCTGTGAATGCATGTCATCCAGAAACCCTACGTATTGGCCAACTGATACTGAAAAAATACCAGACCTTCTTGATTTCTTCATCATAAAGCAAGTCTCGACATACAATCTTAAAATCGAAGACGGAACCGAACTTAACTCTGACCACTCCCCGGTATACCTTACTACATATGGCTCTCCTATTGTTAACAACGTGACGACTAAAATTGTCAATAAGTCAACTAACTGGAATCACTTTAGAACATTCCTTTCTAATAATATTTCGGCTTCGACTGAAATTTCCGGTGAAGGCGATGTGGAGTTCGAAATTATAGACCTTACAAGAAAGCTTCAACAACCCGCGTGGTTAAGCACTCCTATATGGAAGAAATCAAACTGTCCGCATAGATATCCAATGGCCATATTAGAACTACTACAAAAAAATCGTAAAATAAGGAAAAAGTGGCAACATTCGAGATCCCCAGCAGTTAAAGCTAATTTAAATAGGTTGACTAAAGAACTTACCTCTGAGATCAAGCGCTTTAAAAATAAACAATTCCATTCATACTTGTCTGATTTGACCAATGATCGCAGCACAGATTACTCCTTGTGGAAATGCACTCGAAATATAAAATGTCCAGCCTCTCATAACGCACCAATATAGACCTTCACTAGCCAATGGGCCAACAGTGATAAAGAAAAAGCTGAACTTTTTTCTGAACATTTAACAAAAGTATTCTCTATTTCTGGTAGTGAGAATAGTGTTGAAACTTGTTATCTGGGTACTAATAGCATAAACAATTTGCCGCCAACTAGCGAGCTTGAAGTAATGATGATAATAAAGAACGAACTTAAGCTAAAAAAAACACCAGGATATGATCTCATAACTGCAGAAATTCCTAGAGAAATCCCAGCGAACTGCATAGTTAAAGTTACTAACATCTTCAATGCTGTTCTACGATTGAAATATCTCCCTTCGTTGTGGAAGGTCTCAGAAATTATTATGGTCCTTAAACCGGGGAAAGATGCAAACGAGGTTAGCTCCTATAGGTCAATAGCTCTCCTACCTGTGCTTTCAAAAGTATTTGAAAAAATTATGCTCAAACGGATGTTGCCTTTACTTGAACAACAGCAGACCATACCTATGCATCAATTTGGATTCAGGTGTAATCACTCGACCATTGATCAAGTCCACAGAATCACAAACGTAATCGAAACTGCCCTTGAGGAAAAGAAAGTATGTTCAGCAGTATTCTTAGACGTATCCCAGGCTTTCGACAAAGTTTGGCATACAGGTCTACTAACAAAAATAAGAGACATTTTTCCGTTGGAGTATTTCGATATGGTTTCTTCTTATCTGACCAATCATTACTTCCGTGTTAAGCATGGAAACGATTACAGTGAACTCCAAAAAATCAACGCTGGGGTACCCCAAGGCAGTGTACTTGGGCCTTTATTATATTTAATATACACACATGATTTGCCAACGAGCTCAGCGACGTTTACAGCGACGTTCGCTGACGATACAGCTGTTCTAGCGATTGGAGATGATGAACTAACAGCAGCCAGGCGTCTGCAGTCTTCTGTCAATGACATTATCGCTTGGGCTGAAAAGTGGAAAATAAAACTTAACCACTATAAATCAGTTCACGTCAACTTTACAAACCGAAGTATCAGATTTATGCCCCTCTACATTGATGGAATACAAATTCCACATTCTAATACGGCTAAGTACCTCGGTATGACATTGGATGTAAAGCTGAGATGGAATGAACATGTAAAAAAAAAGAGAGATGAACTGAATATAAAATACAAATCAATCAAATGGCTTATTGGAAAGAAGTCGAAACTGTCACTTCATAACAAGCTTTTAATTTACAAACAAATATTGAAACCAATTTGGACATATGGTATTCAGCTCTGGGGATGCGCTAGCAGCACACATGTTGAAACCATACAAAAATTCCAAAACGTTATGTTAAGGGGTGTGGCAAATGCACCATGGTACGTAAGGAACTCTGATCTGCATCGTGATCTAGGGATAAATACGGTGGTGGAAGAAATACAGCGAAATGCAAGAATGCACCTGCAGCGACTGTACTCTCATCCGAATGATGAAGCTAACGAACTGGCGTCAATAGAGCCAACACGTTGCCTTAAGCGTCTAAAACCTTGTGATCTTTGGTCGCAACCTGTCCGAAATGTGTGATAAATGAACTTGCGTGATTTCTGATTAAATTCTTTATAATTGTTGATTAAAATTGTTTGTTAGCTTATTATATTGTTAGCTAGTTACTCTTATAAAATTTATTTAATCAAATAAAATAAATTTATATATACAAAAAAAAAAAAAAAAAATATATTCATACAATTGCGTCTTTAAATCGCTTTTCTTTACTGAAGAAAAGTCTTCCAAATCATTTGCATTTCTTATTGTTGTGTTTGAATGTATTATATCCAATAATAACTGCCTACGCGTATTGCAATTGCAATAATAGTTGCACTCTTTATTCTGTATCCAACTTTTGAATTTGTCATACACCGAGCTAAATAAAACACGTCTGCGTACTTGTGAGTGTCAAGCGTAACTAACTAACTTTACGTTTCTTTATTTATAACTCTTGCATTATTATACTATAAGAGATGAAATAGATATTTTAATTGAATGCCGTACTTTTTCTAATGTCTCTAAACTGCAATGAATCGCATTAGCTGTATAGGAATCTACTGACTCTTTGAGATATTTTATTAGATTATTTATGTTAAAGAAATTGATTTCTCTAAAATCAAGCGCATTCTAACAATTTTAAATTTTTAAATATTGTTAAATATATTATAATGTGATATGGGTACAAGACCACACATAACACAAAACACTCAAGTGTTCCGAATAATTTAAAGTAACCAGTTCTATTTTAATAAAATTTATGACAAACTATTGTCAAGTAATATGAGCCTTTATATTGTCATTATTTTGATGGCAAATAACTGAGCTGCACATTGCACCATATGTGCAATATGCATAAGTCAACCAATTAGAAGCAAGTATTATAAGTATTAACCAATAGAATCAGTACATAAGATTCTATTGGAAATTAGTATTAAGAAACAATGTTAGATTTAAGAATGAACAAATTAATAAAAACAGTCTTCTACAAACACTGAAAGCGACGCGTCTTTTATTTCTACAAAGATAATACTTTACATGGCGATCCTGCCAAATCTCGATGGCAAGGACCAATAAATTAATAAATAAATTTTAGAAAAATTGAATTGAAGTAAATTTTAAAATATTAAAATTTTGAAAAACAAAACAAGAAATTTTTTTATAAAACTAAAAATTAAAAATAAAGTGAACTTTAAATAAAGTGAACTATACATGGCTTTACTTTGTAATGTAAACTTAATTACTTTACAATACTTAATTAGTGGAAGTAATGAATAGTAATGCGATGTGAAAAAGGTTATTGTAAAATGCGAAATATGAATTAATAAACTGATTGAAAAACTGATGTGAAAAAGGTTATTGTAAAATGCGAAATATGAATTAATAAACTGATTGAAAAACCGATGTGAAAGAGGTTATTGTAAAATGCGAAATATGAATTAATAAACTGATTGAAAAAGTGATGTGAAAAAGGTTATTGTAAAATGCAAAATATGAATTAATAAACTGATTGAAAAACTGATGTGAAAAAGGTTATTGTGAAATGCGAAATATGAATTAATAAACTGATTAACTGAACGATCCAATGATCTACAAGCGTCTGAATAAACACATCTTTTCAACTTTCAACGCACATTCAAAACGATAAAAAAAAAAAAATATTTTCCTCAGCAACTGAAACATCATGGGTTGGTTTTCAGCGGATGCACCTGAACAAGCAAATACAGCAAACAACAACCAGAACCAAATTTTAGAAGTCAACATGCCGAAACAATAGGTAGCCCTAATAACTCTTATAATTATTATATGCATTGTATATGTACTACATAGAATCAATAAATATTTTAAAACTTATGTACATAAACATGCTCACCAGCAACAAATATCCAATGCTTGAAAATATATTTAAAGTTTAAGTGCGGAACTTATAATTAGTAAAGGTATATATTGGGCCAAAGATTGGGAAAATATGTGTTTAGAACTGGGTGTTTCAATAACCAGTTTTAGGAGAATGGACCTTAAATTATTGCACAAAAATATTATAACTTTATATGAACGGAGGGAACACGATTCTTTTGTAACGAATGCTAGGTCGGGATCTCATGACATGTACCCACAGCTACAATATGACATTATGCATAATTTTTATTTCGAAAACACTCAGCACATATCGAGCCTACTTTTTAAATGTAGAGGCGGTCTTTTTAATCTGAACGGTAGAGAGTTTAATACATCTGATCGTGATTGTTCTATATGTAATCGTCATGAAATAGAAAATATATAGGCGTAGTTTTTTTTGATAAAGCACTTCTGTCTGAAGAAGAAGTGATAATCTTATTAAACGGTAGCAATATTTATAAACTGTATAATTTTATGAAAAGTGTTTTGAGTTACAGAAAATTAATTATTGAAGAATTTATATAAATAATAATGTTAATATTATGCACCTTCTTTTATATGCCAATCTGACACACAACAAATATGTTATTGTCAATTTAGATTTTAAGTAAAATTCTATAATTTTTGTAAGTGCTGTATGAATTTTTTTGAATCAATAAATAATAATAAAATAATAATAATAATATTTAAAGTATAAATTAAGGAAATAAATTATATCCTTTTAGGTAAAAATTATATATTATTTCTGTAACATATTTTATTACAGTATTAAATGAAATATATGAAAATGAAAATTACTAAAAACTTTTAATTATATTAAACCATGTACTACACCATGCTATTTTATTAAAACTTCGTTGAATTATTTTTTTTTTGTTTGAATTAATAACAGATCAAATCAACTGTTATTATAATTGTATTATTGCATCGGTTACTAAAAGTTCTTTTCTCTCTGTCCCTCATTCATTTGTGTAAGTATTATCGTTCACTTCGTTCATTTCAATATAAAATAGATCGTACATAAAAATCGTTAGCTATATTCATGTCCCAATATACAATAGCAACTAGTTTAGTTAATGGAAACTATATCTGAATGTATTATATATCTGAGATACATATCATATTAAGAAACGCAAAAAAATCTGCTTCAAAAGGGTATTCAAAAACTACAGTATCCGAAAAATTGAAAAGACTAGAATATCTGTCAAATAAGGTTAAAACAATTTACCCAACTTCCAAGTTTGAAACAATAACTTCATTAACAGAAACATTTTTCGACAAATATAACCTGACTAAACAATATTTATTAAGTATGTCTACGAGACTGTGGAAAAACTCGTACCCAATTTCACCGGTAAAGTCGAAGAGTTAAACAATTTCATACATAGATTGAATATAATTCATAACAACGTAATTCTGACAAACAAGCATTTTTAGATTTCATAGTGGAATGCAAGTTATAACATTCGGTAAGAGCAAAAGTCAGCCCCGTAGGAATTCCACATTCACTTCCTGAACTAATAGAGAATCTAAAAAAGAATTTAATACCAAAGGACACCATACCTCAACTGCTTCAAAAGATATCAGAAGTAAAACAAGGTCCTCACCAAAAAATACATGAATATGCAGAAAAAATATCGACTATTCTAGCGAATTTAAACAATGCGACATTACTAAAGAATAACTTTAAGAAGTCATCTCCGGAAGGAAAGGCCGTACTTTTAGTAAATGATAAAACAGCATTATTAGCATTTAAAAAGGGATTAAATACTCTTTATTCACAAACTGTACAGGCAGCTCAACCAAAGACCTTTACAGAAGCTAGATTGTTTGCAGAAAATATGCATATACCAATGCAACAACAAGTCTCTTTCACCCAATAACGTTTTCATAGTCAAAGAAGATACGACAACCATAGAATGAACCAAAATAGATTCCAATATAATCAGAGAATTAACAACAATTCTCACAATAGAAGCAATAATGGGAGACATTTCAATAGTAACAGAAACAACGCGTACCCCAACAATACTTCAAACGTTGAAAATAGAAATATAACGAGATACAACATACAGCTCGGAGTCCAAGAAGTCAATTCAACTCAAACCAAAACAGGCGTGTACGGATACTAAATGCTCAGGAAAACTACTCAGAACCAGAGGACAACCTAGGGAATTCTCCTCTGGTACATCATTAAAAATCTTCAATATAAACCCTAATATATCAAACTATGTAATAGTATTTTGTAATACTATTAATAAAAATTTAAAGCTTTAATTGACACTGGTGCTGATGTGTCTATTATAAAAAATAACTACAACTTAAATTTTGATTCTAGCACGACTTGCTTACTAACTGGTATAACAGATAGTCACAAGTCATCTTTAGGTATTTCAAAGCTAAGCCTAAATTTTGATGGATTATTTCTAAATCACATATTTTCAGTAGTCGATACAGACTTTCCAATAGAAGTAGATGGAATAATAGGTAGAGATTTTTTGACCCATTTTAAATGTAATATAGATTATTACACATTTTCTTTAACAGTAACTTCGGACTTACAATCCACATAAATTCCAATAAATATTAAACCATTTACAGTTAAAGCAAGAACTCAAAACATATTACCTATACACATTCGTTTTAATATAGATACTGTCCTGATCTGTAACGAAATTTATAAAGGAGTGTACATGGCCAATACCATAGTACCGGCAAATGGAATTTGCCACATAAATGTGATAAATACAAACGAATCAGATATCAACATAACTGATTTAAAAATAGAGTCACAACCTTTGTACAACTATTACTGTATAAACAACAAATCAAAAATTTATACTGAACAAAGATTATCTAAAATTCTTTACAAACTACATCTGAAAGCGGATGCACTAACACTAGTTCCATTAATTTCAAAATACCAACACATTTTTCAGCTCGAATCAGAACCATTATCTACAAACAATTTTTATACAGAACACATCTCTACAACTGACAATAATCCGATATACATTAAAAATTACCGATTACCACATTGTCATAATGACGACATAAAAACACAAGTTCAAAGACTACTACAAGACGATATAATACAACCGTCAAAAAGCCCCTACAATTCACCAATACTGCTTATTCCTATGAAATCAACAAACGATAACAAGAAATGGAGACTCGTCATTGATTACAGAAAACTCAATGAAAGGATAGTCAACGACAAATTTCCTTTAACACGTTTGGAGGATGTTCTTGATAAGCTTGGAAGAGCTAGATATTTTTCCACTTTAGATATGACCAGCTCATTTCATCAAATACCAATTGACGCCTCTTCAAGACAAAATACCGCCTTTTCAACAAATGATGGTCATTACGAATTTAAAAGACTACCTTTTGGGTTAATGATTAGTTCTAACAGCTTCCAGCGAATGTTAACGTTAGCATTAGCAGGTTTGGAAATGGAAGCATTTCTATATGTAGATGATATAATAGTTTTTGGAAATAGTCTCAAACACCATAATATAAATCTAGAGAAAGTTTTCGATAGATTAAATGAATAAATTTAAATTAAATCCAGACAAGTGTAATTTTTTAAAGCTTGAAGTTACTTACTTAGGACATTTGATAACAGAGCATGGAATAAAAACTGATCCCGCCAAACACCAAGTCATAATGAACTACCCAAAACCCACAACTACTGATGAAGTAAGAAGATATGTAGCTTTCTGTAATTATAGATTCATAAGCAATTTTGCAGACATTGCAAAACCGTTAAATCGCTTACTGAAGAAAAACCAGAAGTTCGAATGGAATTTAAATTGTGATAAAGCATTTCGATCATGGAGAAACTCATATCAATCTATGAATTAGCGCTAGCACAAGAAGATACAATATTTGATGCCATGGCAAAAGAAGAATTTAAGAATATTATAAATACGTTGCAACGAAGAAATAAAAATAAAAAACGTCTCAAAATATTAATTTATAAAAGCCCAGAACAAATCACGGATACAATAAAAAGCTACAGACTCATTGAAGAATATCATAATACTCCTTACAGCGGACACTTAGGTGTAAAGAAAACCTTCACAAAATTAAAACAACGGTATACGGGGAGCAAAATGAAACAAATGGTTCATAAATATATCAGTACATGTCATAAATGTCAAATCAACAAACAAACGAAACATACAAAAGAACAATTAGAAATCACAACAATACCTACAAACGTTTTTGAAACAGTAGAAATCGACACTGTAGGCCCTCTTCGTCCTTCAAATGGATTTAGATATATTCTCACAATGCAATGTGAATTAAGTAGATTCATCATTGCATATAGTAAATAAAGAAGCACATACAGTAGCTAAAACATTAATTGAACAACTAATATTAAAATTCGGTTTATTCAAAATACTCAAAGCAGACAGAGGAACTGAGTTTGTAAATGAATTATTTACAAAAATCACAGAACTACTAGATATAAAACAAGTATTCTCAACTCCTTACCACCATGAAACAATTGGTACAATAGAAAGGAATCATAGAGTCCTCAATGAATATCTTTTAAATTTTACTGAAGAAGAAGAATGGGACAGATGTATACCATACTATGCTTTTGCATATAATACCTCACCCCACATAGACACTGGCTATACGCCACATGAATTTGTCTTTGGCAAACTACCCTCATTTCCTGATGAAAAACTCAAGGATGATATAGGTAAATTCAATTTAGAAAATTACGCGAATGAACTGAAAGCTCGTCTCAAAGTATCGATTGAGAAACCTGAAAAGTTCACACATGAAGCCAAAGTTAAAAGACAAAAACAAACTAGTTATAATAATAATCCAATTAGGTTAGAGATAGGAGATAAAATATTGGTAAAGTCCCAGAATAAACGAAAACACATCAGTCCATACATAGGCCCTTTTGAAGTAATAGATATTAATGGCACTAATGTAACGATAAATGACGGTAAAGAAAATAAAGTAATACATAAAAATAATACAAAACTATTCAAAACATAATTATTATTAATAAATGTCATCAAATACAATTATTATTATCTATATATAATATTAAGTTTATACAATTTATAATCTTTAGTATATTAATCATTAGTGAACAAAAATAGTGTAAGAAAACTTCATATAAAAACAAGCAAAATAAATGTAATGTAATATGCAACTACTTCAATTATCATTAATATTATAAATTTTAATTATAAATAAAAACTTATTACATATTAGTTTTGCAAGTTCAAGTTCTATTAAAAAAATAATGATATAATAAATATATAAAAAAAAAAAAATTTTTTCTTTTGTTTAAAAACAAAAAAAAAAAAATTTTTTTCTTTTAAAGAATAAGGGTGTAATGTGATATGGGTACAAGACCACACATAACACAAAACACTCAAGTGTTCCGAATAATTTAAAGTAACCATTGACACAGTTCTATTTTAATAAAATTTATGACAAACTATTGTCAAGTCATATGAGCCTTTATATTGTCATTATTTTGATGGCAAATAACTGAGCTGCACATTGCACCATATGTGCAATATGCATAAGTCAACCAATTAGAAGCAAGTATTATAAGTATTAACCAATAGAATCAGTACATAAGATTCTATTGGAAATTAGTATTAAGAAACAATGTTAGATTTAAGAATGAACAAATTAATAAAAACAGTCTTCTACAAACACTGAAAGCGACGCGTCTTTTATTTCTACAAAGATAATACTTTACAGTATGTTCTAAATTCGATTCATTGTTATTCAAAAATATTATATCGTGAACATTGAAAAATGTTTGCTGCATTTTTCAAACTAAATGGAAGACAGAACTATTTGATGAAATTCATATTTTAAATTCAAAGTGGAAAAGAATTTTGATATCCCGAGGTTGGCCAAAATGGCCGAAGTGTCGGGAATTGGATCAACGATCGTGTAACCGTTGTGTAAAATTGATGACAATTCTTATCCTTTTTTTTGGACAATATGAATTGGGGAGTTGTAAGAAGACGATGACTTCCTCGCGATGCCATCTTTGTGTAGAGACTTTATTTCATTATTTATGAATTCGACAGTGGTTATAGGATAGGGATAGCTTTAAACTAATCACATAGCTGCAAATAATCAACATTTTGAAGAAGTATCATTTTTATCTACAAAAATGGAGCGCAAACTATCCTCAACCTTTGAAAAACATTTCTCAAGATGATCAAGAAGTAAATCTAGATTTTACTAATAATAATAATGAGTCAATCAAACGCTGGGATTATTTGGTTGCCCAAAGCGGATTTATTTGGTATTAAGGCCAAAATGGCTATAAAAATGATAATCACGAAGAAACTCGTTAGTTCTGATTTAACAAGACTGTTCGACGCACTTGGTTTATTAGGTCCAGTAATAGTAACGATTTTCATCCATCACTTATGGCAGTTGAAATTATTTTGAGATGAACCACTACTTACAGAAGGGGTCTGTCCGACTGTATTTTTGCGGAGCCTCTCCAATATATGACCGCCTTGGGAAGTAAGTGTGGTCTAGCCATGGTATGGGACGTTGCTGTGGTGGTCGTTTCTTTCGTCCAACTATCCTCGGATCCGACGCACCTGCCTCATCGAGTAAGGTGGACGATTATGAACATGTTATGAATTCTTCCGATACTGTCTCGGAACTCGTGGCTGGAGAGTATAAATCCACCAAACTAACGAGGACGAATTGCTGAAATCGGACGACGAGACCGTTGCCGATTCCAATACCGGTTGTACCAGTCACAGTACACCGGCGTCTAATCCAATCCGAACTACATCCAAAACCAACGAAAGCATTCCGTCTACCAGTCAAAGTTGACCGAATGCCAACCGCATACCAACGCTTAAAAGTGCCAGTCTTAGCAGTAAGGGCAATGTTAAATCACGCAAAAAAACGGCCAGTATGGCACTAAAAAATCGAGACCAGCGGGCGCTTTTTATGCTCAGGAAAAATGAGAGCAATAAAAAAGAAAGCAAGGTCCATGAACGAGACGAAGCCGACGTTGTTAAATACCGCGCCATTGTGGAGGAGTATCTTCATGATGAAGGTCTACGCAAGCCTGCTATCACTGGCAAGAACGTCGGAGATGGCGGCAAGCGTAACAGATCTCAGGAAGATTCCGGCATGGAGGCGAAACGGTACAAAGATGGAACGGGGGATGCGAAGCTTATGTCAAGACCGGCACAAGCTACCTTCAGTGAAGTGGCGAGAGACCATCTCAGTGTGACCCTGATCGACGAGCACAACTCTAACGACAAGTTGCCGATGGAGAGGTGGGCGCCGAGTGAGACCAAACTGTCCAAATTGGTTATGGCTGAGCTCATGACCAGGTATGTTCCCTTGGGTGCTGAGTAACATTATGGAGGGCGCTTTTCGGAACCTTAGTAAATGGGCCTCAAAGTGTGATGTAGATGTTAATCTTTTTAAGACAGGAACTGTTACTGTTTACCAACAAAAATAAAATTCCAAACTTTCCGCTGCCAAGATTAAATGGTCAAAGATTAACTCTTTCGTACAAATTTAAGTATCTAAGAGTAATACCCGACAAAAAACTTAACTGGAAAGCTAACATCGACGAAAGAATTCGTAAAGCTTGTGTGGCATTCTATGCGTGCAAAAGGATATACGGTAAGAGCTGGGGATTGCAGCCCAAAGTGATTCTCTGGCTTTACACAGCCGTCGTTCGGCCAATTTTAACATATGGATGTCTGGTGTGGTGGCCTTCGCTGAACAAACAGAACATTGTTCAAAGACTAATCAGAATGCAAAGATCTGCCTGTGTGAGAGCTACGGGTGCTCAATTATCATGCCCCACCACTGCGCTCAATGTCATACTTAACTTGCTACCTATTGATATTTACATCAAGTTTGTTACTACTCTCAGCGCGCAGAGGCTTAATGATCTAAACACTTGGCGCTCGATTGCTTTGGGACATGGTAATATTGCATCATTCTATTCGATAGATGATAGCAGAAATTCAGACTACCTATGTCCTCGGTTACAATTCGACAACAACTTCGTCACCAAAATTCCTTCAAGAAGAGATTGGGAGGCGGGATTGCTTACAACTCTAGAAAAGATAACGATCTACACCGACGGGTCTGGAATGGATGATGGCGTTGGAGACGTAATCTTTTCTACCGACCTAATGGTCAGTAAATCGTACCATCTTTCAGATTCCACCTCAATATTTCAGGCTGAACTTTTTGCCATCCTTAGGGCAAGTGTTCTTGCTTTAAATATGGGCCTTCACGGAAAAGATGTCTACATTCCAACTGACAGTCAGGCAGCTATTAAAGCTTTATCAACAGTCTGTTTGTCATCGAGATTAGTAGAAGAATGTAAGGAATTTATCAGTGAACTAAGTGAGAGGTCCAAGGTTACTCTAGTCTGGGTTCCCGGGCATTCTAATATTGTAAGAAATGAGGGCGCTAGCTTACTCAACTAGGCGATTCTTCCACGGATACTCCTATTTCGATCCCTGCCCCTGTCACCTACGAGCGTAGGCTGATTTATGACCTTTTTTGCGACAGGCAAATAGGGAGTGGACCCTTACTTCCTCAGCAGCCAGGTCAAGGGCTATTTGGCCCATCTATTTCAAATATAGAGCCTCTGACTTAATTTGTAGAAACAAATCTGAGGCATCTAGGCTAATATCTGTGTTTACGGGACACTGGTCCATAGGACGACATGGAGCTAAACGCGGCCTTCCCTGTGGTACCTCTTGCAGTGCGTGTCTACCAGCTCTTGAAGAAATTACACCAGAACACCTGATGCGTTTTTTTCCAGGTCTGGCCAGAACTAGGTTTAGGCTTCTGGGGGCCCCCTTCTACAACTTTGTTAATGCATCTAGCTGGTAGAACCAGGTTGACCCTCTATCTACTACCCACTATTATGAGGTTTTTTGTGGATTCAAAGCGGCTTTCCTTCTTCTTTTAGCTAATTGGGGAGGATTCGTCCTCCCTCCACCACAACTAACAACTAACTAAATATACGACCATTGACACGAATGTCGAATGATCCAACTGATTTGATAGTATTAACTCCATTAACACTTATTAATGGGAAAAGCTCTTACAACTCAAAAAATCATTTCTGGAAACGTAACAAATATTTGATGGAACTGTAAGAATGTTACAAATGGAAAACTCAATCTGCCAACATAAAGTTAGGAGACATGGTTATAATCAAAGAAGACAACGTTCCAGTGATGCAGTGGTCATTGGGATGAATTGTTCACGTGTACAGGGGTACAGGTGAAAGTATCAGAGTAGTTGACGTTAAAACCACGACAGGCATTTTTAAGAGCTCTATTCATCGAATAGCTGTACTGCCTGTAAAGACAGCTTATCAGCCAACAATGACTGAAGCTGTTCATAAAATACTTCCTGACAATTTAAATATGAGAGATAAAAAAGATTTATATGAAGAGCCCAAGACAAAACAAAAAAAATTACCGACCAATTTGCACTGTTCTTTATTACTTACACTAGTAATAATATTGCCAATAGTGATACGGTCTCCAACTGACAATAAAAGGTTTGGGTCAAAATTGGATATTCACTTTGGAAATTTGGGCACAGCTGCAATATTACTACTGAATAGAATCTATTAGTTCATTACGATTTAAATCTTAATTGGACGGAAGCATCAGTTCTAAACAAAGAAATAACGTCGCTACCTTAAGCTTGTGAACAAATGAAACTAAACGCGTCATGTCTGAGTACGGTTAATCACTTTAAATATATTGAATCTGAACTACCACTCGATGATAAATTACTTCATGACCATCACTGCAAAAGAGGAGCAATTGATCTTGTAGACAATACTGCACATTCGCTGTTTAGGGTATTAGACTCAGAATATGCCAAAAGAATGTCAAATATAATTTTAAATGTGAAATAAAATGAAATGCAATTGTTGACGTTATTGAAGAATCAAACATCGGTTGTCAATTAAACAATTAACATAATGAAGAAAGATAAAATCGCAGTTCAAGAAGGTTCTAAGTGCAGTGATAATGAAAGAAAGGCACTGATGAATTTCATAAAAGATACAAATCAGCTACGGCTCAATCAAGTTTTCAATTCAGGAGCCATTCAACTAACACTGGTAGCACATAATCTACAGAAGAAACAATCTGCTGTTATAGATACTCACCTTGGAAAAGTGAATCCCTTGTTATTGACACCAATACTATGACAGAAGGAACTGATATCTCTTCACAGACTATTGAAAGTTAAAGGCGGAAAGACACAGTAACATGCAGTGCTTAGTATAACACTATCCTTGATTGAGCATGACCGATTTGAATTGTTTTAGCTAATTCCAATCTCGAATTGTTTAAACGACTCAATGGTGGTAATTGACTCATGCAATTCTATTTTGACCATAAAGGAAGAGGAACTTCTTTGCGCCAACGTCAATTTTGGTTCCGAAGTATGTGCGTGCGAGATCAACCTATTCAACAACAACAAATTATCAAATTGCCGGTTGAAACACTCTGCCAACACTCTGACCTGAATTCCATTGATCACAAATATCAATGCATTTATGCGACATCAACATCTTCACGAGCAACTGCAGTATGTAATAAGGAAATCATACCACTAAATCTAAAAGGTACAGGCTTATTGAATCTAGAATGCGTGCTTAAACACAACTTCGTTTCTGTGCAAGGACAACAAATAAATGCAAGCACGTCAAGGTATTCATACAGTTGTTTTGATAAAATCTCCGAATTAGGGCTACAATCCCCTATGGAGACATCAGCTGCTTACAGTGGCAACAGTACACTATCAACACTATGCAGCAACCAATACGATTAACAGCTGAAAGAGCTCACAGTACTGCAGAAGGTTTTGCAGTCATTATGAAGAAAAAATTGCAGAAAAAATTTGTAAACTCAATTGAAGCATCATCGGATAAAGGAGCCACTCGTAAAAAATAACTTTGCAAATTAAATGCCCAAAAGGCTTCACACGCTTTTGTTGCTCATGTTGGTCTAGGTTATTTTTGCTATTTTAGTTGTTGTAAATTGAATATTAATTTTTAAATAAAAGGCTCAATTGAATTTTTGACAATTTAATTGATGCGAAACCACATTCGACATTGTTTTTTTTTTGTATTAGCTTTGTAGATTTGGTTCAAATACCAAATATATATCATATAAGCACCTAATTACTGGATTCAAGTGTTCAGTAATTAGGATAATTTAAATACAATCGACGTAATTACTGGATTCAAGTGTTCAGTGATAAGGATATATTTTGATAGAATCAACGTAACTACTGAATTCAAGTTTTCAGTATTTACGAACATATTGATTTAAACAACGGTAATTTTCAGCAAACTCTACTTGTAGTATTAGCTCAGCAGAGAAAATGTTTTTCTTTCATTTTCAAAGTATATTTGCTACGGTTGTTTGATAAAGCAATGCTGTTTGAATTGAAGCAATTGCGACTCTAAGACAAAAATTAGATGGCATACTGAGATCTCTGTTTCATTCAATATCATGTGGATTAGAAGACCTGCATATTCCTCAGGTACCGAAGTTTCTTGTTCTATTGTTTTTTTTTTGTAATACATTCTTTAACGCTCACGTCCAGCAGATTTTATTTTTTTGACAATCCAGAATCATTTTTCATTTTTTCCTTCAATTGTTTCTTATACAATTCTTTCCTATTTAGATTTACCTTAGTGGCTGATGATTCAAGTATATCATATCGTGTATTTGAAACTGTTTAGCTATTATTAACTATATACTCCTTTCACAAAACAATAATCATTCGTTGACCTTGATAAAACTCTAATATACGTGAAAGTACCCTTTCTGTCGCCTTCAGTGCGGCCATTTAACACAGTGACATCAAATGAACTGCAAATTTCCAGTAATTGTTTACCATTTCTGTCTTCAACTGTATCCACTGCGACTCTGTGGTCCAACACTTCAGACCACTGCATACTCGAGCTGAATTCCAGACATTATTCTTCACCTATTTATGCATCGAAGTCACATGTTATCATGGCAGTTTCGTTTCGTTACATAAGTTATTGAAATCATTTTGTCAGTTATTGCAATTTAGACAAACTGGAATGAAACATAGTTTTTGATTATTGGTGGTTATCTTGTTTATTTTTGAGTTTATAGTGACTTTGTATACCATAGTACCACATAATTGCAATTGTTTTTGTACTCTGTACAATTTTCCTCCACTAGCTCGACCATAATTTGTTGTTCTTGTTGCAGTCTCCAAATGAAGATTGTATTCACTAAATGTATTTTCAATATAATCTGTCTTACTTACTAAGATTGTTTTAAATAAAAGAAATATATCAAATTTTTTATTACAATTCATGAATTCTATATACTTATACTTATTTTCTAAACCAGCTACATTATATGATATTTTAAATTTATATTCAACTTGAGTGTCTGACTTGGCTGCATTTGTAATTCTTTCAATTCCAATGTATTTATTAGTCTTACTTTTACTTTTTTGTTTTGCATATTTGACTTTTATTAGCTGAATATAGGCCAGTGTGCTCCGATTTGACACGACGACTTCATTTTTCGCAAACAGCCGTTGGCTATTTTATTTTATTAAATGGTGCATTTTTCTCTATTACTTCTTTTACTTCAATCTTACTCTAAAGTTGTTTAAACTCCTCTACAGTATCGCTTTCTTTGCACTTTAGTTGTTTATTTTTAACGAAATGCATCCATTTTCCTGCTATATTTATGATGTTATTATTAATATAAATTGTGTCATTTTTTTTTTGTGGCTTTCAGCTGTAATAACGCTTAGTTTATTTTCTTGTCTAGTAAAGCTTAAGGCATTTTCAATATAAATGGGAGTGCCATGAAGTTTTCTACCATTTTTTAAGACATCTTTTGCTATTTCAGAAATTACTATTTCTGCAACCACATCCACAGAAGTCTCAACAAGAAAAAAATGTATTACTATCAACCTTTAGCACCACATTCAAGGATGTCAAGAACATTTTTTTTCAATAAACAAAAAATTGTAATTTGTTTCCCACGTTATAGCTTAAATTTTTCAGTAAACCTTTCAGCGTATGCACTTATTAGATATAATTCAGTAGGGTTACCAATTCAAGTATATATATATATTGAATTGTTGTTTAATAGTTATTGTATTGTAGAAATCTTTATTTGTCCTATCAATTGTTATTTTCAAATTAGATGTAGTAAAAAGAAATCTATTATTTTCCCAAAATATGGCTTTAGTTATTTGTATCCGACGTTGTATATTTTCGATCGGGTTATACTATGTTTACATTAAGCACTTTAGTGAACAAACTTTGCTAATGTTGATTCAGCGTTTACATTATCGTTTCGGGTTTGCATTTTGACAGTTGCTGTTTTTGTTATCTTTTGTTTACATTTGTTTTGTTTACATTTTGATATTTGTGATTATCGTGTTTGTTTACTATATATTTTGATGAAAATTATAGATCAAAGTATAATTACATTGCTCTGCAGTGAATCTGCACAACAAAATAAAATAAAATAATTTATAAAGAAATACCCCTTAATGAGTATGATTGATTTGTATGTTTGATAAATAATTTTTTTTAATTAGTTTAAACAAATATATAGGCTTTTGTATAAACTGAATAACATACTAAAGGTATTCAAAGATGTTCTGCAACTAATTGCATTTGGTATAATGAATAATTTTAGTAAAGTTGTTTTATACTAAAAATTATAGTTTTCGATTCATTTCAAATATTTTTTTTTCCAAATCGACAAAAAGATAAAAATCACAATATATGCAAATAAGTTAATTTTATTTAGGACTGTAAGGAATTATTAAGTTTTCGGAGAATTTCTTTATATTTTCTGCACCTCGCACTTCTTTCTCAAGTAATGGCAATCTGGTGACATTAAAATCATGTATTTATATAAATCAGCAATTTGTTCTAAATATTTTTCTTGTATCTGAAAATAAAACCATTTTATGTATATAAAAAAAGAGATGTGTATAATGATATGATAAAGCACCTTGAAACTGGAGGAGTACATGCTACATGGTTGTTGATTTTCCTTCATAAATAATAGTTGGTTTACAATAATATTGTGTGTGTCGATGTAAACAAACAAAAGTTTATATACTAAAAACTTATCGATAACGCATTAAATTTAGCACTGTATTCACGAAAAGGTATTAAATGAAGTCAACTTTCGATCAAAGTTCGAGGTTTGTTGTGCCTATTTTTATATGGCAAAATCGACTTTGGTTGCTGGTTTTGCGCTCAAAGTCGATTCCAGCCAGCAAAGTTCGTAATGTAAACATAGTATTACGCTAAGTAGCGTTAGAAAGATGAGATTTGGTAAAAGGAAAACATTTGATAGTTTAGCAAGTATCGAAAATGATCAAAAATGTCGCAATGTAAGCACTGTTTCGATTGCCCAAAAGCTAAAGATTGCACAAAAAGTCCTTTGGAACCATTTCAATAAGGTTGGCTTTGTGGCCAAGCTAGAATTGATGGCCAGAAAAGTTTTGATGGGATTGGCAAGAAATCATTTGATATGAATTCTTAAACTGCAGCTCAACTGGCAAGTCTCATATCCGAAACACTGAATACCAAACTTTAACTCCTACACGAAAGAATACAAAAAGCGGTTTGGAGCTTGGAAGAGACATGACTAAACAAATTTAACTAGGAAAGATAAGAAAGAATTCTTTGAAATTCTAGCGTAAGACGCTAAAATCGCTGCACGGGGAAGTGTAACATAAAATTTATATCTACTAAATTTTACGTCACAACATAAAACAATAATAAGAATTAAACAATAACAAATAAAATAAAACAAGTATTAAACCCTCCACCAAATTTAAAAAATAACCACAAAACAATAGCAAAACTTGTAAACAAAACACCGTTGCAGTCACAAGGACAAAACACCAGCATATATCACACTTCTCGTGTATAAAAGGCGAAGCAAAATCGCAATCGAGACAATCAGCACCACAACGTACTTACGATCAAATTGTATTAATAGTACTGCGTAAATTTACATTTCTTCAACAAAGCAAGTTTTAAGTGCGTTAGAAATCCACATTTTTAACCCTAGATCAATTATACTGCGAAGAAATTAACATTTGCTCTGCAGTCATTCTCAGGAGAGTCAGCAAGGTAACGAGCTAGAAAACAGATCGCTCCAAATATACATGCTGAAGCATCAGGAATAGATATTTACATTCCGGTTCTCATTTTTTTGTAATAGAAATACACATTTCTATTGCATGTTTATTACTAACGAAATCTACATTTCGTTAGTAGATCAAGTGGTAAGGTGATAATTACACAGAGATATTATCATCCATACCAAATCCACGGCTAACGAAATCAACATTTCGTAAGTGATCATTTCCAAGGTGGTGATACTTTCTATTGGCGATCACCAATGAAACGTTCCTGTACAAACGAAATACCCATTTCGTTAGCAACCGTACAAGGTGTGGCAGAAATTTACATTTCTACTACGAATCCATTGATTTCACAGCAGAGAAACCTAGATTTCAGTAACAAAACTTTCCACTGTTCCTATAAAATAAATTTATTGTAGGACTGAACCTAGAATCTGGCGAGCAAAACTTCGGCGAGAAAAGTCCGTCACAACTTGAAAATCCTGTTCCAAATAACCAAAAAACTTTTAAATTCTATAAGAAATGTGCCGTTAAGAAGCCAAGGAGAAAACCTTATAACAATTAAGACCGTTTAGTAATATTAATACCTCACCGCTTAGTAAACAAGAAATTTCTGCTTCACAAATTGTTGCTTTTACATATAATGTCGTTCATTATTTTTTTTTTAAATAACTGTTAATTTTTTAAATTAAAACTCTATTGTTGTTTCTTTAGTTAAAATAAGTTAGAAACAAAAATTAATTTTAGCAAAGATTAAATAAGTTATGCCAAATTCAAGAAAAATTTTATGGGTGAACGTAGACTTTTTCTGCTATGTGTATTAAAGTGCTGCATCAAAACATTCCTTTTTGCGGTCATTCGTTACATTCTCAAATGTGTACCATATTTACGAATTATTTCTAAAGCGAATACGAATGAATGAGAATAAACGGTCCGATAGAATGGAATGTGTGCTGCATTCGTTTCAATGGAGTGAGTATTTCAAATAATTCTATTTTTGCAATGAAATGTTTTATATGTTTTGTGTGCATTCGGTTGCCTGCGCAAATGTAAAGAAAGGTGCATGTGCGTAGAGATTTGCAATAATTGCAACAACAAAGTATGTAAATTAGGTTTTATATCCTATTAGTGGCACGCAACAATGCAAAAGTTGCTTAAACTGGTAGATTTATTGCAAAAAGTTAACTAATAAAAAAGGTTTCCTTCTTTGACCTTAGTTTTATATGATGTAATAAAATAATTCACCTCACATATTTATCTGTGAGTTTGTTTATTTACCCTAGAAAATATTTTTATGTACGATATGGTAAGAATATTTATTTCTGTCTTCTTGAGTCAAGAGAGATTTTTAGAATGTTTAGAAACATAAACTCAGTCAGTTTATAACTAACATAAAAATATCTGCTAGAATATGTACTCAGTTTCTGTATATATTAGCTGCGTTTCAACAAACATGATCCGCTCAATGATCAGAATCATCTTTGCTGAAACGATACGGATCACGTTTGAAAATAATTGGCAACGCATGAAATATGACAGTTGGGTTTGTGTACAAAATTTTTTGATTTATGTGAATAATTTTGGCGCTAAAAAAATAAGCAAGAAAATTTTGAATACAAGAAATCTAAAACTTGGAAAATAAATAAAATCTGTTGAAATGTCTGAAGTACGAAATGTAAGTTTTTATTTAGTATTTACTTAAAAACTTAAATTTAATTCTATAGTAAATAAATGGAAATTGTAGATTTTATTAGAATTATCGAGCAAAACTGACTCCTCCATTTTCTTTTTAAACACTAGTGCAAGTGTATTAAGCTCAAGGGATGAAGTGCATCAGCATGGATATAGTGGAAATTTTATGGAAACGATCAATAATTGTCCCGTTAAAGATTATTTGATTGGTATTTGCGCATAAAAAATACAATTGCTATATATTAATTATGTTTCATATTTTAGTAGATTTGTTAATAAAATCCAATCAGCAAATACAAAATAACCGTGGTGGTTAAAATAAATGCATCTCACCATAGCAATTAGGCTTATTTCAAAAGGAAGTATGAATATAGCTTAAACTTGCAAGCAGTTTACAATGGTTTTTTTTATAAACGTGTATGTTGGAGAGCCTGTTTCCTTATGTATTGTTCTGTTTTAATTAAATAAATGTATTCAACTTAATGTTTATATATTCATTTCAAATTAATTAATTTTAATAAATTATCAAACAACACTTTTTTAATAATATTAAAACGTAAATAATTAAAGTAATAATTTTAATTAATTTTAATAATTTTAATTTATAGTAATAGTAATAATTAAAACATTACTTCAAACAAAGAAATAAATAATAATGACATATTAAATAAATAAGTGCATAAAATAAATAATATATAAATAAAATCAATAATAAATAAATATAAATGTAGATTTGCTTATAATTTTACTATACCGTTCTATCGCATTGCCAACCTCATTTGCATTAAAATACGTTCCACTTTTATCTTTTACATACATACATTCCACATTGAACCAGAAAGTGAACCAGATCAATTGCTGGTTCACCCCATTGTTTTTGTTTTGCATGTAAAATTGAGCGGATCAGGTTTGCTGAAACGCAGCTATTGTATAGATTTTTATATAAATATGTAATTTAAGTACAGATCAATGCCACAACAATTTTGAAATAGAGATATTCAGTCAGGCGATGCTAAACATTTAATTTATATATTAAATTAATTTGTAATTTGTGATTTGCAACTTAAGTTATTGACGTTTTTGCGAGTTACGCAAAAAACTATTGAATAATAAAAATAAAGTAATTTGGGGCACCTTGAAATGTTGCCATCATGCATATGTAAGACTTTTAGAATTTTTGTTTATAAACAATAGTCTAAAGGCAGTTGAGGTGAGTTGGATTCGATAGTCAGTTGGAGAGAGTCAGTTGTGTTCTGTGGGTCAGCTTGTGCTCTGTAGAGCCATTAGGCTCTACAACCACAAATTGGATAATATAGATAAATTGATAAAGAAAAGAATTGAAGAAAAAAAAAAGAAAAAAAAATAGTTTGTAAACAATACAAATATATATATTATAAAATTGATTATATGACTTAAAAACAAAATAACATAAATGTATATTGAAAATTTGTTTAAGTGAAAATGTATGACAATAGAAATAAATAAAAATATTTGAATTACTTTTACTTAATGTCTACACAAAACTTGTGCGTTGTTTTTTGAAAGTGTTACTGTTATTCATTGGAAGCGAATCAGCAGTTAAGCAAACTATTTGTGTTCCAAAAAAAATAATAAAAACTTTGATTATTATTGTCGTCAGCTTGTCAAAGGAGCAAGCAAACAGCGGGTACTCCGAAGAACATAACATTATTTGACTCAGTCGATAATGATATGTCATGTTATTCGGAGTACCCGCTGTTATAAAAGTACTTTTAAAGTAAAATAAATAAAAACATTTTTAGTGAAATATTTTTATATATGACTAATATCTATTATACCTTCTGCTCAAAAAGTACCCGGATTTTGTAAATAAAACACACAAATTTAAATTTTATTCCAAATTTATTTTATATCCTTCAATATACGAAGGGTCAATTTGAGTTTCGGGAACAGGAAAAAGTCGCACGGCGCCAGATCTGGCGAATATGGTGCCTGAACGATGACAGTGATGCCGTGTTTTTGTCAAAAAATCGCATACAATAAGAGCCGTGTGTGATGGAGCATTGTCGTGGTGAAGAATCCAATTGTTGACTTTCCACAAATCTGGTCTTTTCTAACGGATGGACTCATGCAAATGCCGCATAACGCCGAGGTAATATTCTTTATTGATGGTATGACTAACTGGCCTCGAAAAAAAACAGTGAGCATAACTTTAATTTTCGAGCGACTTTTGCGCGGTTTTCTGGGTATTGGCTCGTTTTCGAAGCGCCATTCGCTCGATTGTCGACTGGTTTCGACGTCATACTCATAAACCCATGTCTCCTGTTATGATGCGATTCAAAAATCATTTCTTCACACACGTACTTTCGGTATTCGTTTTGCAAAAAATCAAGGTGTTTCGATACAAGTCGAGCTGCGACGCGTCTCATGCCCAATATATCATGTAGAATGTGGTGACCGGATCCATTTGAGATGTTTAAGTCACGAGCAATCTCCCTTTCAGTCATACGACGGTCTTCCAGCACAATTTTCTTGATTTTTGCCACGTCTTTTGGGTTTTCTTCGGTATTTGATGTTGATGGACGTCCAGAACGAGATAAATCTTCGATCACTTCACGACCCTCTTTGAATGATTTATACCACTCGTATGCCTGTGTTCGAGGCATAGAAGAGTCCCCGTAAGCTTTCTGCACCTTTTCAATGCTTCAACACATGAAATTTCTGAATTTTCCATAGTAAAAATCGCTAAATACACTTGAGTTAGTCTCACATTAACAGCTACTGTAAACAAACTAATTGACAGACTGCGCTTAAATTTGTACCATATATCAAGAAAGGGTATACCAACATAACAAAAAAAAATTTTGGAAATGGTGTATTACTTAAGAAGTAGTTAACAAAATCCCGGCAACTTTTTGGGCAAAAGGTATAGCATATCTTAATATTTTTGTATAATTGTAAAATACAATTACCTATTTTAAAAATTTTATTAATATTAAATATATTAATATATTAATTAATAATATATTTATTAATATTAATATTAAATTCATTACAATATTTTCTGCTGATTATTTTCGCTATATGGAAATACAATCAATATTTAGCAATATCAATAAAATAATAAAATGAAAAAATATAAGTTAGAAAACAAATTAATTAATATGTTAAACCTCAATCAAACCAGAGTTCTCATTTTTTTCATCAACTCTAGTTCTAATAAACATAATCCGCACATTATTGCAACGCACCCACCCTCGTCAAGCAACTGAGCACAATTTTTAAATTTGCTTAACTTCCTATCAAATTTCGTTTCTTACGTTACCTACCGTCTAACTTAGCCTTTATGAAAACGCTTAAATTTGAAAGTAAAGGAATTGCTGCAGATGGCGAATAATAATATTACTTGAAGAAAAGTTCTCTTTTGAATTATCTCTTTTGAGTTTTAAAATGAGTTATGAGTTTTCTAATAAAATATTTTCTCAATAACGAAATGCAGCTTTCACATATGTCGATAACATATGCCAGTTTTCACCATTTAGCAGCCTCATTAACTCATTAACTCATTAACATCTAACGTTTGTTTTCCAAAATAGTTTACCCGTAGCTCCATTAAAATTGGACATTTACTAAGAAAATGTATTACATCTTCTTTTTCTCCCGTATTGCACAGTGTGCATTACGCGTTCATATAGGGAGCGCTGTTGAGCTTTAACAGTTCTCCTAGAGTTTTGAAAATATATCCAATTGCTTCAGCACTGAAACGATCGGCGAAGTAACTGCTGTTGCCTAACTCAAAATTAAGTTGCCTATGTAAAACACGAGTTAAGCTTTGTCGACTTTCTGCTACGAATTTTTCTCTAAACGCAATACCGATTTTTACTAATATATTTTGCTGCCACTGCTTCCACGAATGTATGTTGTCGATTATCAGCGTTTCATCGTGGACCGTTGCTAGATTAGCCCACGTTTTAAAAAAGTGACTCTTCTTCTGCATTAGAGATGTAGCTAAGATTTTAGGTAACCGCGAGCTTTTAACATGCACTTGAAGTGGATTTCTAAAGAATACAAATACAGAGGTGACAAGCCAGTCTCCAAATAAATCATTCGAATGGGTGTGTTAAGCGGTGATCGCCATATTTTTTTTACAAAAAATCGTAAAAGTTTTTCTACTTCCTCATATTGAAGCACTCTCCACACCTGAGCCGCATAGCACATTAATGATCTTGTAGTAGTTTCGTAGAGTTGAAATTTTGTTTTGAACGGTACGTGTTTATTTTCAAATATATTTTTCCAAGAGCAGTTAATAGCTTATTTAGCTTCTCTCAATTTTTCCGTTAAATGTCTATTAAATGTCCAAGATACTTATATTCCTTAACTATTTCTACATTTTCTCCCCCTAATGTCCATATGTCTTCGTTTGTATATCGCCTGTGATGCTTTTTAAATACTAGCGCTTTTAACTTTTCAATATTAACTATTAATCCCCATAGCTTACAGTAACTGTGTAGCTCGTTTATCATAATTTGTAAACAATCGGGACTTTCTGTTAGGAGAACGATGTCATCTGCATACAAAAGAGCTTTAATATTTACACCATTTATAAATGCGCCTCCAGATAGATGTGTAACCACATCTAGATCGTCTATATAAAATGAGAAGAGAATCGGATTGAGTACGCAACATTGTTTAACTCCTGAATCAGTAGCAAACCATTCTGACAAGTGTTCCCCATCCCATACAGCTGCACGATTTTCGTTATATAAACTGGTTAGAATTTTGATAAATTTGGCTGACATGCCAATACTACAAAGTTTATAAAATAAAGCGTTTCTGTTTACTGAGTCAAACGCTGCTTTAAAGTCGACGAATAATGCATATAGCTTTTTTCCTTTTTCCGTATACTGCTTGGCTATACTTGTAAGACAAAAAATATTATCAATTGCTGAATATCCTTTCCTAAATCCTGCCTAGTATTCACTGAGTAAATTATATTCTGCTACCCAAGCCTTTAGCCTTTCAAGAAGGATTCCTGTGAATAATTTGACAGTGGAGTTTAAAAACAAAATGCCTCTGTAATTATTCGCAATCTGCGAGTTTCCTTTTTTAAAGAGCGGATAAATGATAGCTGTTTTGAACTTTTTAGGAGCTGTTTCGACATGTAATATTTTGTTAAAAACCAATACTAACTTTGTGATAAAATTTGAAGGTGCATTTTTGTAGAACTCTATGGAGATTCTGTCTTCTCCCGGCGTTTTATTTAAGTTGCTGTTTCTTAAAATTTTATTAATTTCTTCGGTAGTGATTTCATTATCCAACAGATTTTAATATTTGATATGGCGAAACTAAAAACATACCCAACTTGAGCATTCAATACCGTTGTGAAATAACATGACAAATGGGTAGAATTGAACTCTGTACTTTTGGTGAACTTTTGTCCATTAAGTTTTCGCAACATATTCCAATACGTATTGCTATCATTAACTGATCTTAAAGAGTTAGCTAACTCCGAGTAATATAAATTTTTTTTACGTTTACAAAGTAATTTAAACTCTTTATTTGCACTTGTATATAACTGTTGGATTTCCACTTCTTCATGCCGCTTTGCAGTATTTTTTTTTTTTTTTTTATTTATATTTAAACAAAATGAAGAGTTTAAATTTACAACAACTAGTCATATTGACTAACAAGAGGTTTTTTTTTTATTACAAGTAGGTTTATCTAAGTCTATCTAGGGTGAGCATATAGATACGAACTAGTCATCTCCTTGCTGGTTGAAACGCCTCAAAAGGTCATTAGGTTTGAAGCGGCATAAGCGTCTGTGAGTGACATCACAAAGTAGCGCTGGAATGGTGCTGTTTAAGTGTTGTCTCAGCCTGTCATAATGTTTTTTAGCAGCCTTCTGAATTTCTTGTTTGACAGTAGGTATTTCAAGGTCACGATGTAGATCAGAATTTCGCACATACCACGGAGCGTTAACTGCATCCCTGATTGCTTTGTTTTGAAATCTTTGCATCATATCGATTATATGTTTTTTCGCACAGCCCCAGATTTGGACACCATAGAGCCAGACCGGCTTGAAGACTTGTTTATAGATCATAAGCTTGTTTTGCTGAGATAATTTAGAATTCCTTCCAATAAGCCAAGTTAACTTTTTGTATCTTATTTTTAGCTCATTTAATTTTTTCTTGACGTGTACTTTCCATCTCAGTTTGGCATCTAGACTCATACCCAGATATTTCGCAGAATTTGCAACTGGAATTTTTACGCTATTTAGAAATAATGAAATTTGATTTTCTCTTTTGTTAGTAAAGTCTACATGATTAGATTTTGAACTGTTTACTATCAGCTTCCATTTATTTGTCCACTGTTCAATTTCTTGAAGAGCGATTTGAAGCTTAGTGGTAGACACCTTGTTGTTTGGACCTGTGGCCATTAATACCGTGTCATCTGCAAAAGTTCCAACAATACATCTTGGGTTCACTGGCAAATCATATGTGTACAGCAGGTACAGCAATGGGCCTAGTATACTCCCCTGAGGGACCCCGCGATTTATAGGATATAATTTCGAATACGCGTCAAGTAGTTTAACTCGATAGTACCTTTCGCCAATATACGATTCCAGTAGTTTACAATATTGCTGTGGCAGGATAGTGTTTAACTTATATATCAGGCCAGAGTGCCAAACCCCGTCAAAAGCCTTTGATATATCCAGAAACACAGCTGAACAAGTTTCTTTGTTTTCTAAAGCCTTTTCTATTTCGTGCGTAACTCTGTGTACTTGTTCGATTGTTGAGTGTTTTTTCCGAAATCCAAACTGATGATTTGGGATAAGATTTCTTTGACAAACTACTTTTTCAAGTCTTTTACAGATAAGCTTTTCGAACAGTTTTCCTATGGTTGGCAGGAGAGAGATTGGTCTATATGAAGTTGGAGAATGTTGGTCCTTATCTGGTTTTAGTACCATCACCACTTCAGCGACTTTCCAATAGCTAGGGACATGATTTAATTTTATACTCGCATTAAATATCTGTGCAAGTTTGGCTACTCCTTTTGGAGGTCGCTTTTTCAACACTTCACTAGTTATGAGGTCATATCCTGGTGATTTCTTTAATTTCAATTTTTTGATTTCCCCAGTTACTTCTTTATTTTTTATCCGCATAATAGCTTCATCATCTATGTTGTCATTTGGCTCTATATGATGGGTTTCTTCTTGATTGAAGGTATTACTTAAGTATTCAGCCAAAACTTGTGCCTTTTCAATATTGCTTTTTGCCCATTCATTATTATCTTTTTTTAATGGAGGATTATGAGTGATCGGTCTTTTATATTTTTTCATAGCTTTCCAGAGAGAATAGTTAGTTTTGCTATCATATGTCAAGTTTGATATTTCTTAACATTTTCATTTTTAAAATTACTGATTTCTCTTCTTAATTTTTGAGTGGCATTATTAAGGTTTGTTTTATCTTGTATTAATCGTGATTGTTGCCATTTTTTACGTAATTTTCTTTTATTATAGACTAGATTTAAAATTTCGACCGGATAGTTTTTATCAAATTGCTTACTATTCTGCAGTGGAGAACTGCGCCATGCCGATTTTTGAATTTCGTATTTTGCAGGATAGGTCAATATTTTCATTTATCTGGGCCTTAAAATAATTCCAGTCTGTTAGACGGTTTGTTAGTGTCTGTTTAGGTAGCGTAGATAGAATATTACATCCATAAGTAAGCAATATTGGAGAATGGTCAGAATTTAAGTCAAGTCCTGTTTTAACTTCAATGTCTCTTTTTTGAATTTTATTTACAATAAAGAAATCAATGACATCTGGTAATTTATTTCTATCAGTTGGCCAGTATGTTGGAGAGCCAGTGGAGAGAACTTCAAAACCTGTGGCCTGACATGCTTTAAGTAATTCCTTACCCTTTGTGGTATTTAGTCTTGACCCCCATTGAACATTTTTTGCGTTAAAATCACCACCAATTATTGCTTTATGTTTGTGTAATTTTAATAGATCTATGTATTGTTCATATTTTACGTTATGTCTTGGTGGACTATAGATGGACGTTATTTGTATTTTGGAACCACTCTCTTCGACTGCAACGGTTGTTGCCTGAAACTCTTCATTAGAGAGTTTATTATCTTGATAATGCTTAATGTTGGATTTAATTATAACGGCACTTCCGCCTCTAGCATTATTGCTTGGATGAATAGTATGATAAATATTATAGTTTTTAAAATTGATATACGATTCTTTTGTAAAATGAGTTTCGCTTATTAGGCATATGTCTATATTTTCTGTTTGCAGAAGTAATTCTAATTCGTTTTTGTGTTGAAGCAAACCATTTGCGTTCCATTCCATAATTTTAAGAGCAATCATACAGATGTACAGTTATGTTTTTGTTCTAAGTTGTCTAGGCGATTTTCTATTGCCATTAGTTTTTCAAGAATAACAGAGAGGACATTTTGTGATTCATCAGATATATTTATTTTATGGGCTATGGAGGTTGTTGGCTTGATAGCGTCTGCATATGATACTTTAGCGATTCTTCGACTTGTGTATACTATTGGTCTTTCGATATTATCTGTTTGAACTGGGACAGGACCTTTTTTTGTTTTTTGGTCTCTTAATTTTTGAAGCTCCTTTGCGACTACACAACCGCGATATGACGCTGGGTGTTGCTCCCCACAGTTGCAACATTTTGGGTGACTATCATCGGGTTTTTCACAATTTATAGTTTCATGCTTACCTGCACATTTCACACACCTAGGCTGCTTTTGACAGTAGTTTTTGGTATGGTTGAAAGATTGACATTTGGTACACTGCGGGATAAGTTTAGAGGGTTTTATTGTTTCTATAGATACTATTGTGTTTAATATTTCTTTGATTTCATGGATTTTGTTCGTATCTTCTACTGACTCAAAGGTTAGTATGAACATATCCAGAGGTTTCTTGATTTTAAATTGTAGCTTATTAAGTGCGCTGACAATTTTAAAACCCTTTTCTGTAAGGTCGCCTACAATATCTTCAGGGTCGCATGAGTGATGCAGGTTTTTTGCTATAACTCTTATTGGTCTAACCTGTTTATGTTCATAAGAGTGCCATGAGAGATTTGCTTCATTTAGAGCTCGAGTTACTTCCCGATAATCGTTACCATCGAAAGTGCTAATTTTACATAAGTCGTTATTCATTAGTTTCAGCAAAAATTTATTTTTGCTTTCCTTTGTGATAATTTTTCTTATGTGATTGTAATTATCAGAGACAGTTACCATAATTGGAGGTGGACGAAGCTTGGTTGATGTCTCTTCCGTTTCGTTAGAATGCTTTTGTGTCACATTGTTGAGAATTGGTGACACACTTGGAGATGTAGTAGCTTTGCGCTTTTTTGAGGCTCTTTTATTATTTTTTTTAACGATCCAGTCGGTTTCTCGAGCAAGCTCTTCCTCGTCTGTTTCGTAAGTTATGGTGGTTTGCTCTTTCGGAACATTGTTGTTAGTAAGTTGCGACCTTAATTTTTGGTTTTCACTTTTGAGTTGGATAATTTCTTGATGAAGTTTGCCGCATAAGACTTCTAATTCTCTCATTTTTTTATTAAGAGCTTCAGTATTTTTGTCATTAGTGTGGCTGGTGTTTGTGGACATGTTAATTTCGTATGGAACTATATCTTTTGGACTGTTTGGAGAAGTTATGTTTAAATTATTATTTTTATTACTAATTAATTTAATTTTATTTGCTATAGCAATCTCACTAGCGGTTTTTTTAATGTTTATTTCGGTTTTCGATTTACCTATAGATTTGTTTATAGGTTGATCGTTTATTTTAATGTCTTCTGCATTAAACGTTATGTAGCCATTTAGGCCATTTTCACTTATTAGTGACTGTCTTCGTATATTACTTTTAGAATTGTTCATAAAAATTAAATATTAAAAGAAATAAATTTTTTAGTTTGATGACAACTGATTTTATAGTATATATATAGAATATTAAATTTTTACAAAAGAATTAAAAATATACACTGTGGCAACGCCACTTTTATAAATTGCAACTTTCGTTAAAGAA
Organism: Teleopsis dalmanni; assembly: GCF_002237135.1. Taxonomy (NCBI): domain Eukaryota; kingdom Metazoa; phylum Arthropoda; class Insecta; order Diptera; family Diopsidae; genus Teleopsis; species Teleopsis dalmanni. Next base: position 110,613,140 of record NC_051847.1, on the reverse strand, counting down.
TAAACAACAGTATGAAGTAAATAAAATGTTCGCTTTCGTGCTGACTCGCATTCTGCATCATATCATGCTTGGTTATATTTTCTTTCTAAGTGTTTTGGTTGTAAGGGTTGTGCCGCTCTTTTAATACAATGCGTTAACAATTCAATTCCTCTTTCAGCTGTTAGTTTGTTGTCTTCCATTAAAAATAACTTGTGCTCTAAATTTAGGGCAAACTTATGTGTATTTCGATCTGACCATAACAGCTTCGGGAGTAATTTTAATTCCACCTGTTCTAAGTTTTCAGTGCTTCTACTGCGTTTTCTTCTGTTTCCACTACGTTCTACTAGAACGGTCATTTTACCGTCTTTTTCTGACATTTTTTTAGTATCTTTTATTTTTGTTGATGCCGAAACTTGGAGAACATCAATGCATAGTTTTTGTACTTGTTCACCTAATGCATTGTTCGCCAGTAGAACTTTGAAAATTAAATTTTTCTTTTTGCTTGCGTTTCAGCGTAGAAATCCTTCTACTATCTAGAGCCCTATATGCTTTGAGATTTTCAACTTCTTTTTTTAGATTTTCGTTTTCTTGCCTTAGCGCCATGACATCCTCAGAGAGGTAAGTAATTTTTTCTAAAACTTCTTTGTTACCATCCTTAAATTTATCTTTTAGTTGGTTCACACTCAGATCGCCTATTTTAACAGTACAATTAGAGTAACTCGGTCCGTCGTTAGGCGAGATTTCAGCTAACATCCTTTTAGCCGACGGATTATATGATGTCTTCACGTTTTTTGATGGCGTACGATGCATGCTTGTTAATTGATAAATTTTATTATTTTTATTTGGCAATACTCGAAACAGCTGTATGGTCAGCCAAAAATTCAATTAATTAAAATAATTTAAAAAAATAAATTCTTGTTGTTTCACTTCGAAACCTCTTTATGTAAATATAACAAGTTTCTATTAAAACTATAATAGTCACTTTCGTCTGGAAAATTTGACGTTAAATTACAACTTATTCACAAAAATATGGTTCTCGCCAATAAATATTGGTTCTCGCCCGTGCGACTAGTGGAGTAACATTAGCATGACTTTCTCAGCATTACGTTCCTAGATTAGGTTCTATACATAAGAAAGAACAAATCATGCAACAAATAATGCCTCTACGAATAGAATAGTTTTGAAATTTAACAATTAAAAATAAAAAATATAATTAATTAATTAATTCAATTATTCTACAGCTGGTTTATGATTTCGTTCTAATATAAATACAGCAAGTAAAATTGTTAATAACAAAAATCTCCAGCAAAAATATGCGAACAAAAAAAGTCAAGTACGGCTTTGGATCAGTTGGTTAAGGTGCGCTGATTCTGAGCTTCACATTTGGCAGGACCCGAGTTCGATTCCTGGTACTTGCAGTCTCAAAAATAATTATTTACGAATAATTAAATACAAGAATTATTTCCAAGACCACTGATGATGGGTATTTGGCAATACTCGAAACAGCTGTATGGTCAGCCAAAAATTCAATTAATTAAAATAATTTAAAAAATAAATTTTTGTTGTTGTTTCACTTCTGTTCGAAAACCTCTTTATGTAAATATAACAAGTTTCTATTAAAACTATAATAGTCACTTTCGTCTGGAAAATTTGACGTTAAATTACAACTTATTCACAAAAATATGGTTCTCGCCAATAAATATTGGTTCTCGCCCGTGCGACTAGTGGAGTAACATTAGCATGACTTTCTCAGCATTACGTTCCTAGATTAGGTTCTATACATAAGAAAGAACAAATCATGCAACAAATAATGCCTCTACGAATAGAATAGTTTTGAAATTTAACAATTAAAAATAAAAAAAAATATAATTAATTAATTAATTCAATTATTCTACAGCTGGTTTATGATTTCGTTCTAATATATAAATACAGCAAGTAAAATTGTTAATAACAAAACTCCAGCAAAAATATGCGAACAAAAAAGTCAAGTACGGCTTTGGATCAGTTGGTTAAGGTACGCTGATTCTGAGCTTCACATTTGGCAGGACCCGAGTTCGATTCCTGCTACTTGCAGTCTCAAAAATAATTATTTACGAATAATTAAATACAAGAATTATTTCCAAGACCACTGATGAAGGGTATTTGGCAATACTCGAAACAACTGTATGGTCAGCCAAAAATTCAATTAATTAAAATAATCTAAAAAAATAAATTTTTGTTGTTGTTTCACTTCTGTTCGAAAACCTCATTATTTTTTAACTAATTTGTAAATTACCTTAAAACTATGCTATGTTTCTGTTTTGCCAAATAGATTTACGATTATCCATTAGTTCGAAATATATGGTTTGTGTACCAACTACCTTAAATTTATTTTGTTTATTCTATGTTATTTTACATGCATTACATAAACTATATCTATCATAATTTTTACAATTAAATGTATATTAGTTGTCTCTGTCAACAGTTTGCTTAGCTATTTTTGACTTATTTATACAATTAATTATAGGACTGTCTCTATCAGATTTTTATTACGTTATTAAAAAAAAAAATCGCTCTTATTTGGCTACTAATGTATGATCCACAAAAGAGCGCCTCATTTATTTTATTTAAAAAAAAAAAGCAAAAACACCCGCAAATTGGATGCTTTAAGTTGTGAAAACTATTATTTGATTTAATTACTTTATGCATTTGAAATCGTACCGCAACTTATTGTTCCAACCTTCATTTCCGTTTACTCGTTTTTTCCTTTTAGTTTCCGACGCTGTAAGTTTGATACTTTTTACTTTTTTTTCACTTAAATAAAAGCGACTGCAAAACATGTCCGACTGTTACGTAAGTCTCTATCCAACTCCGGAATTTTATATTTATTGTAAAACGGAGTAGACGTGTTTTTCAGTTGTATAAATAAAGTCGTAGTTTCTTGCACATTAGTAGTCCATACGAGGCACAGAACTAACAACCTAGAAGAAAAGTCCACTTAATCCGAAAAAACGCAAAATTAACAAGGGTTAATAAGCGTTTGGGGAATCATTCTCGTAGAAATATAAAAGGGAAAATAAAGGAAGTTAAAAACAAAACCCACAAAACTAAGAAAGTTTTGGTAAATTTAAAAACAATAATCAGAAAAAATATCAGAAAAAAACGAAGGTCATCTATCTGTCCAGATGAAACAATACCAGGCACTCATATGCGAGATCCAAATAGGAAATAATTTGGTGAAGGTAGAAAAATGTTGGAAAACTCTTGTTTTAAATCACAAAGTGATTTTGAATAAGATAGGCGCAGTAGATTATGAATATTTCAACAAGAACTTGTACACCGACGCTGAGAAGAAGTATAACAATTATATAAAAAAAGGAACATCAAGAGCAGTATTAGGTCCACCATGAAGAGCAGCATCAGGAGCAGCATCAGGGGCAGTATCAGGTTCAGCATCAGAAAGTAAATATGAGGAAGAAACAAAGGCAACACTATATACAAGAGAGTCAATAAAAACATACGATATATTGTTTTGTGAAATAGGAAAATATATAGTCAATATTGAGGGAAGACTTAAGTATGACGATAATTTAAAAAATAATTTAATAAAACATCAATGGAAGGTGAGTTCCTTATGGGAAAGAATTCAACAAACATTAGCCATTGATATGAATGTAAATAATTTGGAGATCGTCCAGGATGAAAAATATATAAGAATTCAAGATGACTACATGTCACTTAGGTTAAATTTGGACGAAAGAATACATAGCATGGGAAAAAATATGGAGGAAGCGTCGAAGATTTCAATTCCTGAAGTATTGCGAATTAAGAAATTTGGAGGAGCCCAAAAAGAATGGATATCCTTTGCAGCAGAATTTAATTTATTTACGCAGTAAAAAAAAAGTGTCAACCTCAATTAAACTAAGGCACTTAAGATCATTGCTGTATGGAGAAGCAAGGTCAATGGCACATCACCTACTGTTGGATAGTGACGAAAACTACGAAGCAGAATGGGAGTTTTTAAAAGAGAAATATGAAAATAAAAGAAATGTATTTTCAACCGCACTTAATGAGCTGATGGATTTACCGGCACTAGATGGAAGAAAACTCCATCAACAGATTTATATCTACAATTAACGAGTGCAGTTTCATCATAAAGCAACAAGCAGCTATATATGATGAAGCTGATGTTATCTTAGCATATATTGTGTTATGAAAATTTAAAGGAGAAGTAAAGCAGCAATACGAACACACCATTAAAAGAAACAGGGAAGTTCTACAATTAAATGATGTCAGGAAGTTTTTGTATGAACTGCAATCCTCATTTTCATTAGAAGAAGTTACAAGACAACCACTGTATAAAGCCCGGGAGAATCAAATGAATCAATTTTGTAAATATTGCAATAAACCAGGACATTTCATGATAGAATGTTATATGTTCAAAAAACAAACGCCAGAGGAAAAAAAGAAAATTTTGATAAAACTAAATATATGCCAAAAATGTTTTAAACATGACTCTGCAACTAAATGTGACAAAATAGTGTCATGTCACGAGTGTAAAGGAAATCATCATACACTATTAAATCAACAAAAAGAAAATAAAAAAATTGGAAGAATTTCAAAAAATATGACCACCAACACAAAAAAAGATACTGTTCTTGCTACAGCTATGGTTAACGTAAGTACAGTAAATGGAGAGAAAATATTATTAAAAGCTCTAGTAGATAGCGGATTCCAAACAACATTAGTATCAGAAGTAGTACAAACTTTAAGATTACCGAAGATTAAAACAACAACGAAAATCACAGGATTTTCATCCAAACATGTAGAGTTATCAAAATTTAAAGTAAATTTGGAAATCTCGACGCGGTAGAAGCCATTGTAATGTCAAAACTACATAAATCTCTTCCAAGTAAATCATTCGAAATATCATCGATGAAATTGAATAAGTATACTTTAGCAAATCTTTGTTTTAACATTGAAGGCACAATCGACATTATAATTGGATCAGATTTGATACCTGAAATTTCACAAACAAAAATTCGAAAAATTAATGGAATGATCTTGCAAGTGACTTCTTTGTATGGATAGTTTCAGGTAATATAGAGCGTACAGCAAGTGCTACAGTAGATATAGCAGATCTAGATCGGTTTTGAGAAATCGAAGAAGAAGCAGAAGACATCAGCAAAGAAAATTAACGATGTGAAGAGCACTTCAAAGCAAATACTAAACGAACTGAAGATGGAAAATTTACTGTAGCAATTCCTTTCAAAGATGATAAACAACTAGGCAACTCCAGGAAATTAGCAATGGCAAGATTATTAACCCATTTCGTACCTCCGTGTGGTACACCACACGGCTAACTTTGAAAATTATTTAAAAATATATAAAAGTAATTAATTCAATGTTTTTTATTTTTGTTACTTTGATATCTTAATAATATATAAATACATATTTCGAACAGTTTTCATCTGTTCATGAGTTTATCTGGTCAGAAAAAAAAGTGTCCAAAAAATGCTTTTTTTAATCAAATGAAAATTAAAATAAAAAAAATAAAAACTAGTATATTTGTTATAATATTGGTTCACAAAAGTCCAAACATAATTTTCGTAATATTTGCCGACGCCTTAGTAACAGTTTCTTGCCACCAGACGCCGGCAAAAAAGGCTGGGCCCCATAACAATATAATGATGAAACAATGCCATATAAATGTTTGTCGATAGATAATGAAATAAAATGAGACTAATCTCTCTAATAAATATGATACTCTTCTAATTAACTTAAACTTGTGTTTTTTACTATGCATTATAGTAATAAGTCTATTTTAATATTTAATTGCTGGTTGAGTTAGTCTGAATTTGATTGTTAAATATAGGGCTTACATTTATTCATTCTAAAGGTTCTGTCGTCAATTTTTTACTGTAAATAAAATTATAATGTTGTGCCCAAGATATTTAAGAAATCAGGAACTATTACATATTATTGACAATTGGTACTCCGCTACCAAGTGCCAAGTGACACTCCGCTACCTATTGAATAATAATGTTTGCCACCTGATAATGTTGCTGGTGAATCGGATAATGAAATGATTGACTACGGAAGTTGTATACGAATCAAATGCACAAGATTATGGTGGTGTTGTAGAAATGCCTGAGTCGCAACTATTCAGATTGGAATTTGTAAAACCAATACGTTTCGGTTATAAGCTATGAACCCTTTCTGTGGATAGTGGGTATATCTTCCAATTTCTGCCATACTGCAGTGCAACTGACAAATACAACAAACAATTGGGAATCGGTGCATTTGTTGTAAAGGAATTATTGAGCCATTGTGAGTATCCATTACAACATACTGTATGATTCCGTTGAACCCATAGTAAATGTGTTACACTATAGCAGAGAGAATAAAAAGGTTGGCCTCGCAGCTTCAAGTTATCAACAGCTACTACCGACTCATGGGCGGCGTCGATTTGCATGACAATGGAGTATCGGGAATAGAAGCAAAAAGGGGTGGTGACCATTATGGGTACAGTGTTTAGATAGCGCTGTAGTAAACGCTTGAAAACTAAATTTGCTTTGTCGCTGCTTCTACCAACACAAAACCGATACCTCATTAAGACTTTAAGAATTTCATCGCCAGAAATCTTGCATCAGAGAACTCAATGTTCATTACAGAAACTACCTCTTATCTCCCGGGAAATTAAAAATCGCCACCGCTGAATTCCATAAAAACTCAAAATCGCCACCGCTGCATTGTTTGTAGACCAAAAGCCACAGTTTTTACCTGTGAAAAGTGTTATTTAAATGGTCATGTAGAAAATTGCTTTAAAATTTCCTATGAAAATAAACAATATTACATTGAATGTAGACAAAGACGCAAGTAAACTTATTTTTACATAATACAATACATATGTAATAATTCAAATATATTTTTTGATTAGTAAATACTTAAAAAGCATAACACATAAAATTTAATACTTACACGTATTTTATACAACTTAAAATGATACTTACTTCACCATAAATGTAACTAAATACCATATTTGCGAATAAAACACATATAAAAGTGTTTGTACTATCGAAGAGAGAAAAATGTGCTATTGGTCCCAGCGTGTAGTTGACCACAGGCACTTTCCCGGAAAACTACTTTTCAAAAAAAAAATTTATTTATGCAGGGAATATTTTTAACTTAAAATAAGACTTTTCTGAAAATTTCACCATAAAATTCCAAGTTTGAACTTGCCTGGTACTTAATGGGTTAAGTATGGAAAGAAAATTTGTTCAAAATCCATCTCTAAAAGAAGAGTACTCCAAACTTAGGCTATATGAAACCAGCAAATTCGTTTAATAAAGGAAAATATTACATGCCTCATCAAGCTGTTATTAGAAATTCAAGTAACACGACTAAACGGCATAATGATGGTTGGTCCCCGCTTACAGAGAGACATTTTTGAAATAATTGCTAAATGGAGAAAATGGCAATTTGTTCTAGCTGCAGACGTGGAAAAAATGTATAGGCAGACAAAAATTTCTAAAGAAGACCAGGAGTACCAACATGTTCTTTGGAGGGAACAACCATCGCATCCAATTAAAGAACGTAAATTGACAACTGTAACTTATGGTATAGCATCAGCACAATTTTTAGTGGTAAGAGCATTGCAAGAAATGGCACGTGATTCAAAGCCGAATTACAGGATACAGGAATTAATTAAAAATGATTTCTGCATAGACGATTTACTGACAGGAGGCGATTCAATTGAGAGAATTTACAAGATCACCTACAAAAATATGGGTTTCACCTTAAAAAATGGCTTACCAACAATAAAAAGGTAGCATTGCAATTTAACGCAAAGATCACTAATAATATTGTAAATATCACCGAGAATGAAGTAACTAAAACTTTAGGGCTGCAGTGGGATCCTGCAACAGACTGCTTTTCATTTAAGATTAATGTAGATATAAAAAATATAGCAACAAAACGAATAGTTTTGTCAACTATTGCAAAAATATTTGCTCCGATAGGATGGCTAGCACCAATAATAATTGTGGCAAAATTATTAATTCAACAATTATGGCTAAATAATAAAAAATGGGATGATCAATTAGAAGATGACGCAGCTAAAATTTGGTATAAGTACATAGAACAACTATCAATGATTGAGAAAATAAAGAGACCACGTTGGATTAAGTCAACAAATGAAGCAAAATTTATCAACAAATGAAGCAAAAAAAAATGATTCTACATGGATTTGCAGATGCTTCAGATAAGGCATATGCAGCTGTTTTGTATGCAGTCGTTAATGGAATAACTACTATCGTTGCAGCCAAAACAAAGGTTAACCCTATTAAAAACAGGAAAAATATACCAAAATTGAAACTCTGTGCAGCACATCTTCTAGCAAAACTAATTGAAAAAACAAAGCTAATCATAGATAATAAGGTCCAAATATATGCATGGAGTGATTCAAGAATCTGTCTGGCATGGATAAAAAATAATAAAAACAAAGAGAAATTCATAAAGTCAAGAGTTCCTGATATTCAAAAATTGTTGCGTAACATTAACTGGAGATATATACTACTGATAATCCAGCAGATGTTGCGTTGAGAGGAATACATCCAGAAAAATTACAATATTGATATTGAATTCCAGACTGTACAATTGGTAATTTGGACCGGTTAAAGTTTTTACAAAAATTAAGAATGGATTTTTGGAAAAAATGGAAAGAGAAATACTTGGTGACACTGCAACAACGAAATAAATAGCAGAAAATATGGGAAAATTATAAGAAGAGACAAGTAGTTATAGTTAAAAACGAATTGATTCATCCAGCAAAATGGCCAATGGGAAAAATAGAGGAAATACATCTCGATAAAAACCAAAGATGGCTGCATAAAAAGACCAATAGTCAAGACTTGTCCACTAAGAATTGAAGAAAACATATTCGAAGTGGAATCAGGATATAAGCATGTGTCACACATATCAACAGCTGAACATAAAAAGAAGCCAGCAAAATTAAGAAAGGGTTACAACATTTTAAAGTATTTCTTTGCGCTATTATGGTTATCTACAGGCAACGCTGAAGTAATTCGGAGAGGATCAGTAAATTAACTTAGCTAAAATACCTTCCTATACATGGACAAAATTGGAATAGTTCATCGAGTATCAACACCATGGAACTTAGTAGTTTACTATAATATGCAACCGTATTTTAAAGCAGTAGACCACAAAGAATTTCTAATAACATCGCTACAAGGAAATATGTCTTAAGCTGAAATCATTCGAAGATCAATGCAAAACTACGGTGACCAACATGGGAAACAGAATTTCCGAACTAAAGGAAAACGATAAATTATTCAATCATCGAAGCAGTAGTCGTAAAAAGAGAGCTCGTTTTGGATTCATTAGTTCTTTGTTTCATGTTTTGTTTGGAGTGTTAGATGAAAATGATAGAGAAGTTATTGAAAATAATATGAGGAATGTTCTGTCAAATCAACAGATCAAAACCATCTGATTAAGCAGCAAACTATAGTAGTGGAATTTACTGTTAATATTTTAAAGAAAACAACCAATGAAGTCAATGATCACTTTGCAAAAATGTACATCGAAGTAAATAACATCAGAGAGACACTTAAAGAACACTATATGGTTTATCGAGAAACAATTAATTTCTTGATGATGATCAAGAATTTAGAAAACTTTTTAAAAGAAGCTGAAAAAATTCAAACTCTAATCATTACATTGCTAATTGATATCAACCATGGGAAGATAAATACAAATCTGATAAAACCCTCCAAATTGGAGGAGGAAATCCGAAAAACACCTACAGATGTATCTTCAAAGAAAATATGGAATCAGAAGTCTGGATTGAATTAAAATCAAAATCTAGTTGGTTGTACAGCTACAAAGAGAATGCATCAGTCCATATCTATTGTTTAAATGAGATGCAGGAAATACTACCATTGGGTAGGAAAAGAATACTATCACTCAACAAAGGTTGTACAGGAAGCATTGGCAGAACAACGCTTACGGCATCAGCAAGAATAAATACTAATCTACAGGATGGCTTCAGAACGTGTTTGTTAAAGGAAACAGATAACTCTACTGGTGAATTTATGCACCCATCGGACCATTATCTAATCAATCAAACGATGCAAATTAAGGAATTAGAAAGGAAACTGGGCATTCTTAAAGAAGATAAGCTGCAACTCAGAGAACTTGAATGGCATCATATAGGTGCGCATACAGCACTAGGTATTTCATTAGCATTAGCTATGGTTCTAGTAATATTATTGTATAAGCAATTTGGTTGTAAAAAGAAATCTGAAAAAATTAATATAGTTTTCTCGGCAGGAGATTCTGGCCCCTTGCAGAATGTTTAAATTTGAATATGTGTCTACGCGCCAATTACCTAAATAACATATTCAGTTATTTGGGTATTAAATATTTTAGTATTTTATTTAATATTTTAGTAAATTAAATTATTTTCTAACAAGGGTTTTTCAAGGCCTTAAAATATTTCGTTACCAAGGTTCTTTTAAACATTAAAATATGAAATGTAATAACAGGGATTTATTTAAAACAATAGGATCAGTTAAAAATATGAAATGTAATAACAGAGATTTATTTAGAATAGGATCAGTTAAAAATGTAAAATGTAAATTAAAGGAAAAGGAAGTAATTAAAGGTAACAAAGAACAAGGTTAAAGGAAATGTATATCTAAAAGAAAAACCCAAAACTAATCAAAACTAATTATTAAACTATGTAAAATTTAGTATTTGAGAACAAAAAAAAAAAAAGTAGTAGTTTCTTGCACAATATTAAAAGTTTGAGTCTTTTTTTGCATACTCTAGTTATTTACAGGATATAGGATAAGGAACCAACACCAAACACCGTACATTGTATAAGAAATTAAAAGAATTTATAGCAAAAATATATCATACCCTGTACATGTTTGTGATGCTTATGATGATCGCTATGTTTAGACTCATATTTTTGTTTGTTATCTGTAGTTGACGTCTCCGATTTCGTAATGTCTTACAAAAATAATTTTTTGAGTTGGCAAGTATGAATTTAGTAATGCATGATAATAAAATTTAAAACATGAAAGAAATAATATAATTTCGCACTTTTTAATCTGAAACTAAAAAAATTGTCATAACCTTCTTATTTCATTTTTCAGTCGCAAAAAACAGCTTAACATCATTTAAGGTCCGTTGTCATACAATTTTATTTAAATTAAAAATAATAAATATAAGATGTCGCAAGTCGCTGATCTACGTACAATTAAAAAACGAGATTATAAAACAGTTTTAACAAAAAATTATTAAAATTTTGCTTTGCTTTGCAAAGCAACCATACCAACAACTATTAAATGCATGTTCTTTTCTTACTTGCTTTAATAGAAATGTACAAATTTCTTTTAATATTATACTAACAAAGTTTATATAATCCAGAAAATGTGTTTATGTTGGTAAGCAAATTGTTATTGCGAACCTATTGATGGCCTATTTTAAGAAAAAACTCGTCAAATTTAAGAACGTCTTGCAAAATCTTACTAAATTTAATTTTTTCAGTGAAAGTCAAGTAAAATTGAATATGAAAATAATGTCATATTTTTTTTTACTGAAAAGAGCAATTTACGCAGAAAGTATTGGAAATTTTTAAAGTATTAATCTAGTAAATTATAAGATTTTATTTCTACTGACCGTTTTGTTTGAGTAAAAATTACATTTTTTAAATATAATATGTATTTTTTATTAGTTTCAATTTTCAAATTTTCGAGAGCATTTGAGACAGCGTAACATCCCTGTCGAAATTTGAAAATGCTACACAGACTTTACTCATACATTTTTTTTCAAGTAAAATTTGTATTCATGTGTGAATCAGCTGTTTTGGTTTTAATTTCAATTTTTGTGTTGTTTTTTGCGCGGAGTTAATGTTCTACCACATAGGGGTAGTATTTGCTCAATTTAAGCGGCCAAAAAACCAATTTTTGAAATTAATTTTTAATAAAAATTTTTAAATGGGAACTTATTAAATAGAATACGCTAAAAGATTATGGTTTTTTTAGTTTTCTTTGTAGTGTCATTCGCATGAACAACTGATTTGAAGTGGAGCATTTTAAAATGTAAATTTTTGCTTGAGTTGCAACTTACGCTAGTAGCTAATAAAAAATAATATTAATACTGACAACATTTTTGAAAGATATAAATTATGACACTGTTTAAAGCAGGTAATTAGAGATCTACTTATAAAATTTATTGTAGATATTCTGTTTTAGTGCTATTGCGGCGTTAATCTAAAAGTTGCTATTTGAATGAATTATTTCGATCTAAGCGAATGCATTATAGTTAAAAAGTTATAAAATTCCGCAATATTCCACTATGATATTAACTGCATTATAAAGGTGGAAGTTTCTTTATTTAAGAAAAAAACTTTGGCTGCGAATTTTTGAAGCAATATTTTGCATTGCTTCGTATACAAAACGAGTAAACATAATATTTAGATAATGTTGGAGAATAAATATTGTTATGTCTGAAATATAAAGGTCTGTAACATTGAAACATTGAAGATAAAGTTAATATTTACTAATTTTTGTGAGTATTTGAAACCATAGTCAAGCGCACCAGCAGTAATCAGTGTACTCATGAGCAGCGTTTATGATCTATGTATACTTTTTGTTTCCGTGTAATCTTTCCATAATTAAATTTTATCACTTTGTATTTAGGTACTTCAGGGGTCACAGCAATAAGTAGAGCATATATATTAAGCATAATGCAAAGCTGCAAAAGCTCTAATATTGATGAGAAGGTTAATTTTGCCTTTTTGGCCTTTTGGATTAAAGTATAACAGGGTAAAACTTTTTATTACTTTGTCTTACTATTAGGTTCAGCATACAAAATCACTGCTACTTGTACCGAAATCAATTTACAAGACCTTTTGAATCATACAGCAACAAGAATATTGGAATATCTTCAAGAAGTGATTAAATCATTAGAACAGAATGATTTAAAAAACTTAACACACGTTTGTAAGTGGGATTGTGATGGATCACAAACATAATTTACTGCTTACCATGGTAGATGCTAAAGTATGCAATGCTCTCATACATACTAGTTCTACTATGAAATGCTATATATGTAACAAAACTTCAAAGGATTTTAATGATTTGACTACAGCTCTACCAATAAACGAAAACTCTCTAACGTTTGGTTTATCAATTCTGCATGCGAGAATAAGACTATCAACAGAAATCACGAGTATAGATCCAAACCTAATTTTTCGTTTAAAAGTAATTTTGAAAGTTATATCGAGTGGATATCACATTGATACTGAAAAATTTAATCAATATGCTTTCGATACAGCGAAGCTGTACGTAATGTTGTATCCATGGTATCCTATGACGCCTACTATGCATAAGATTCTTATTCATGGAGAGATTGTCATTAAAAATGCACTGCTGCCTATGGGACAACTGCCAGAAAAAGCGGCAAAAGCACGTAATAAGCATTTCAGACTGTATCGTGAGAACTACGCACGAAAATTTTCTCGGGAGTCCTGCAATACAGATATATTAAATAGACTGTTATTAACTTCAGATCCTCTCCTGTCTGGATTGAGAGCAAAGCCAAAAAAACCATCACAGCCTTTCACAAAGGAAGCGTTAGAAATGCTTCTTCCAACTAATGAACTGGAAGACACTATAATGTGCTTAAGTGAGAAGGATAAACTTAGCTCAGATAGCGAAATATTAAGTTTTTAAATATTTTAAATCTTTTTAAAATTACACTTATTGTTCTAAGATAAGAGCATAAAAATGCATGCTTTCAATCATAATTTTATTGTTGTTAGGTAAACGAATATGTTTAGCCAAAACGTCACATTAAAAAACTGAAATATTTTTATTATTATAATAATATTTATAATTATATTTATAATAATATAATAAATAATATTTATTTGTTTTAATATCCTACTCGAATTCTGAATTGAGAGAAGCTGCTTGCCATACATATGCAACATTTTATCAAGCACAGTGTAATTTTTTCAGACATTATTAATTATTTTGTTTAATTTTTTTGTTTTAGCAACTTTAAAAGTCATGAAGTAGCTTTACATAACATTTTGAGTTAAAAATCATACAAAAATAATTTTGGCCGCCTAAATTGGTCAAATACCCCTGTGTGCAGACTTTACACAAAATCTGTGTAAAGAGCGAAATTTGGCACTTTATTTGTTTTACGCTCTCAGTTTGTACTTTACTTGTGTTTTACTTGAGTTTTACTATTTTTACTATTATGTTACTATTATGACCTTATATTTCACAGTGTGTGGAATATCAATTATTTATTTTATAATTATTTATTTATATCACAGTATGTGTTTATAGCAATGCATAGATAAAAACAATTTAAATAGCAGTAGAGTTGATTCAGAGACTATATTTACTTCTACTCGGCGAAGAAATATATGATGGCTAAGGTCTTAGCAGTATATTTATTTAACTACTCTTACTTTATTTTGAAAAATATTGTTCGAAAAATATCTTTTTTTTTTGGACGGATGCTTAATACTTTATTTATTGTTATCCTGTTCATTTACTAATTCCAAATAATCTCAATTTTTCGATTCACTTAGATATGCAATTATATTAGAAATTGTTTCATCATACAATTTTTCCGCGATGACAATAAAAATCGTTTTAAACAAAGTTAAACAAATTAACAAAAGAGAAGAAAGAATTACTAGAGGTCTAAAGACAAAAAAATGTATTTAATTTTATCACAAGATTGAGTGCTACAAAGGTTACAAATTATTCCTTATGGAAAGCGACAAAGAGTAGTAATCGTGCCATACTATATTGCACACCGTTAGAAGAAGAAGATAAGACTTGTGGGCGCACAAACCAAGAAAAAGCAACTGTTCTCGCTGAGTATTTTAAAAGCACATTTACAAACCCTAACAATGATTCAAACCATATACTACCCAAGAACCTGACCCAGAAGAACGTTAAAATTAAAAAGACAACAACTGCTGAAATAAAAAACATCATCGCCGTTAACATCAACCCAAAAAAATCACCAGGTTATGATGACATCATCGCCGTTAACATCAACCCAAAAAAATCACCAGGCTATGATAACATAACTGGTAAATTCGTTTTAGAATTGCCTGTAATAAGTATCATTTACATTAGAAACATTAGAAAATACCTAAACCAAACAAAAATGCTTCAGTTATCAACTCTTACAGACCGATCAGCTTATTACCCATCTTATCTAAACTATTCGAAAATACTCTTTTCTCACGACTGGAACCAATAATACAAGAAAACAATCTATTGTCAAATCACCAATTTAGATTTCGTAAAAAGCATTCTACTATTCAGCAAATTCATCGGGTGGCTAGTAAAATGCAATGAATATAGACTCTAAGAAGATCACTGTGGATGTGTTTTTAGATGTAACTAAAGCATTTGACAGCATCTAGTACGAAGGATTGCTTTACAAACTAACAGGAATATTGCCGACCGATTTTTATTTACTAATGAAAAGCTACCTTTAAAATAGATGCTCCTTTGTGCAATATCAAAGCGACACATCCAACATGATAAAAGTAGAAGCCGGTGTCCCTCAAGGAAGTGCTTTAGGCCTGATTCTGTATCTACAATACACTGCAGACATTCCTAAGCCTAAAAGTAAAGAAATACTAGTTGTAGCGTTTGCTGACGACACTGGACTTTTATCATCAAACCATGACATCACAAAAGCAACTGCAATCCTTTTCAAAATCATCTAAACGAAGTTATATATTAGTCTGACACCTTGGGAAATTTGAAGAACAGAGACTGAAACAGAAACTAAACATTGATATACCAAGAAAGAAGAAGAAATACTTGCAAGAAAGCATGCTATTAGACCAAAAGCTGACTTGGAAGGAGCACATAATTCAGAAGAAAAGGAAGCTCATCGAAGATTTGCAGACCAATATTGGTTTCTTGGTAAAAATTCCAGTTTGTCAATTGATAACAAACTACTAATTTACAAAAATGTTCCGATTTGGAAATATGGAATTAAAATATAGGGAACCACCTGTAAGACGAATATAAATACTAACCAAAGGCTGCAATCAAAAATCCTATGAACAATAGTAGATGCTAGATGGTACATCAGAAACGACGATATTCACAAAGACCTGAAAATCCCTACTATTCATGAAACAATTCAAAAAAGCAGTGCTGTGCTAACCAGTTATTTTAATTGCTGCAGCACACAAACTGGAAAATAAGAAGACTTTCTGCCTAGAAACTAGGGTAAAAAAAACGTCTAAAAAGTACACTTCCAATCTACTTAAGTATTAAGTATTAAATTAAGTTGAATTTTTTACTTCACAAAAAAAAATTATTTATATATGGAAATTGTACGAAATGTATTAAAATTGTATGAAATGTATTAAAAATCTTAAATGATGATTTAAGATGACTCAAACTTTCAAATTTCATTTGTTTAAAGTATTACTAGATATCTATAATAGCTGTAATATAATAGAATACAACCAAAAAAAAAAGAAAAACCTGTCATGTTCTATTTATAACCAGTGAACGAAAATAAACAGTATAGTATCATAGTGTACTGCTCATGTCCAAAACACATCAAAAAATTTTGGGAATTTATGTTCGCGAACAGACCCTCAAACAGTACACAGAAAGTGAAAGCGGCATGTCCGAAACACTAAAATAATGTACTGTTTCCGATATATCATCATGTAAAAATTTTAATTATTGCGTTGTTTTCTTTTCACAAATATTTTGAAGTAAAACAATTATTATGTTTTTATATATTATTGTCAAATATTTTTTTTAAATAAATGCTGACAGGTATGCAAGTGTTATTAAGTTAATATATTATTTATTTAATCCATATGCAATATAAATTTATTATTTTACTGTTACTAATAACAGCTGATTTAATATCTAATGATTGTTCAGATCTTTATAGGTTTTTTACTTTATAATTACTCAAAGTTTGTTATGATATAAAACAAGTAACAATTATAACTTATTATCACTATACCTATTACTTTTCCATTGACATTATTTTGTAATACTGTGATCAAAAAAGAAGAATTAAATTGGGATTTAAGTAAACGGGCTTTTTGATGCTCGTAACGTTTTGTGTAGGTTGGTAGTATTCTCGCAGACTAAAAAATTTCATAACAATATCTTCATTTTTCTAATAGTTGCGTACGCGTTATCTAAACAACAAAAAGTTGATTGGTTTTTTCAATGTTCAATTTTGTTCAGCCACTTCAGTTCAAAGTAATAGTGATTTCCACATTCACCTAGAGTTTAGCTCAGTTCATGTTAGTCATGCAAACTACTCTTAACGAAATATGTCTTTCACAAACTAATAATTGATAGAAAATGTACTGTTTTTGACAGAGTAAACAATTTTGTTTTTTTACGGGCTAATTGGTCAAAAGTTTATTATTTAACTTTAAAAACAAATTTTTATTTTTAAAAAATTTAATTTTGACCGATATTTCGACTATAATCTATAGTCATCATCAGAGTACAACCCTTAAAAAATTATGTTGCAACGACGAAGTAATATCGACTATTTAATGTTTCAATTTCCACTTTGTTCCCATTCTGTAATATACGTAGTACTTAATAAAGTTTTTATCTTTTCTACTTCACTTTTGAATGTAGCATTCAGCCAAACGTGTATTGAATTTATTTTTTTCAATAGGTTATGGGCCCAGACCCATCACAACTGCGCTTTGCATTTCAATCTTAAAGTAAAAGTTCATTGTTCGTGCGTGAAATAAAGAGTAAAATAAGTTTTTGAATTTCGAAAAGAAATTGCGTAAAAAAATTGCAGAAATGGCAGGAGTCGTGCGTATCGAGCTTCTAAATGTAGAAAATTACAACACTTGGAAGCTACATATGCGTGCAGTTTTAATTAAACATGATCTATGGGCCTACGTAAACGGAAGTAAACAGTGTCCAGCTGAGGCTGCATCTGCAGCTCTGTGGAGGACAAATGATGAAAAAGCATGTGGCGATATCATGCTAGCAGTCAGTGC
Source organism: Teleopsis dalmanni (assembly GCF_002237135.1). Taxonomy (NCBI): domain Eukaryota; kingdom Metazoa; phylum Arthropoda; class Insecta; order Diptera; family Diopsidae; genus Teleopsis; species Teleopsis dalmanni. Next base: position 110,595,094 of record NC_051847.1, on the reverse strand, counting down.
ACCAGAGTTAAATCTCATTGCTGAGTGTACATTTTCGCAGAAAATGTGGCAGAAACTGAAAGCGACGTACGAGTCGAAAGGCCCCGCTCGAAAAGCGACATTGTTTAAAAAGAGTTGCGCTCTCACGAATGAAAGAGGGTGATTTAGTAAGAAATCATCTTAATGATTTTTTTGATGCTGTTGCAAAACTGAAGGCATTGGTGTTGAAATCGGAGACGAATTGCTAGCAATTTTATTACTGTACAGTTTACCAGACAAATTTGAAACATTCCGTTGTGCACTTGAAACACGTGATGATTCACCAAAGCCAGAAGTGCTTCGTGTAAAAATACTAGAAGAGTGGGAATCAAGGAAAGCAAAAAACAGAGCTGACAGCGATACTTTATATGTAAAAAATACACCAAAGACAAGTATGTGTAACAAAAACAGAAACAACAATGATCGATACACAAAACGCACAGAAACGAAAAGAAATTTTTGCTGTCACAAATGTGGCGGTCACTATGCAAAAGAGTGCCGTTCGAAAAATGACTGCAATCAAAGAGCTAATAAAAGCGAAGTAAAAAATTCCTCTTTAAGAGCAACAGAATCATTTTTTTGGAAATGGAAATGATAACTGGTGTTTGGGCAGTGCACTTCCCACATGAGCTCCGACAAGAATAATTTTGTTGATATGGTAGAATTAAATCAAGTGTTGAATTTAGCCAACAACGATTCTACGAATATTACTGGCACAGGTGACATAGAAGTAAAAGTAAACGAAAAAGGTTATAAAAGGAATATAACATTAAGAAATGTGCTCTATGTATCGGATTTGCGTACAAACTTGTTGTCGGTATCAAAAATAACAGACAGAGGATTTGAAGTACATATTCGTAAAAATGATGCAAGTATTATTGATAAAAATGAAGAAGTATTGTTCACTGCAGAATGAAATGGTAATTTATATTTTATGAAAAACCATACAATTATTATTACAGTGCATTTATATCTGAAGATAAAAGTGCAATAAGACTATGGCACTGTAGAATGGGCCATCTGAACGAACGTGATTTAAAGCAAATGGCAAAAAACGGCGATGTAACGGACTGAAAATAAATTCAAAAGATAAATTACTAGATTGTGAAATATGTGTAAGTGAAAAACTAACACGCACAATTTATTCGAAAAGTATCGGTATTCGTACAGAAGATTTATTAGAAATCGTGCATAGCGACATATGCGGTCCGATGCGGTGTACCTCAAATGGCGGTAAAAACTATTTTGTAATATTTATTGACGATAAATCGCGTTGATGTGAAATTTACTTTATTAAACTAAAATCAGATGTATTCAAAGCATTTAAAAAATTTAAAAACGCGGCAGAGCCATTCACTGGTAAGAAAGTAAAAACGCTGAAAACTGATAACGGATTCGAATATTGAATAAAGCGATAAAGCGACGCTTAACAGCACCGTATACTCCACAGCAGAACGGAGTAGCCGAACGTAAGAATAGAACACTTGTAGAGATGGCGAGGTGACTAATGAAGCAAGCTGGTATTCCTCTTTCATTCTGGGCTGAAGCAATAAATACCTCATGTTACATTCGAAATCGGTGTATTACAAAATCTACAGGAGAAGTGCCTCATAAGTCGTGGACTAGAAAAACTCTAACTGTGACTCACATGAAGGTGTTTGGTTCAAAAGCATATGTGTTAAACAAGAAGAAATCAATGGGTAAATTCGAATCTCGATCGGAACAATGTGTATTTATCGGATATTCATCCGAATCTAAAGCTTACCGCTTATGGTCCAAAGACAAAAAAGATATAATAATTAGTCAAGATGTGAGATTTATAGATGAACCTGGATTTAAAAACGAATACGAAGAAATATTCAAATCGCAGAGTCATACTATTAACATTGAAACAAAACCAAACGTTGCCCCATCGAGTGAAGCTGAAACAAGTGACAGTGAAATGTGTGAAACGACAACGAAACGTGGTACGGGTCGTCCAAAGAAGTTAAAAGCGGGTTTGCGAGGAAGGCCGAAAAAAATTTATCAACTACCTAGAGATGTTGGGTTTATAGACAACAATCCTGACACTGAGTACGAAGACGACAATTTTGAAATAAGTGAATTGGCGTGCATTAGCATAGATGAAACTCCGCCAAATTGGTCCACAGCGAATACCAGACGCGATGAAATAGAATGGGCAAAGGCTATTGAAGATGAATATTTAGCATGAATCTCAAACGAAACTTGGGAAATCGTGGAGAAAGAAACCCAGTGAACATAAAACAGTCGGAAGTCGTTTGGTACTACGAACTAAAGAAAATGGTGAGAAAAAAGCACGCCTCGTAACTAAAGGCTACGCTCAACGACAAGAGGAGGATTGCCATGATACTTACTCGCCAGTGGCACGCTATACATCAATCCGCTTGCTTGCAGCATTGGCAGCTGAAATGGACTTGGAGATTCACCAAATGGACGTGGTCACTGCTTATTTTAACGGAGAGCTTGAAGAAGTAATATACATGGAAGTACCAGAAATGCTAAATAAAGTTTTAAATAAAATAAAATCAGGTAAACCAACAGGTTATCAGGGTGTAACAAAGCATAGTAAAAATGTCGAAGAAACAACTGATAAATGGTTTAAAGCATTGCAAAAGAAGAACCCTGTATACTTGCTGAAAAAGGCGTTATATGGACTGCGACATTCGGGTCTAATGTGGTACAATCGTTTAACAACTAAATTGAAACAACTTGGTTTAAAAGCTTCAATGCAAGATCCATGTCTTTTTATCAAACAAAAAGGTAAACAATTATTAATAATTATCATATATGTAGTTGCTCTATTACTAGCATCAAACAACAGCATGTGGCTGAAAAGCACAAAACATGTATTAAGCGAATCTTTCGAGATGAAAGATATCGGTCCAGTAAAACGTTGTGTGGGAATTGACTTCCAGCAAAACTTGGGGTCACATCAAATTATTTTGACAAAACTAGACTATATTCAAAAATTATTAGAACGTTTCAATATGGCTGAATGTAAACCAGCAAAAACTCACATATAGACAAACTTCAAAACTGAAAAACCAAATGACATTGATGAAGAAGTCATGGCAAGGTACGCCTATCAAAAGCTAATAGAAGACCTTTTGTACCTAGCAGTTACAACAAGACCAGACATAGCATTTGCTGTAAACTACATGAGCCAGTTTAATACAAACTACAATGAGGAGCACTGGAGAGCTGCAAAGCGAATTTGACGGTATTTAAATGGTACCAAAAAAAATTGACTTCTCTACACACAAAATAATAAAACACTTTATGGTGTAGCCGATGCAGATTGGGGTGCGAATTTAATCGATAGGCGATCGTATAGCGGATACGCGTTCGTATTGGTTGGCGCAGCAATAAGCTGAGAGGCGCGCAAACAGCGTACAGTGGCATTTTCTAGTACCGAGGCTGAATACATGGCTATGGCAGAAGCAACGAAAGAAGCAATATGTCTACAAGGTATTTTGAAAGACTTAGGCATATCATGTAAAAATGTGAATTTATTCCATGACAGCCAAAGTGCGCAAAAACTCATTCAGTGCTTAGGGTACAGAATGCTGCCAAAGCGGAAAAATTGAGTTTACGTACATGCCGACTGAAGACATGCCAGCAGATGTCCTCACGAAAGAATTAAACAGTGTTAAGCACTTTAAATGCGTAAAAGCATTGGATATGGCAGATAGTCTTTCTACTTCGCGGGGAGGTGTTGGAACGACGAAGTAATATCGACTATTTAATGTTTCAATTTCCACTTTGTTCCCATTCTGTAGTATACGTACTTAATAAGGTTCTTACTTTTTCTACTTCACTTTTGAATGTAGCATTCAGACAAAACGTGTGTTGAATTTATTTTTTCCAATAAATTTTTATAATAAATTTTTGGTCATTAAAACTATAAATTATCAAGGTAAACAATTATGTTGAGCGAACGCGGATAGGTAAAATCGTTCACTCCCTTCGGGAAACGAACACTTACCGGAACATTAAAAATGTCAGACGTCATGTCAGACACAGTACCCTAGAATTTTAGAGTTCATGAACACAAACTTTTTGTTTGATGTGTTTCGGACTGTATTTAGTATACTATTCGTGTAGTGTTTTTTAACAAAAATTTGAAACGGTTTACGATATTTGGTACTTTATAGTACCTTCACACTGTCTTATTTATGCACTTGCTCAATTATATTAATGCTGACAAATTTTTAGTACATTACCGTTTAGTGGTTTTTGTTATAAGTAAATGTTACGAAAAGCTGTTTTTTAGAGCTGCTAAAATGAGAATTATGGCTAACATTAAATCAATGACCTCATGAAAAATTTTTATAGCATATTTGCGAAAATATTATTTTTCATGTCGTAAAAGCTTATATTATAATTAATTAATTAAATTTATAGATTTTAATACTTACGGTCTTCGACACACATCAGTCTATCTTCCATCAGTTTAAGCCCTGTTGGGCAGGCGCAAGAGATGCGTGGACTTCGTTCGTTAATACGTGGCGCTGGCAAACATAAATGTGAACAGTGTCCGTTAACAGATTGACAGTGATTAATACCGTCAGGTTGTCGATAAGGATGATATATATGTATTACCATAGGATAATTTAACTATTGCAGTAAAGAACAATAAAAAGTTTTTTTTTGAAATCTATTCGTTAAAGTAAATGAATTTAAAAAATTATTTATACTTATATTACTAAATATAATTTTTTAAATAAAGTATATTTCATGATTATGATATTACAGTAATTAAAGGTAACTTGTATTGTGTTACGAAATTGCTCATTGCGATATTAATAATATAAGTATTTATAAGGCAAAGTATGCTTGGAATTAGGGAATTATAGAATTTTTTGGATATCTTAAGTTTTTACGTTAATGCTGTTATTTTGAAGTAAAACAATTATCATGTTTTATCATATTATTGTCAAATATTTTTTTTTAAGTAAATGCTGACAGACATACAGGTGTTATACAAGTTACAGATATACAAGTTAATATATTATTTATTTAATCCATATGCAATATAAATTTATTATTTTACTGTTACTAATAACAGCTGATTTAATATCAAATGATTGTTCAGATCTTTATAGGTTTTTTACTTTATAATTACTCAAAGTTTGTTATGATATAAAACAAGTAACAATTATAACTTATTATCACTATACCTATTACTTTTCCATTGACATTATTTTGTAATACTGTGATCAAAAAAGAAGAATTAAATTGGGATTTAAGTAAACGGGCTTTTTGATGCTCGTAACGTTTTGTGTAGGTTGGTAGTATTCTCGCAGACTAAAAAATTTCATAACAATATCTGCATTTTTCTAATAGTTGCGTACGCGTTATCTAAACAACAAAAAGTTATTTGATTATTTTTTATGTGCAATTTTGTTGAGCCACTTCAGTTCAAAGTAATAGTTTGAAAATGATCTCCACTCTCACCCAGAGTTTAGCTCAGTTGATGTCAGTCATGCAAACTATTCTTGATGAGATAGTTAAAATGCCAATAATTTGTACATGGAATGCAAACGGCTTAAGCCAACATAAACTTGAACTCACAATGTTCATGTCACGAGAAAGTGTGGATGTAATGCTTCGCTCAGAAACACATCTAACAAACAAAAATTTCTTTTCTGATCCTAGTCATTTATTCTAAAAAACAAATTTCTCTGATGGGAAAGCATATGATGTTTCGGTACGAAGACGTCTAAAACGCAATTTTTTAGATACATATGCTCATAACTATATGCAAGCTACATCAATATGCCTTAATCATGAAGGAAAATATTCACCTTTGTTGGCAATTCACTGCCTCCCTCGTTTCAACATTACTGAGACCCAATTTACGGATTACTTCTTAACTTTAGGTTACAGATTTCTTGCAGCAGGAGACTACAACGCCAAGGACACGTATTGTGATTTACGGATCTGTAATCCAAATGGTAAACAGTTTTGCAATTTTATTTTAAATAGATAAAATACACTTGCCGTAATCTCTTCTGGGCAGCCAACATATTGACCTGCCAATAACAATTAAATACCAGACCTAATACACTTCGCCGTGACCAAAGGCATAAGCAGATATATTATCTCAACAAACACAAGCTGCGATTTGTCTTCTGATCATTCTCCATTTACATTTTGCTTATTTGATGGTCCTTAGTTATATGACTGTTGCTATAGCCTTACAAGCCCTTAAATAAACTGTCTCAAATATGAAAAGCATACATACAAATTGCAAAATAAAGTGTAAGTCTCATACTGAGGACCTCACTTTTAAACTTAATTCTGATTTCAGCAACAGAAAACTCCAACCCTAAAGACAATAAAATTCACCCATCCAATAAAGTACTTACAAAAAGTGACATAGAAAACTTAGTTTTAGAAAAACGTAGATTAAGTTGTAAATGGCAAAAATCTTGGTTCCCTTCAGCGAAAAAGTTACTCAAGGAAGCCCAAAGGAGACTTAGATCTGCATTAAGCAAGGAAACCAGACAATATAATTATATTCAAAACCTATGTCCAAATGGCAAAAAACACTCATCCCTAGGGAATGCTAGTAGAGGTAACATATGAATTCCTCCATAGAATCCGATTCTCCAATAAATAACTCTTTCGGAAACTGGGCGCGAAGCGATGAAGAAAAATTGAAAGTTTTTGCTGATTACCTAAAAGAGGTGTTCCAATCAAATCTTGCAACAGGACATTATGACTTTTGCACTCAGCATCTACATGCACCATCTATTGACATGAATATCAGGGCCAATGACCTTGTTCAAATACTCACAAATAAATTGGATTGCAAAAAAGCACCGAGATATTATAACATCTCACCCATCATGATAAAAAAACTTACCATAAAAAATGGCCATAAATTTTATTACAAGATGTTTTAATACCATTATTAAATTTGGCTTCTATCCAACAGGGTGGAAAACATCCATGATTATTGTGATTCATAAATCAGGTAGGGAAAAATATGGAACTAATGGAGCTCAGAAATTATTGTTTCGCGGTATTTCTTGATGTTAAACAAGCATTTGACAAAGTATGGCATAACGGGCTCATAACATATATAAGATTCGCTGTTTATTAACTGCAAATGTCCAAACACTTTTAAAATCAAATCTGCATAATAAAAGCTTTAAAGTCAAATGTAAATTATATACTTCTAATAATTTCCCAATAGATGCTGGCGTTCCACAAGGAAGTGTTCTTGGCCTTATCTTGTATGTACTTTACACATCTGAAATCCCAATAAGCAATTTAGTTGTCATCACAACGTTTGCCGATGATACAGTAATTTTTGCCGAAACAAAAACGCTGTGCTAGCTTAAAACCAACTTCAAGCTCACTTATTTTGGGTGGAGAAATGGTTGTCAAAATGGCGAATTAAAATTAACGAAGTAAAATGTAGACACGTCATTTTTACCTTAATTCGGAGTGAATCTTCAACAATTAATAAATAACATTCCTACACCACAAGCATATAATATAACGTACTTAGGTAATCACCAAGACAGATGACTAACTTGGCGCAAGCATATTATAGCCAAAAATATTCAGAAAGCTCCAAGCCTCATTAATAACAGATCTTCCCAGTGCCTAAAGTATGTATAAAGTACTCCTGTATAACAGCATCATAAAGCGAATACTGAATTAATGGATCCAGCTATTTGGTAATGCTGGTGCTTCAAATATTGAAATTATCCAAAGAGCTCAGTCTAAAAATACTAACAACAATCACTGGTGCTCCATGGTATATTAGAAATAAAAATATCTACCGAGATGTACAAATTCCATTAGTTAAAGCTAAATTTGACAATGTAAGAAAAAATATTATAAAAGACTGACAGAATATGTTAACCCCTTAGCAAGGAATCTCACACTTCTATCCATTACTTCCCTCCTAAAAAGAGCTGACCATCGAGCTATTAATTAATATTTAATAGCTTGAATTAAAAACCGCACCTTTCTTTTAAGTAATCTGATAAAGTTAATATGCTTTTTTAATAAACCACTTAACATTCATACTAATGTAATTTAATCCATTGATTTAAGTGAGGTCCGTGATACAAGGTTTACTTATTTTATTGTATATTATACAACGTATAGTTAAAATAAAAAATTGTAATATTATGTATTTACTGATAATATTTTAAAACTTATTGTTAGTCTCATTGCAAGAGAAGATGCAATAAATAAATATATAAGAATTTAAAAAAATAAAAAAAATTTTCTCAGCAAAGTTACATTTAATTTGCGTAATGAAAACTTTCCTTATTGAAAACCTAAAACAAGATTTGAAAGTGACGTAGACATCACTGTCCAAAGAAGGCAGAAAATAATTGAAGACAAAAATCGCCGTGGACGACTATTAGCATAAATAGAAGAACAATACAAGCAGGAAACAAAGATTCGCACTAAAAACGTTCAATCATTAAACTAACGTTAACAAATTTCTTCGCTTTACGTAGTATGAAGCATTTTGAATTGGTGCTGTCGGAAAAACTGTAAACAAGCAATATTATTTGAGCATAACGATCTTCATATATTCTTCATAGTTATAAACAATTTTACCATGTTTTTTTAATCTCAGTATTATATATATATATTTTTTCAATTATTTTTGACCTGACTGCAAATTGTTGTAGAAATCTTACCATTGCTGTCACTGGTTCTACACCTTCTCCATTGAATTTATTTGCTTTAAATACAGTTTGTTTATCCCAATCAGTCCAATAAATATTATCTTCGAATGTGGTAATAGAGAACGGATGACGCAGATATTCTGTTGAATACAATACTTGTCGGCGTTTGGAACCATCATAGTTTGCAGATGATATCTCGTTTAATTTACCATCAACCCAGTAAATGCGTTTACGTACCAAATCTAATGTAATTCCATTCGGCCATTTAACATCGTAGATAATAATGGGGATGCGATGTGACCCATCCATACCAGCACGTTCGATACGAGGTGAAGATCCCCAATCTGACCAGTACATCCATCTTCAAAATAAATTAAAACAATTAAACCAAAAAATTATATAAATATAACAAAAATAATAAGGAAAAATATATGGCTATTCATACATAAAATTATGTTACACTTTTATTGGAATGCGTGCCACACATTCGTAGCTTATCACTTATACACACAGCAGAAAAAGTTTACGGATATCCACAATATTATTTTTAAATTTTGCATACTTTATTTAATTTTTATTATTTTATTAAAATTATTTTATTTAATTAATTTTTGTTTTCTGATTTATTTTAACCAAAAAACCAACAATAAAGTTCAGACAAAAAAGTTAAGTTGTTCTTTATAAAAAGAACACAATTATATGCAAAATCAACACTTTTTGCAGCAGACACGTTTATATTCACTTTTTAATATTTAGATTTACCGGTTATTTAAATTCGCTTGCAAATATAATTATGCAATTAAATGACATTTAATTATGAGTTGATTTCCTAAAGAGTATAAGAATTGATCATTTAAAAATATTTTTGGGTACAAACAGTAAATTTTTACTATGGGAAATAAAGTTGTGAATTAGTGTTAGTTTACGACAAATAACTGTTAAGGTTTGGAAAGATGATGTGAGCCAAAGACAAATTGCTGAAGTTATTGGTCGTTACAGAGTTATAAATAACTTCAAGGAGATGGGTAATTACGTTACTAAACTTCGCACTGGCCGCACTTCAAAGTGAATCCAAGAGTAACAGCCTTTAAACTAGCTTTAAGTATTATACCCGGGTTGCAAGAAAGAAGCCATACATATCCAGATATAATAGAATAAACTGATTAAGCTTTGCAAGAGAGCATGTAAATAAACCTATAGAGTTCTGGAAAAAAGTTATTTTCTGCAATGAGATTAAATTCTGCATATTTGGAATCAAAATTAGAAAATTTGTGTGGAGAAAATCATGTACAGCCTATGATAAACAAAAATTGATTTCAACGGTAAAACATGGTGGTGTAGGCGTACTAGGTTGGTGGGTGTATGGAAAGTAATGGTGCTGGTAAACTTGAATTTATACAAAATATCATTGGACAAATATGGGTATTTAAATATATGGTACTTAAAATAAATTTGAAACAAAATACCAAAATGTTAGGGCTTGAGGCAAACCTTTTGTTTCAGCACGACAACTACTCTAAGCATACAGCAACGATTGTACGAATTTTGCTACTGTACCATGCTACCAGGCAACTTCAATCTCTACTACAAACACCAGACTTTAATCCTGTAAAGTCTGTGCGAATATTTGGAATATAAGATTCGCTAGCACAAGATTTCCAGCAAGGATATGTAAAAAAACGTCATCAAGAAAGAATAGCACAAAAAAAAAACAAAGGATGCTGCAAAGTTGGCCAGGGGCTAATAAAATTAAGCTTTCTGTGATTTTTAATTGTTTTGATCTAAATATTAAGAAGTGAACGCAGACTTTTTTGCTGCAAAAATTGTTCCTTTTAAAAATATAATTGTGTTTAATTTTTTTTTTTAAATATAATGTTAATTTTTTATGTTTAACCTTCATTGTTGTTTTTGTTGTTAAAATAAATCAGAAAACAAAAATTAATTTAAGTAAAAATTAAGTAAAGTATGGGATAGGATTGCATTTATGTTTATTGTTTTTAGTGACATTAACAGAAATGCTTAGTGTTTCTTTATATTTATTACGAACATTTTTTTATATTTTTTTTTTATAAATTACTTTGAAATGCTGACATACCCTTCAATTGGATCTAAGGCTATGGAACGTGGTATGTCCAACTCATCTTCAATGAGAACTTTACCAAGGTTGCCTTCAAAGTTTGTTAGCTCAATGGTGCATTTGTGTGTGTCAGTAAAATAAATGTGATTGTAGATCCAATCAACTGCCAGACCATCTGATGTCACAGTGTGATCCTTCAGAACAACAGTTTTGTCGTTGCCTTCATCAATGGGTGCTCTATAAATAAAATATAAAACAATGATATTAAATTGCACATGTGTGTACATGTGTGTTTATACTAATGTATTTTGTACTTTCTTAGTACGAAATAAATAAAAAGGATCTAATATATTTTATCAACAAGTTAATAACATTTTGTAGTTATTAAATTGCTAAATTAAAATTATAGCTTTTGTGAAGTTTTTTAATGCATTACTTACGATATCAGAAGTGTGACGTATTTTTATTTGCTTTTATTTCATTTTGACTATATTTATGCAATTGTGTTTTTTAACTTAAACTTTTGGCTTACTTAGTGTATTTAGTATGTCAGCAATATTAACTTGACTAAAATAAATGTAAATACATACATAAACTGCCAAATAAACTAAATAATAATGTATTATACCAATTAATAGTTAGGGAGTCTATTAGAAAACTAATATAAGCAGTGAAATTAAAGAACTAAATTAAATTACAAGAGAATCATCTCTGAATAAAGGGTTCAATTACTATGTAGCACAAAAAACAAAATAAAATATATATTTCAACTTATAGCCTTATAACTAAGTTATTAAAATAATCAAGCATATATGTATACTTTTGACCCTTTATTGGTGATTATGGTGATTCATAGTAGGATGAAAACATTAAGGGACACATATGTGAACTGAAATTAATTTAAATAATTGGCACACAATTCAAACTTGCTTAATTATTTAATCAATTATTAAGACAAAACTACTTTGTACGTAATTATCATATGCAAATTTTTGACTAGGAACTATACGAGTATTCATACATGAAACCAACAAAAACTTTAGAAGATAGTATTAGAGTATATAAGAATGACAAATGAAAGAAGAGATATATGTAACGTGGTTGTTACATGTCTGTCGTGAAACTACAGACATGATAGAAATCAATTTAAAAAAAGTTTTGTTTAAGTTTCTATTTAGTTTATGTTTCTAATAAGCATATTCCCACGATCGAAGTTTGATGTAGTGCATAGCGTAAATTAAGTGTATCATATTATCAGCAGTTACTTCATGACAGTGTCATAACTACATTTTTTAGGCCCATAAGCGAATTCAAACTAAGGGGCTCCTACTAATATCTTTTTATACCCTTTACACGAAAAAGTGTAAAAAGGGTATATTAGGTGTGTCAAGATTTTCGTAACGTCTGTTTGAAGTCTGTTTCAGTATTTGAACAATGTGTCAATTTATTCTCTGTATCATGATTAGCAAAGGCATCATTTAAATCATTTACTTCTTCACTTTTGTTTTCATTTATTTTTAGAAAATTGTCTAGTTTTGGTCATTTCTTTAATGTTTCTTCTCGTTCGTTTTGCTCTTTTCTTTTCTTGGCTCCACTTAAATGTCAACACAAAGAAATTTTAAAAATTTTCTTGAAATTACAAATGCAACCTTGTTCAAAAACCAAAATTTATGTTATTCCAACAAAAAATGTTTCGTCCCACTTTTGAGAATTTATTAAAAATAAATATAATGAAAACATAAATTTATAATGGGGCCCCCTAAGTTCGGGGACCCGAAAGCGAAACTTCCAGTCGCTTCCCTGTAGTTACGCCACTGCCTCATGATGAATTAGATGCATGTTATTTTATATCACAAAATACACATTTATTTACTACAAGTGAACTAGAAAACTTATAAAATTTATACTGACACTTTTATACAAAGAGTCATCTCCGAGTCGACTTCATATTATGCAACACTTGCATCTACACATAGTAGAAAAAGTCTACGGATATTCACAAAATTTTTTTAAATTACGCATAACTTTTTTAATTTTTACTCAAATTCATTTTTATTTACTAATTTATTTTAACCAAAGAAACAACAATAAAGTTCCAATATAAAAAATTAACAGTTATTCTTTAAAAAAAAATTAAATACAATTATATGCAAAAGCAGCAATTTTTGAAGCAGAAAAAGTCTACCTAATAGTAGTACCGCAGTACCTAATAAATGAAAAAACATTATTTTTTGAAAAATGGTCAAATCTGGCATCCGAGTTAAATATAACTAATGATTTGAGTATTAATGAAAACTGGAAAATGTGGCAAAAAAATATAATAACGAAACTAAGTATTGAAGAACGTAGAAATTTTGTAGAAACGGCAAGAAACAGTATATCGAGAGATGCATATAGTAAGTTGAATTATGATCTAGGTGTCAATAATTACTTTCACGAGCAATATGACCTAGAAACAATAAGGACAATCTTCAAAACCCGCGGCGAGCTCCTACGATTGTGCTACGTACCGCATGAAAGTCTAGACACGCTGTGCACGATATGCAACCTTAAATTGGCGATGTTATACACTTAGTAGGTGAATCCCCAATTTTTAAAGAACATAGATTGCTGTACTTCGGTAAACCCGCGCTCGATGTCAATGAAACCATACGGTTACTGAATGGCCCCAACTGGAGATTGTTAACGGCGTTTATTAAAACTACATTTAAATATAGGCAAAATATTATTAATGAAGACTTTTAAATTAACTTATATAAAATCTATTATTTTTGTTACAGTAATTTAATTTAATTTTTATGTTGTATTGAGCTCATAAGCAAGAATACCTATTTAATATTTATAAAAATTGGATTAATTAGTTATTAGTTAATTAGTTATTAGATTAATCTAAACTTCCGGCAGACGGCTAAAATGCCATAGCTGTAAGCTTTATGTATATTTATTATAATTATATGTATTATAATTATTATATAACTTCGATGTAATATAATAACTTTAAAATGAAGTAAAAATAAAGCTACTACTACTACTAGTAGGTCTAATAAACTAAATAAACTAATATAAAGTTTTATATTAGATATATCAATAATTAAGTTCATTGTTAATTACGATTTGTATAACTGTCTAAATTAAATTATTATTTGTGTAACTATGTAAATCAAATTATTATTTTTGTATGTTTTTTTTTTGGTTTATTTGAGTTATAGTACATTCATAATAATATTGCTGGTTGTCATAAAAAAATATTCGCACATGATTAGTGTGCCAGATGTAATATGATCATCTTAACACGCCACTGTGTGAAATTGATAAGCATGAGTTTTCCTTTATCGGTCGTTCTCGGTGAGTTGCAGCAATAAGTTTGCCACTGCGATAATTCTGTTGTTCCCACAAGGGCAATATGAGTTGGCATATGGCATAAGTGATAACAGATTTAAGTCACCAAATTTGTAAGCCAAGTTGGTATATGACAAAACACATATACCAGCTTGCTAAGCTAACAACATTAAGCAGACCTACTGTAAGATTAGGTGGAATTCTGCATGGAATTCCCATGAGTACCTTTGGCGTTGAGTGTTGAAGTTCCATTAGACAGCAAATCGTAGGAATTATGTACATTTCCTATGTTAGCATAAGCGTAGTGTTAATACCATATTTTTGTATTAAAGCATAACATTTTTTAATAAAAATTTAATCCAAAATTTGAATTCATCCATATGTTTTCTTTGGTTAAAGCGCCTAAGAAACATTGAACAAATCGGTTTATGTGCCGAGTTTATAAGCAAATAAAATCAATTATAAAAATAAATACAAGTAACTGGTTAATGTGCTAGTTTACTTGAGTGAAGCTAAATTGGTTAAAGTGCCGAATTAGCAAATTTATTTCAGACTAGGTACAAATTGTAACAAATTTGTGACGCTAAGTTGGTTTACGAGTCGAAGTAGCAAAATCCGTATTAGACAAGGTACGGATCATAATAACCCTAATAATTGGTTGCGATGCTAACGCGCACAATACAATATGAGGCAGCACAGATGCAAACACAAAAGGTGAGATACTCATGGAATTTTTACTACAAACTAATATAGCTATTGCAAACAGAGGAAATAAACCAATCTTTGAGAATGCAATACGGCAGGAGGTTCTTGACTTGACACTCATAACCAATAACCCACTTGATTTGATTACAATCTGGAGAGTCTCTGATAAGGACTCTATGTCTTATCATAAGTACATACTCTTTAAATTAAGCGGGTTATGTAAGAGCGTAATGTCCTATAGAAGCCGTAAAAGAACCAACTGGAAGAAATATCCAGACTATCTAGAATCTAAACTAACCAGAAGCATGCTTTTTTTAAAATCGATAGAGAAACTGAACACATCAGTTAAAATTTTGACCGACTCCATAAATGTCGGTGGATTTACACGAATGTAGTCCACTCAAAACAAAACCCTCAACGAAGAGGGTTCCCTTATGGAATAGGGAACTTGCCAAGTTACGTAATATAGCAAGATCCAAATTCAGCGATGCAAAGAAACATTATACAGAGAACGAATATAGGAAATCCCTAACATTATAAAACAAGTAACTAAGGAAATCAGAAAGGAATTTTTCGAAAAACTTCTGTGAGGAACTTAAAGATATCCCAAATACTGCAAGAATACAAAAATCACAATCCAAGGGGGTTACTAATCCAATACACTAAAGTACACTAAAGACAACGCACGGAACCTTCACAAATTCCTTTGTTGACACACTTTAGCTACTTCTTGTAGAAATAAAAAAGAAGAATTAATAAAAACTTTTCAAAATCAAACGCAAATTATATAGTAACAATTGCAAAACATATACGAGTAAGGGCCATGTTATGCAGAGTGTCTCGGGCACGACAAATTTCGCTCCTTCGGGCTATGCCGAAAATGCATGTTATGCAGAGTGTCACATCAGTATTGCCAATTTCGTATTTTTACAATGTTTTGATACTTTTTGGTTGTGCCTAAATTTAAAAGGAAATTTAGATAGGCTCACTTTCAATTTGCCACCAAAAATAACTAGCAAGAAAAAACTCATAGAGGCTGTAATAATGTTAATTTATTATGACATTATCTTATAATAATTGTTACCAGTACTTAACAGAATTTACGCCTTTCTTTAAAACTTGAAAGTGTAATAATTATACTATTGGCGAATTATAAAAAAGGGCTGTGTTGCTTACTGCTATTTTTTCTCCAAAGCGTATTAGAATTGTACTAATTTGCTCCTAAACGGCGCAAATTTTGAAATTTATTTCTAAACAACACTGTTTTGTCTTAGTGCTGGGGCACAAATACGCCTGCTCTCATGCCTGAGTTTGAACGGCCATATTGTATTTATTCTCATTCTCAAATTTAAAATTTACATTGAAAACAACAACAATTGTACTCATGCCGTGCCCGAGACACTCTGCATAACATGGCCCTAATAGATTCACAATATATTTACAGTTTTACATTTAATTTACATTTAATTATTTAAAATTTTAAATTTATTAATAAATAAAAATGTGTTTTAAGTTTTTAAAGACACTTAAAATTTACACTGTGGCAACGCCACATTTACAATTTTTACTTTCGTTAAGAAAAGCAGAATGGTGTGAATTTTTGCATTGGCGTTTACACTGCAAGCATTTTTGACCTGTTTAAACATTTACATTAAGCGTGATATCGGTAAAAGAATCGCGTCTTGCAGGTGCATCCAGTGTTGGTGCTCTATCATTCAGGAAAAATTTCAATGTGGCAAAAGTGGGAATGGCAGTGGGAATGGTTTTTTTAGACAGTTTCGTTGAGATGTAATAGGCTAACAAATGATTACTGTCGTTCAGTCTGGCAAATTCGTGCACGCATACCTTAGCAGTATTCAAAAGTAATTTTATTTAATCTTTCGTTCCTGTAATTGGCTTGAAATGCTAAACAAATCTTCCATAATATGCATGAATAAAATCCGAGAATTATTATATCGCTTCACAACTATTTCCCATGCAACAGGATAATTACCTTCTGTCAAATGACATTTTATAAGTTTCTTAATTATTATCCTGCTCTGACTAATCCCTCTATTAGTTTTAATCAACCGTTCTTCCTGGAAACAGGAAAAAGAGATAGTTTTATATGTGCTACTAGTTATTGTATTTGGGCTGGTTGTGGTAGTTCTTTTACGGCTAATAGTGCGTTGCCTTGCATCGTCATCAAATTGCTTCCCTTATGTTCTGCGCTTTGTATTTCACTTCGTTCCTTTTGTTTGTTGCTCATTTTGTAAATATTATTGAATGCAAATATCCTTCAAATTTTAATTTGTTTTTGTTACATCTATCGTAGTTGACGTTGGCTAATAAAATGTCAAATATAATATTAAATGTAAAACATATAATATTAAATAAATAGTTGAGTATGTGAATGAAAGGTGAAGTAATAATTGGGTTAACCAATTATTTATTATTGTTTTAGACATCAAAACTAAACGATTCCTTTATTTGTGAACTTTGCATTTTTTTGAACATAAAATTTTACACAGTGTTTTTCCCCATCATCCCAATATTAAAACGATATATTCTATTTAAATTCATATTCACGCCTAAGTGTTCACTTAATTAAAAAACATAACTCTATACACATAGCAGAAATCATCTACGCATATCCTCAACATTTTTTTTAAATTTCGCATAACTTGTTTATTTTTGCTGAAATTAACTTTTGTTTTCTGATTTATTTCAACCAAAGAAACAACAATAAAGTTCTAATATAAAAAATTAGCAGTTATACTTTAAAAAATAATTAAACACAATTATATGCAAAAGCAACAATTTGTGAAGCAGCAAAAGTCTACGGATATTTCTTAATATTAACATTAAAACAATTAAAATTCACAGAAATCTACGAGAAAACCTCAGCATTTAATAACTTACTTTAAGTGTCTTTGCATGGACTCAACCAGTTTTGCAGTATTATCCTGTGCGTTTATTTTATGTTACTCTTCCTTAACATATTCTTGCCGGAAGTCGTGTGCTGGCAAATCTTATTTTTCAAATACTCAAAATTAACTCTTATCGGACAAAATAACTCAATTTTAAAACTCCATAGCTTTATTTTTTTTTTATTTTTAGCTACTCTTTCTTGATGACGTTTCTTAACATATCCTTGCCGGAAATCGTGTGCTAGCAAATCTTGTTTTCCAAATATGCAAAATTAACTCTCATCGGACAAAATAACTCAATTTTAGAACTCCGTAGCTTTATTGACATGCTTTTTTGCAAAGCTTAATCAGTTTATTCTATTATATCTGAATATGTATGCCTTCTTTCTTGCAATCTGGGTATATAACATGCATTGCATCAAAATATTCCGCACAGTATCAGGACATATTTTGTTTTCAAGTATTTCGGCAATATGTTCAGCTAGTTTAAAGGCTGTTACTCTTGGATTTACTTTCACCTGGTTGATGAATTCTCTATTTGATAGAATTTGACCAGTGCGAGGTTTAGAAATATAAGTATTTGTCTCCTTGAAGTTATCTATAACTCTCTGCATAGATGAATATTGACGACCAATATTTTCAGCAATTTAACGTTGGTTTACGTCATCTTTTTAAAAACAAACAGTTATTTATCGGTCACTAACACTACTGTTTATATTCAAAAATATTTTGAAATGATCAATTCTTAAATTCTTTAGGAAATTAACTGATAATTAATTATCATTTAATTACACAATTATACTTGCAAGCGAACTTAAATGAATGCTAAATCTAAATATTAAGAAGTGAACGCAGATTTTTTTTTTTAAAGAACAACTTAACTTTTTTGTCTGAACTTTATTGTTGGTTTTTTGGTTAAAATAAATCAGAAAACAAAAATTAATTTCAGTAAAAATTAAATAAAATTTGGAAAATTTAAGAACAATATTGTGGATATCCGTAGACTTTTTCTGCTATGTGTATATCTTTGATAAGTATGGTATGTTTATAGTAAAAAATGGAGTTATTGAGTCTTTCCATATTTAAAACTGTACATAAAATATTCACTTTATAAAAACAAATACTAAGTATTTTTTATCTGTTTTATTGTCAACATATGAGAATTAATCTTTTATTCGTCCCGTTTATGACCACTTTTGAACAATATAAGTTTTATTTACATCAGGTATAAATACGTCACAACGCATACAATTCATACTTACAACCAAATAGAAAATTTGTAGGACCTGCATTAAAGAAATCAACTCACAGACTACTCACTTGTAAATGCTTTGTGTAGAGACATCACTCCAAAATATCATGCCAGTACGGAAAACGAAATCCAACGCCGTTGCTGATTTTGTGTTGTTTACAATCGATGTCATTTCCATATGATCTAAAGCGATTTTCCTGACATCATGTCGGCGAGCAAGCAACAATGAAGCATGTCCTTCGGTCGCTTTGCATCGTATATGGTTGTGAGGGTCACGCATATATCCCGCCTCGCATTCGCACTTATAACCGCCATATTCGTTAATGCAAATCTGCGAACAAGCTCCAGAATTTTCACATTCATTGATATCTACGCAGTCTTTATTATTCACTAATTTAAAGCTGAAAGTACACAAAACCACAGGCTTGCATTAATACAACTATCTGCACATGTGTTTGATAAGCGAATATGCAGGGTCTGATTTAGTAACTGAAATGTACATACATATGTATATTTGGTTTGTAATTTTTTTTCTCTATTTATATATTTTTTATGTAAATTGTAAAAAACCGATTTTAATAAAAAATCATTTAAAGCTAACTAGAAATTTAAATTTTATTGTTTTTATTTGCTAAAATTGTTTCATTGTACGTAATGAACTTCATATAATATTTAGGAACACGAAATGGCATTAAAATTAAAAATATATTATATCCATAAATGAAATAAATAAATTTAGTATCTAAAAAATTTATAGTCGTAATTAATTTCAAAAATACAAAGATTTTATTTAGTTTACTTAAAATAGTGATCCATGCAATTCGACAAATCTTTTTTGTTACTATTTCGAAATCATTTTAATAAAGCTTAAATTGCAATTATATTTTAATGTACATTTTTATATAGAGCATTAACCCCTCCATCATGGACAAGAGAATGATCAAGCACTACATTAAAAAAATCAAGACATCGGCAGTATGCCCTATATATTGTTTATTAATTCGAGTCTTTGTTTATTAGGCATAGGTATTAGGCAATACCTATGTAAAAACTACCCGGCAGCTGCGGTGCTTGGTTTTATTTTGAGAAGCGAATTTCTAAGATATACATTAGCATGTCCAGCTCTTTTTTTTGTGGAAAAAAATCATACCAGAAAGTTCGCTTTAAATCATGTGGTGAAAACGAATTTAAGCAACCCATTTATTATGTTAAGGAGGACCTTTGGTGATGATATTGTTCGGGATTGAAATTATAAAAGAATAAAGAAGAAAAGTGTTATAAATAAAGATAACAAAAGATTAAATAAGTTGATTCTGGTAATACTCTTGTTCTCTCATGTTTTTCCATCGGCAATGTTTTTCTTAATAGTAGTTTTAAAAGATCTGACGAATCGCTCGGCTAACTCGTTTGAGGCTAGATGAAACGGCGCTGTTGTTATATGTTTGATGCCAAGTTTTGAGCAAAAATGTTTGAATGCTTTAACTGTTAATTGCGGACCATTGTCACTTAAGATGATTTCTGGTATACCTTCCAGGAAAAATATAGAAGACAAAGCTGATATGATATCAACCCTTGTTGTTGTAGATAGTTGTACGATGAACGGCAATTGCGAAAAACGTTGATATATATCAGCCACATGAATTATAAAATGAGCTAGCAAAGTCGATATGTACTTTCTCCCAAGGACCATCAGCTTCAGGCCAGTTTACGTATTCACGTGTGTGAACAGGATTTGCCATTTTGCACACATCAGAATTTTCAATTATTTGTGTGATGTCTTTGTCAATATTAGTTAACCGGACATGTTGTCGACCTAGCTGTTTAATTTTCGATACTCCCCAATGACCATCATGAAGAAGTTTAAGAACTTTCTGCTTAAGGGAGGCTGGAATAACAACGCGGTTGTTGTTCGTCTGGAAGCAAAGCAAACTGTTTAGCATTAAAGCAAAGCGATGATTGAAAAATGATCGAAGATCAGCATCCTGTGGCATTAGTTTTTCGGGCCAATCGTTTGTAACGAGAAAATAAACTCGGCGAAGGATTGGGTCATTTTTGGCATGTTGATGAATAATTTCAGCCTCGATAGATGTGTTAAGTTAATTAATGTTGAAACAGGATTCTTCGTGATTAAAAGTTTTATCATCACCAACGGGTAAACGAGATAAAGCACCGGCATTTCCATGGTCAGTGGTTTTACGATACCGTACAGCAACTGATAAGCCATTAATATAATAGCCCATCACTGCAGACGATGTGACGTCATCGACGGTAACTGATGAGTTGGATTAAAAAGGCTAACAAGTGGTTTGAGGACAGTAACCAAGGTAAATTTTCTTCCGTATAAAGGAAGATAGCTAGCCCTTCTTTCTCCATCTAACTAAACCGTTACTGATGAATATCGAGAGTTTTAGATGCAAAAGCAATAAGCCTTTCTGAACCGTCAACGTACGTATGCGAGAGCACGACTTCTATGCAATAGGAGGAGGCATCTGTAGCTAGAACCAACGGCAGCTGTTCCTGATAATGTGCTAGTTGCGCTGCATTGAGAATATGCGTCTTAAGAGCTATAAATGCTTGTTGTTATGCTGAACTCAGTGTGAATTTTACATTTTTCTGGCCCAGGTATAAAATTATGGTAGTAGTTCACCTTACCCATGAATCACAAATCATATCATCTACAAAATTGTGCAAACAATTCTGGGCTGACCACGGAAAGTTACACACTCTTGCTAATCCGCGGAGGTCGGCTAGCCAACCCACTCTCTGTACGATTGATGCGGCTTCATTTCCCTTTGGAAGAATTGTCATGTGCGGCGACTGCAAGTCGTTTCGACTGGAAATGATCCGTTAGCTTTTCCATTAAACTTTTGAACGATTGTACTTGTAATTTCGTGTTACCTAAAAGATTTTTTAGCAGCTCAAAATTTTCTGTGCCAATCCACGACAAGAAAAATGATTTTTGTTTTTCACTGCATTGAACTGAATATGCTAATAAATGTTGGTTAAGTTGCTCTAAGTACGATTCCCACGTTTGATGCTCTTTCGAAAATTTGTGAAATACTGGAACAATGTTTTGATTTCTTTCAGATACACCGGCTTGGTTTAGAAAAATTGACTCCATCCACTCACGTTGTTGTTTCAGCAAATTTTTCGAGAACTCTTGCTTTTCTTTAAGCATTTGCTTAAAAATTTTACGGCATGATTGTTTATTAAATATCGAACGGCACGAAACAAGCGTTAAAGCGATTGAAAATTTGCAGTTTTTTATCCTTGTCGCCAACTGACACGATTGGCAGTTTATGTTTGACTAAATTTTGTTCACATTTCATTATCTAGGATTACTTGAAGTAATATAAAACATACTAGATTATAACAGCTTCAATTAACATTAACGTGTAATTATGCAAAATGTTGTTTTGATTGTAATTGTGTATGTTACGCACTTATTTATGCACTTTTTTTTAAATATTTATGCATTTTTCATGTGCGGAAAATAATTTAGAAGGGTTTTAAATACTATGTTGAAAGCAATAAAAATCTATTTTAGCTTGAAATTGAAAAAATTGTTGTTATTATATAACGAAATTTAAACTTATATGACATTAATATATATAACTTATATACTATTGCATGCAGCATAAAATTCATATATCTATGCAAAAAAATATTATACTGAAAAAGAGAAACCATTAATTTTTATAATAGTAATTTAGTGTTAGACATATTAAAAGTGTTATAACAATTAATTTTACTTATTTTCAAATATAAATAACTGAGTATAGAGCCTTATTAACTTCAAGAAATATAACATTCAATAATTTATTGAATATATATTGTTTTACGTTGGAAATTGTAATTATTTATTTTAAAATTAAATAAATTTTTAAACAATCGCAAAAAATAATAGGGATATTCACTCTCTCTTGCAAACTCATTGCAAGGTGCACGATATGCACAGATTGTACGAGAATGCAAATAACAACAACAAAATACACGCACAAAATTTCGTGCAATTGTGTGCAATTTTCCAATACTAAAACCTATGTATATTTGCTTGCAACAAAACAGAAATGGCAGAAATCAGCTGTTTTGACATTTGTTGCTTCTCATTTTTAAATTTGAATTGACGGTTAGTAAAATTTCGAGATATGTTAATCTATGGCTATGCTATATACATGCGTTTCGTTCAATGATTTAAAACGATGTTGCCATTAATTAAGTTTTCACAAATATAATATTATATACATATACATTTGTGAATTAATTTATCTATTTATCAATTGCAGCGAAACTTACGAAAATTTGTCCACATTTTGAACTATTGAATGAAGTGTTTGGACGCATGTCTAATTTTCAGCCGCTTGTGATTTGTACGGACACATTGCCACGGCCACCAGCTAGTTCTGCGCTAGGCGACGAAGTTTATTTTATTTAATCGTCTGCAGACAACACATCATCCAGCTCTGCACCGAAAGTCGTGCGTTCTGCTGTGCAAAGCCCCACTACCCCTCTCGCATCCCCTAAAATTGCTAAAAAGGGTTCAAATTCTGCCATAAGCTAGCTAGTTGCAGTACAAAGAGAAAAACTCGTATTTGAGGAAAAAAAGTTGGATTTTGAGAAAATCAAACACGAGACATATAGCAAAATTGAGGAGCGAAAAATTGCTATTGAAGAAAAAAAAATTGAAATGGAAGATAAGTGGAGGGATAGGGACATGGAATTGAAGTGATTGGAACTTGAAATAAAGGAAAGAATTGCTAAATATGAAATCGATAAAAAATATAACAAATAACAATAATAAATTAAGAATTAATTATATTTTTATTATACTAATTATTTTTATATTATGTTATTATTACATATATTAATATATATATGTTTTTATACATTATTCTTGTTTTGAAATAAATCTACTGGAAAAAAGTAATGTCGCAATTGACTTCTTAATTATATATTAAATATATATACATATATGTGTCACCCTATTCATTAATTGTCAATTCTTAACAATGTGTTTAACAACGTTGTTATGTTTTGAGAAGTTAGTTAATTCGCAAGCGTCTTCGTAGTCAGTGCGTACTGTAAATATTATATTGAAATAATAATTTAATGAACATTTTACTGTAAATATTATATTGAAATAATAATTTAATGACATATGTATGTTTTATATATTTGTATTCGTAAATTATTGATTGCCGAACATCAAATTATACAAAAATTTGCGCTTCGAAGCTCTTTCATTGGTTCTCTGACTACCTTCATTCTGCATAAGCTCATCAGATTCTTCGTCGTTGTCATGTACGTAATCCACGTGTTCCGTATCATCACATGAAGGTCGCAAAATGTTGTGTAATATGCAACAAAGAAGGAACCAATTTGAACAAAAATTATGACTCGTATCATTCTGAATACGGATTCTTAACTCCTTAAGACTACCGAAGCGTTCCTTCAAAACTCCAAAACAATGTTCAATCCTTACACGAAATCTGCTATGGCGTAAGTTAAAAGTTTTACGTTTGGAGTAGTCAAGCTGTTGGGAGCTTGACCGAAACGGAGTTATAAGAGTTTTAAGTAATGGATAAGCAGAATCGCCTGCTAACCATTGGTCTGAAGAAAATAAAGAATTTTCTTGGATGCAGAGAGCGCTTGTACGAAATATGCCAGCATCATGTGCACTTTCAAAGTGACCAACTGCGACATGTCGAATCTTCAGCTGATAGTCACATACGACTTGTGCTTGTATTGAATACACTCTATTTTTTGAAAAATAGGATGTATGGTTGACCACTGGTGCTTCGGCAAGTTTTATTTCAGTACCGTCAATATATCCAATGCAATGTGGAAGCTCATGATAGGTTTTCTCTACTATATCTTGTCGTTCAGCTACATCTGGCCACGTTATAAATTTGGTTCGCCCCAAGCAAGTGCAAATCACAAATCAGACTCAAAGCAGTAGGTAAACTGCACCACCAGGATAAACGTATGCGCTCTGAGCTGTCGCCGGGTCTCTGCTTAAATGATGTTATGGCAGCAATACGCCAAATGACGGACAAATTTTATAAAAAATTCAAAAGTCTAGGACAAAACATTGACATACAATTGGCATTGCTGGCTTCAAAGAACGATATACACGCACTAAATAATTAAATGAGCGGTATAGTACAAAAAGTGGAATCTCTGCAGATGAAAAATCAAACGCTCAAACTAGAAATCGAGCTGCTAAAAAATGAAAGAGCGGCGGACCGTAAGGAATTAAACAAATTGGTTGAAAAAAGTAAATGCCGGAACGTTATATTTAATGGCTTTCAAAGAAATTGCACTACAAATAGTCAGGTAGAAGCATTTATCCGTGGAAAAATAGAGGTTCCGAGTATATCAATCCGTGAAACACGTATATTATACGAAAAAGAGAACAAAGTTCGTCTAGTTGCGGAAATGGAGACCATATCTATATGGCCATAAATACACTTAAAATGATAATACACTAGCAGAAACCAAGATTTTTGCTGAGAAAGATGTCAGCACAGAAAAACTAGAACAGAAACTAATACTACTGAAATTAAAAAATCATCTTAAAGGCATCAATAGCAATCCCAAAGTTTTCGTGAGAAATGATAGTATTAATATAGCCGGAAAGTGGATGCGCTATAATGCAAACAGGACTCTTATTCTTAAAGGACAACCTGCAATCGGTGAATTGAAATTGAAATCAGCAAATGTGATGATCGTAGGAGATCTAAATGCCCGCATACGCAGCAGCCAAGCGTTAATGGAAAGTATATTAACTAGTGGACATGCAAATACTCCTCGAAGTGCGAATGACAAAACAATAGATCAAAACGGCAAAAAACTCATTGATCAATGTGAGTCTTTTAACTTAACAGTACTTAATAGTAGAACATAAAGCGACACAGAAGACAGCTACACTTATTATAAAGCTCAAGCTGCATCAACCATCGATTACTGCATGATAACTGGCAAATGGCACCACTCTGTAACTGATTTCCTTGTCCAAAATGAATCTTTCTCCGATCACATGCCTCTATGCATCAACATCAACATGCAAAATGTTCAACATGTGGCTGACTTACAACTCTTACCCAAGCTAAGATGGAGAGAAAAACATGCGACAAGATACAGATTGAAACTGGACAGGATCACTGATTAACATGTAAGCGCTGTCGATCAAATACAAACTGATGATCTGCTGCAGTGCATCACCAAAGCGGCTGATTTTATGCAGACACCTACCAGCACAATACGTCACCAACGCAGTTTTAATAGTGAATGTGGAATGTACGCAAAAAATCGATTAAATTCCTAACGCTGATGAAAAAAACATCATCAGATGTCTCCAAAATAAATTATCATGCAGCAAATAAAGCTTTTAAAGAGATATGTAAACGGAAACACCAAGAATACTTTAAGCATCTAGAGGTAGTTGTAAATGAAGTTACAGACAGTAGAGTTTTGGGCTCTAGTCAGAAAACTAAATGGATTCAAGTCATACAAACCTATTAAGGTAGATATTAGTATACTGGCTAGCCATTACAAAGGTTCACTATATGAAGAAGTGTCGGCAGTATAACATAATTTCGCGTTGTCCTACTCGACAGTACAAAAATTGGATCTTGAAATAAGCACAATCGAAGTAATGGCCGCTATAAAGAGAAATAAAGACACGAAAGCACCAGGTGTAGACAGAGTATCGGCAGAATTTTTAAAAAATGCGTCAACGAATTTCGTAAATTATTTGACAGCTGCCTACAATAACATCTTTGAATCAGAGAACGTTTCTGATAGTTTCAAAAAAAAAAAATATTATATTTTCCATATTTAAAAAAGGCGATGTAAGCGACTCATCCAATACAGAGGTATCTCTTTTCATAATGTAATCACAAAAATATTCACCTCTATTCTTCTTACCCGACTAACTAACTGAGTGGAAACATATCATCTACTGAGCGAATATCAGGCAGGTTTTAGAAATCATACTCCACCGTAGACACTATTTTTGTGCTGACATCAATTGCAAAAAAGTTTCTCTAAAGTAAACGCAAATCATATTTGTTTTTAGTAGATTTCAAGGCGGC
Organism: Teleopsis dalmanni; assembly: GCF_002237135.1. Lineage (NCBI taxonomy): Eukaryota > Metazoa > Arthropoda > Insecta > Diptera > Diopsidae > Teleopsis > Teleopsis dalmanni. Next base: position 110,568,011 of record NC_051847.1, on the reverse strand, counting down.
TTTTGCACCACTAAAGAGCGTCGAAAGGTCTTTCTGAAACTAAGTAATATTGGCACCTCAACGAAAATGTTAAGTGTAATTTAAAGCCTATATATCAAAAACGAAACTGCGGTTTGGGATAGGAAATATCTATCAGAGTCAGTTTGAGTCAAATCGTGGTGTCAAACAAGGTTGTCTTCTAAGTCCACTACTTTTTGCGTTGTATGTAGATGACATATCGAGTATTTTGCCTGGTGGTGTTTGTATAGGTTCATAATTTTTTAAGGTATTTATGTGTGCGGACGACATGGTCTTACTTGCAGAAGATGCCCACACACTCCAGAAGATGATAAACGCACTGCAACAGTATTGTCAAACTTGGAGCCTACAAATCAACTGCGATAAATCGAAAGTAATGATTGTGAAAGACAACAGAGTTAGAAAAGCAAGGACCGATAGTTGGAACTTAAATGGGGTAGAACTAGAGGTAGTAAATGAATTTAAATATTTGGGAGTACTAATGACGTCGAACATGTATTTTGGAAATCACACTCGACAAAAACTTTTCGACTCAAAATTGACACTAAATAGTACCTGGAAACAGCTTTTTAGTAAAAGAAATGTGTGTCATAGCACGAAATATAAAATGTTCGTAGCAACTCTCAGATCGATTATGTGTTACTCAGCTCAAGTTTGGGGTCATCAACATTCCGAAGATGCTGAAAAATTGCTGAGGTTTTATATAAAGAACATTTTTAAACTACCTCAAAATACACCATCCTATGCAATTTATCTCGAATCGGGGCTGCCAATATTATATACATTCACATTACAACTGCATTTTGACTATATGTATAAAGTAATAAAAATGCCAGATCACCGGCTGCCCAAAATCGTCGTAAAACACCTACTCCAATCCAGATCGCAGTTTTTTTGCTTAATGGGATGCACTTGCTGAGGAATACAGCAGTTCCTCTTATCCTACTGAAACAGCTTTGTGGCGCCAATGGCAATCACAAATACTCCAAAATATTGACCTCAGTTCGAGAACCCAATTTGAAAGACAAGCATGCGAAAGCAGTACAAGATATACATATATACATATTATTTCAGCGACAAGTTTGACACCGCGACGATATCATTAACATTCAAGGCAAGGACAGAACTGATAAGGCTGAACTATGTTCCATATATACAAACAACTAATACTTATTGCACCCTATGCAATATGTATGAAAAAGTAGACATCATTCATCTCATGGGACACTGCCCTATCCTGTGTGAAATTAGATGGTTCCACTGGGGCAAAACCATATTAATTCCATCTGAATGCTATGCTTCACTAAATGGCGCAGACTGGCGCAAACTAGTAGCCTTTTTAAGGGAAAGTTTGCAATACTGACGTGAAGTACTGATGGATTGTAGCGAGTGATATCGACGAGTAATTTTTAACGTACCACTTCTCTTATATCATGTACATCTGTTATTAGTATTAATATACTTTTTCTTTTTTTTTTATTATTATTTTTATATTTATTATGTATCTAATTCTCATGTCCTATTTTACGGTTTCCTTAATTTTAAATTTCTTCATCATTATAGCATTATATTAGTTATTATAATCACGTATATATTTGCACTATGTTCGAATCGTATTTAAATCTTAATAAAGACAGACAACTTAATAGTTATTATCTCAAATAATCTAATAAATCTATCTATCTATTTTATGTACTCTTTGTTAGGATCATTGTATTATAAAAGGATATCTGTAATAGCGATAAATTAATAAACTCTTACTTACTTACTTACTTATATATACAATAAAAAAAAAATAATATTTCTTTATATAACTTTATATTATAATATAATAACACATCACTCAATAAATCGTGTGACTATCTAAGAAAAACAAATTTTTTTCTGCCAAAAATCGATTTTACTCATCAATATAATCTCCTTCAAGGGCAATACAATCATTCCAACGCTTCTCTAACTTCTCGATGCCGTGCTTGTAGAAAGATTTGTCTTTTACCTCAAAATTGGCTTCAGTTTCAGCAATTACTTTTTCGTTTGAAATGAATTTCTGGAGGGGGAAACAATTCGAAGTGTAATTCGTGCAATTTTGCCATCGTTTTTGTTGACTTGTGACATGGTGCATTGTCTTGGTGAAACAAAATTTTTTTCTTTACCATATGCGGTCTTTCTGCTTTTAAACGATCCAGTAATGTCGTGTAGAATTTACTATTGATAGTTTTTTCGTCTTTGAGATAGTCAATGAAGATTATAATATGTGCATCCCAAAATATTGAAGCTATAACCTTCCCAGCTGACTGTTGTGCCTTTGGACGTTTCATACGTGGCACACCGGCTGCAGTCCACTCAGATGATGATCGTTTAATTTCCCGAGTGAAGTGATAGATCCATGTTTCATAAATTGTCACATATCGACGCAAAAAATCGGATTTCTTACGTGTAAATATGGCCAAACACTGTTCTGACACATCAACACGTTGTTGTTTTTGATCGACTGTGAGTAAACGCGGCACCCACTTTGAAAAGAGCTTTCTTATGGTCCAATGTTCATGCATAATTGTAAACACACTGCCTTCAGATATCTTTACAGTCTCAGCCATCACACGCAATTTCAATTTACGATCACAAATATAACCAATTTCTGGACTTTTTGATGTTTTCTGTACTAACCACCTTAATTGAGCGACCAGAATTTTCACCATCATCGGTGTCTGTACGACCACGTTTAAATTTAGAAAACCAATAACAAATGGTTCTTTTCGATGGAGCAAAGTCTGGATAACACTTTTGAAGTCATTGCTGAGCTTGTACAGTATTTTTTTTCATCAAGAAGCAATGATAAATTAACACACGAAATTGTTTTGAATCCATTATTCGAAAATAACAACAGTAGCTTCACTTAAATGGCTGTCACTTTTTTTCTGACTAATCGAAATGTCATGAAATTTTACACATTATTATATTACACAAAATGCGAATATTTGTCATCAAAAATTGTTGTATTGTTTTTTAAAGTGTTCTCAAACCTGATTTATACACTTTTGCATGTGTTCAAACCAATTGTCGAAGCACTTTTTCCACTCCGAATGAGACACTTCCAAAACATGGTTTTTGAACGCTTCAATAGCATCTTCTGGCAAAGAAAATCGTTGACCACGCATTTTTTTCTTGGTGTGCGAAAATACGAAAAAGTCATTGGGTGCCAAGTCAGGGCTGTACGGCGGATGATCAATCAATTCGACGTTTTGGCCGGCCAAAAAGACGCTGGTTTGAGCCGATGTGTGAGACCTCGCGTTGTCATGGTGAACAATGATTCATTGTCTTTTGTTCGTTTTTCGAATTTCTTCGAAAACTTCAGGCAAACAAATTGTTGTGTACCACTCAGAAGTGACTGTCCTTCGTTGTTCAAGCGGTACAGTCGCCACATGACTAGTTTTGCCGAAAAAACAGGCGACCATTTTCTTCGAAGTGCTTCTTCCACAAACAACTTTTGATGGATTTGGCTCATCTTCGAAGACCCACACAGTCGATTGTTGTTTTGTTTCGGGCTCATATGCATAGGTCCATGATTCGTCACCTGTGACGATCTTATAAACGTCTTTTGAAGCACCGCGAACGTATTTTTTCAACATTTCTTTGCACCAATCGACACGAGCCTTTTTTTGAGCGATTGCCTAATTGTGCGGGATCCAACGAGAACAAACAGTTTTTACGGCCAGGTGTTCATACAATATCGAATGTATGCTGGTGGGAGAAATGCCCAAGGATGCGTCTATCTCAAGTTATGTCACATGACGATCTTGCATTATCAGTTCACGCACGGCATCAATGTTCTCTGGACGACCTTCACAGAATTCGTTGTTGAACGACCGTCGGCCACGATTGAATTCATTAAATACAAAGATTTAAGTTCATCAATGTACTCTTGTCGTGATAATCTACGTCGAAAGTTGTGAAAAATTATCGCGCGAATATGTTCACGTGTTAATTCTATTTTTTGGCCAAGATGAATTTTTCAAGTCTCTGTAAATAAAACAATTCACAATTAAATGGCAACACGTTCTGAATGATGTTATGCTAAAAAATGCCAAACTTTCCAATGGAAATGTCAGATTGCAGCTGGTAACACTTAGCGTTGCCTAGACCAGAAATATATATAGCAGCCCTTGTATTATTATTATAGTTAGGAGATGTGGCACTCCGACAGTCGGGTCTATTATGCCCCCTTCTGGGCTTGGAGTAGGTCTTTAATCCCTGTTGCGTCAATAAGAAGTAGTATAGAACCTACTTTTACAGAGTAAATTTTATACATAGTCTTTTGAAGGTTGGTACTTTATAAATGCCATATGGATTTGACAATGACAGCGCCATCTGTGTATCAGTCATACGACTTATTGAGTGATGTGTTAAAAACATACGTCATGTAATGTACCAACGATTATAGTTAGACAAATAAGTATTTGTAATTTAATTGTTATGAAATTAGTTGTTTTTTAATTATTTAATAGATACATAAATAATTCAATATTATTAAATGTTTTTATTAATATTGCAATAATATAAATAAATAAAATAAAGGAGGAATTCTACAACACAAAAACATTTAAAAATTAAATACAATATATGTATATATAAATTTTAACCTGTTCTCGATTTGCGCATGTGTATAAAAACACATTCAATAATCGAGATATATATTTAGATATACATATATGTAGAAAGTTATATAGAATTCCTGTACATATTTATATTTATAAATATATTGTACTGTCGTTTAATTGTTTCTGTTATTTTATATGTTATATATTACTATTATGTTATATTATAATACTTAAACAAAATAGTTATAAGACTATAAAATAAATAATTAAGATGACATAGATTGACCGAAATATTGGACAAATATATGTCCTATATTTCCGCATGATATTCAGTAAACATAATAAAATTTATATTTAAGTAATCGTAATTTTTTTTGATAAAAATTAAATGGACATAATAGCACACACAAAAACATTAATTTAAAACAATTTTTGAGTTACTGAAATTGCGACATAACCAACGCTGTGTGAGCCGGTGCGTTATCGTGGTGTAAAATCCATGAGTTTTCCTTCCATAAATCTGGCCTTTTTTTGCGAATGGCCTCATGCAAACGACGCATAACATCCAAATAATACTCCTTATTGACCGTTTGACCGTCCGGAAGAAATTCATAGTGCACAACACCACAAATATCGAAGAAAACAGTCAACATAACCTTGATTTTGGACCGACTTTGGCGTTCTCTTTTCGGTTTCGGCTCACCTTCGAAGCACCATTCGGTCGATTGTTGTTTGGTGGGCATGTCAAATTCATAGACCTATGTCTCATCACCAGTTATGATGAAACAAAAACTAATCGTACGATATGCGTTAAACTTTGACAGAATGTGTATAATAGTGTTGCCAGCGTAAAAATAAAAAAAATTTACCAATTGGATAAGCGTGGGTATTCAAAAAATTAAAATTCTCATTCTTTTTTGATCACAAGATATATCATTAAGTAGAATACTCAATTTTATACTTTTTAATTATATTTTTTCCATTTAAAAATTATAGTTTTACTGAATTTCATTTATTACTTTATGTTATTATTTTTTAATTTTCTTTTTGAGACACCCTATGCTCATAGTGCCGACACTTACTATTGGCAGAACTAATAATCAAATTTTCAATAATCTGAGAATCTCCAAAATAGTAGATTCTCTTAGTTTTTTTTTTGAATGCAAATTTTTGTTGTAATAATCTACTAAGCAACTGATCTGTTGCCTGAATACCCCTAATATATTATATTGAGAATGAATGATTAAATTTGTTAAATTTACCCCATAGCACATTCACATCTGAATCCAATGGGCTGATCAATGCATTTCTGTGCACAACCTGCATTATTTATAGCACATTCATTTATAGAGCATTTATTGGCAGGTTCATCTTCACCATCAGGACAATCTTTTATTTTATCGCATACTTTTGACACTGGTATGCATTGAGCACCACCACAATCGAATTCTGTAGTAACGTTGCAAGTTGTCGATTTATTAATTTCTATTGGAAAATGTATACAAACAGTTTTTATTTTACTCTTAGTTTTATAAAATTAAATACAGTTAACAATCATTAACCCACCACAATTTATTTCATCGCTATTGTCTGCACAATCAGCTACTCCATTACAGATCATATGCCCGGGTATGCAAGCGCGAGATGTGCACTGAAATTGATCCGCACGACATGTAATATTTTTACAATTACTTTCAATCTCATCATCGCCATTTGGACAATCTTCTTCACCATCGCATACCCAATTGTGATTAATGCAAGTAATGTGATCCTTGCAACGATACTCTGATGTTAAGCAAGGTGTAATAGTTTGTGTACCATTTGAACATTCCTAAATGAAGTTATTATAAAAAGAATCAGTTGATATATTTAAACCAAATTAAAATTTGTATAATATAAATTAATTTTTCTAATTTCGATTTTATGTTATATTATAATTATTATTTCTATAAAGGATAGCCTAGTTTTAAGCCAAACCTGCTGAGCGAGGAACATTTATATTGAAATAAATCAATGTTTTCAAATAGGATTGGTTTCTAAAAACCAAAATACGCTGTAATATAAAAAGAAATCGTGTCATTTTGTAGTTCGTACATCTGTCACCTTGTAGAAAACCATTTCTTGCAGAAGTTAGTCGAGCAATTAGGTAAAAAGTTAAAAATGTTATGTTTTTTGCAAATTGATAAAGATTAAATAGTTTTTTACTAGCCTTTTTGTCAATTTTAATAAAAAAATAAAGTTCATTTGTCTCATACATTGACTGGAAATATTAGCGCTGTTAGTAACTTATCGTCGATTATAGGAGAGGTGTAAGAATGCCTACTTGTGTATAATTCCCGTTTGTGTTAGAGAATTTGTGGAAATTGATAAATCTTAAGATAACGCGTTTGACAAAACTAAAACTGAAAATAGCAGTTAACAGCTGTATGTTAAGCTGTAATGTATATGCGTTAGTTATATTGGCAATGCATACAATTAATATAATAATAAGTGGTTCTATATTTAAGTGCGCAGTATATATAAAAATACACTAATTGTTTCCAAGCGCATTGCATTGTTTACAAACAAATGCATAATTCCACATAAGGAATTTGACACCACACATATCGGCGGCACTTTGCCTTTGAGTTAACAATATGCTTGACAGGCATTGACCGCATATACAACAACATCAACAGTAAGCGTACCCGATACAAGTGGAATCGAAGGCGCTTACCATACTTAGCAATAAATTATTAAATAGTAAAGTACTTACGCTGCGCCGTTTTGTACTTAAATAAAAATGCATATAAAATATTAAAATAAATAATACCAAAATATATATATAAATATAAAATATTTAGTATATGAGAAAGTACATACGCTGCGTCGTTATGTACCTAGGTTAAGTCGAAAGTAATGATTCAAATAAAAATTAGAACTAGAAATTCACTCATAAGAAGCGCACCAAGTTCTCAACTAAAAATCTTCTTTTTATTTTTGAAGTAAAAATCTATATTTAAAGAAGGAACGCCAAATAATATCGGCGATTTAATATCCTTCAAAATTTAACGTTTTTACAAAGCTCTTGACAAAAAGTAGATAAGCCTTCATATTAGAAATAAGAATAAAATTTCTGCACTTTATTTAGAATTCCAGCAAATAAATATTTTATTATCACTGAAGCTATTTTTTCGATAATTTAGCAATTTAGTTGCTAAAAAAAGTGTTTACAAGTCAACGCGTGGATTGAATTCTCTTTTGAGTTCAGCCATTATAATCATAAAGTAAAATTATTTAGAAAAAAGAATTTGCACTGATTTTAAATTGAAATACCCTGAAGTGTCATATTAATACATAAAATAATTACAATAAATTGACAATTAACTGACAGTGAGTTCAAATAAGTGTATGCGTTACTTGATTAAACATCAGAAATAAATTAAATAAAAATAAAAATATATAATAAAACGTATGGAATGTAATGATAACCCCCTCCTCGTGGCGCATATTCGTAACACTAACTGACTTCTTAGCTATGTACTCAAACTTTATTTATGTTAGTACGATAATTCGTCATTTATGACATTTTCTTAATTCCTGTTTATGTTTTCATAGCCTTGGGCTAACGGAATTGGTATTCTCTTACCTAGCTTTGTCAGGGTTGAAAATGAGCAGAAATTGCTTTCAAATTGAGTGAGGACTAAAATCTAAAATAAATACTTAAACAATACTTAATACTCAACCAATCAATTCACCCTTAAATCGTAAATTAGTTTGAAATACAAAAATTTTGGACACTCCGCGCTTCCTACTATAACACCAACAGAAGCTGCCTGTTAGCTTTATCCGCTTCCTAATTTTAATGTAGCCAGTAGCAGGCAGATATCTTCGCATTTCCTCCTTTCGTCATGTGTTATGAGCCTTAGCAATAATTCGCGTCATATGGTGCACAAAGATGTTTTCAGTCTAAAAAAGATAAAAAAAACCGTGGAGATCTCCTTCTGCTGTCTGCTATCACTTAAATCCAGAAACGAGTGTATACAGAATAAGAGATCTGATTACCGAATCCTCAAAAAACAAAAATGTCCCTACTTTCTCCAACTCCAACCAACTAAACTTAAGCTACAATGCCGTAAATATCGAAGTTGTTAATTATTTAAAAATATTAGGTATAGTGTTTGACAACAAACTTAACTTTAAGCAACAATGTCTAGAATTAAGAAAAAACCTAGCTGCCAGGTTAAACATTATGAAATACCTTTCATCTAAACATTTTTTTATTCATGCATCAACTTTGATTAATATCACTAAATCACTTATACTCTCTAAATTAGATTACGCTCTACCACTCTTTGGATGGTGTGCAAACAGCAATATTAGACAGTTGAATGCACCCTATCATGCTGCCGTTCGAAGGAGTATTGCTGCGTTCCCCACAACTCCAATCATAAACTTATTGACAGAAGCTGGGCTACCTACAATATCAAATCGAGTTAAGTCAACAACTTATAAACTTGTTCCTAAACTACTGTGCAGCAACAACGCTATTTTACATAAAGACGTTGTAAATGTATTTCATCAAAAGCAAACAAATAGAGTTAAGTCGACAATTGTGCGGTGTATTGAATATGCTAAATTCATCGACCTCGACATTAAACCTCATCGTATGATACAAAATCATGAGCCCCCTTGGTTTCTTAATCCAACATCTTTTGTAATCGACCTGCAAACCTATGGAAAAAGTAACACAACCATCAAAATGTATAGACAACTGTTTGCAGAATTTTCTGATTCGTATATAAAAAACAATTGGACTCTATTGTACACAGACGGTTCAAAAACTGAAAATCATGTCACATTTGCTATAATACAACAGAATGGCTCCGTAATCACTACTGGATTAGTTGCACCCCATTGTTCCATCTTTACTGCAGAGGCTCTGGCTAAAAAACTGGCTACTGACCACGCAACATGCAACAAAGGCAAATTTCTGATATGTACCGACAGCAAATCTACAATTGAAGCTGTAAAAAATATCAATAATAACACCAATCTTATTTGTGCTATCAGAAACAACTGCATACGTTTTTTAAACAAAATTAAAATTATGTGGGTTCCTGGACACGCAGGAATTAAAGGAAACGAACTAGCAGATCAAGCTGCCTCTGTCGCCATTCGCTCTCTCTTATTCTTATTCCAGACATCCGAAAGAAAAGACGTTTTAAATTTTATAAACAAACATATGGAAGACGAATGGGCTATGGAATGGTCAGTGTACAACCATCGCTACAAGTCGATCAATACCAGTGGTTTAAAAGCTATGTACCCACAATCATGCACTCGTCAACACTGTAAGATTTTTATCCGATTGCGTATGGGACATTCAAAGCTTTTTCATGAACATCTTTTGAGTGGCGATCAGCCATCAAACTGTCCATTTTGTAATAGCACACCATCCATAGATCATATACTTAACGATTGTCCTTCTTTTAATTCTATTCCTAGTAATATCTTTCCCAATATCTCACCAACTAGCGTTTTAAAAACAATTAATGTTAAAAACATACTTTTGATGTATAAATATATTAAAGCCTGCAATCTAGTAAATAAAATTTAATTTATAATATCCGAGCTGAAGGCCCTGGCAGCTAGCGCTCGTTTTTCTGATCTTAGTTATAAGATTTTATATTTTGTAATTAATTATAATAAATAAATAAATAAATAAATAAAAGAATGGCTTAACAAAAAACTGCTCCTACCCACACCAATAAACGTCAACGTTTGAAAGAGCAAGTTTCGTTGCACGACTTGTTTAAATGCCCTAAACTGGATGGTAAAAAACCTTCTTGATATTTTTGCGACGTTACCAACGACTCTTTACCAACGTATCTGATTATCATCAGATACCTTTGGAACAGTATGAAACTTACTCGACAAGTTTCTGGCGTGAAGTCTCACTTTCTTGGTTATAATTTGAAGCCCGGATGGTTTGTCATTAACTGTCTGGACCACGAAACCTGGTCTAAGAAGACAATAACAGCCTTGAAGCCGTGCGAAAGTGCCCAACTGAAGATAGTGTACGAGATAGAAGTGCCAAAGTCCAAAATCTATTTCGAGTACTTTCTAGGCTGAGCTTATTGGGCAAAGAATCGAATTTTAGGACAAGTTGAGTGCCAAAATTCGAGCATGCATGTCGCGAGTGCTTAACAGGCTCCATAAGGGCGATTTTCTCGGGATAGCGATGCCTTGGTCTCCATTTTGGTTGAAATTATTGAAAAGCTGGGCAGTAAGGTTTTTTATGAACTTGGTAGTGCCTTGCTGAAACCGAGACAAAAGGGAAGCAGGGCTAAGATTGTTGTTGATGTTAAGCTACCATCAACATCCGCGGTGGGTCGTGCTCAGGCCAGAAGTCGGAAACGAGCCTCACTTCCGGGAGACCACCATTAAAGAGAGGACAAGAGCAAAATCTGTGCCCAAAGCCACAAACATTCTGCTCCTTCTGGTCATCTCAAGGAGTGGGGAAATAAACACCTATGGAATATCTGCGCTATACAAAGGGCGGCAAGGTCCAGAAGGGCCAAACTGGAAAGTAATACCCAGATTCTTGCGTCACGACCGCATTTTTTTCATTTTTCAAGTTGCATTGTGCCGTTGTCAATTGGCTACTTTACATTGAAAAACAAAAGCCTGCAAACGTTATATATTGAGCGCGCGAAGCTTTTAATATATAAAATCATGCAACAGGAACTACTTGAAGATTGGTCGACATTGAAAATGTGGAGAATAGTAGAAAAGAACAGTCCCTTATATAGATTACAAGTATATATGGATAACAATGGGCTCATGAGAGTGAAAAACAGACCGAGTAACTTTCCGGATGAGTGTAAACCTCAAATTGACTTTTTTTCTTACCATCAAAACATAAAATATCGTACCTCATATGTGCGAACTATCATGAACGATTTTATTATATTCAACATGAAACTGCTTGAAATGAGGTCAGACAATTGTATTTCATGCCAAAATCAAGACCATTATTTAAATCGTTGCGACGAAACTGCAACGTAAGCAAAATTTCATCAGTAATGGCTCAAGCGTATTTCAACTTCTATTTACTCATGTAGGTATAGACTATTTTGGCCCGATGATGTTTATGGAGGATCGCAAAGCTTTGAAGACATGGGGTGTTATAATAACTTGTTTGACTATTAAATGAGTTAAAGAACATTGATTCATCGATGAAGATCGCTAAAACATAGGTAAGCGCTAATGGTTCGAATTCATTTTGTAATGCTAAAAGAATCGAAATGTGCCTGCTACAATCTGAAATGTTTGCCAATCAATTTTGGCGACGATGGCTGCGTGAAATATTTCCAACATTAACGATCGCTTGTCTGACGTTCAAATCAGCGCCCTGCCGTAAAACTAACCATTCTGAATATCGGCAAAGTTGATGCAAACGACAATGGGGTCGCATGCGGGGAAGAGAATGTTACCGAATATTTGGTAGTTAATTGAAAACCTTCGTGTGGAAATAATGACAAACAGCTGATATTTGACATAACAATTTGGAAACTTTAAAACCATTTAATGAATTTCTGGCAACAAAATAGCTCCCCATCAACCAAATCTAAATTAAAAGAAGCCGTAAATCGACTAAAGAGCGCTTTTGGAAGAGACAAAGAAAACAAACAATACGAATATTTAAGAAGCTGTCCCCAAACACGGCTAACAAAGGCTCACTTTAAAAGGCTCATCAAACTATAAAAACACCTGTTGAAGCAGTGCCTCCGTTAAGAAACTCCAGCGGTGAATGGGCTCGCAGCGACGAAGAAAAAGCTAATGTATTTACTAATCATCTGAGTCAAATTTTTCAACCAAATTCCTCCAATAATTTGAATTTACCAGCTCAACATATTAACAATAATATTATCAACTTACAAATCTCCGCAAATGATGTCAAGGTAACCATCAAAGAAAAACTTGTCTGCAAAAAAGCACTTGGACACAATTCTATAACTCCAATCATGTTAAAAAATCTGCCCTTCATAGCAATCTCATTCATTACAAAGATTTTTAACGCCATAATAAAATTTGGACATATTCCGACGGAATGGAAAAAAGCGTTAATTATAATGGTTCAAAAGCCCGGAAAGGATTCAACACTAGCCGCATCATATAGACCTATAAGTTTGCTGCCTTGTCTGTCAAAATTATTTGAGAAAGTGTTTCTTGCAAAAATTATGCCTTTCCTCCAAGATAGAGACTTGATCCCAAACCATCAATTTGGATTTCGTCAAAAACATGGTACTATCGAGCAAGTGAACAGAATAACTAATGAAATAAGAAGTGCTTTTGAAAATCGAGAATATTGCTCTTGTGTCTTTTTAGATGTTGCACAAGCGTTTGACAAAGTATGGCATGAGGGCCTGATACACAAAATACGACAAGTACTCTCGCAAAATTCACACGCAGTACTTCAATCATACTTGATAGGCAGATCTTTTAATGTAAAGTACAATATGCACACAACTAATGACTTTCCAATAAGTGCAGGAGTTCCACAAGGCAGCGTTCTTGGTCCATTCTTGTACCTCACCTTTACTTCAGATATCCCTACAAATACCAATTTAGTAATATCAACATTTGCTGACGATACCGCTATTTTGTGCCGACATAAGAATGCTGCAATCGCTTCCAGTCAACTGCAAAATCATTTGTACTCCATTGAAAGCTGGTTATCACTATGGCGAATTAAAGTCAATGAGCAAAAATGTCGTCATATAATTTCTCTTTTAACAGATCCTCATCACCAACTATCACTCTCAATGGAATAGTAGTTCCGCAAACAGAAACAGTGACGTTCCTTGATATTCACCTTGACAAACGCTTAACTTGACGGAGGCATATAGAAACAAAAAGGACTCAAATGAAGCTCAAAGCTTTAAGACTTCGCTGGCTAATCGGTCATCAGTCTCCTTTATGTTTGGAGTACAAAGTCTTGTTATACAACCAAGTCATTAAGCCAATCTGGATGTATGGCTTACAGCTATATGGCAATGCCTATTCGTCAAATGTAGAAATCCTGCAAAGAGCTCAAGCAAAGATTTTAAGAATGATAACTGGTGCACCCTGGTATCAGAAATGAAAACAAACATTTCGATTTAAGAGTTCCGATGGTTAAAGTCGAATTCGAGAGAATAAGGCAGAAACATATTTCAAATCTTGAAAACCATGTGAATCCGCTGGCTAGACCTCCTGCTAATATGACTACTTCCTCTGGAGTAAAACGGAACGATAGACCCGCCATCTTACTTTCCTAATTTTCATCCTGATTAATTCAACTTATACACTGTGATATCTGGTAAATAAACCCTGGCTACTTATTCAGAGGCCCTTTGAAATAATTTACAAATCATTATAGTATGTTTATATAAAATAATTTGTAATGTAATGTTATTAGTCTTTAAGATTCTAAAACTTATTGTTAGGCTTTAATTTAAAGCGATTCAATAAAGGTATATTGTTAAATAAAAAAAAAATTAGAGCGGATGTCCTTTTTGGAGGCTTTGGGTCGGGGTCATGCATGTTGGGTGTTACGTGCACTGCACCTGCGGTTATAACAGTCGTAAGATCATATAACGCTAAGTCTATATCTGTTTCATTTCTGAGCTTGGATTTTAAGTTTACGTGACTGCTAGTGTATTTTCGGAATTTAATCCAGTTAGTTTGTTTGGAGGTAAGCTTAAATGATTTTCCGTAGCAGAATGGTTTATTTGAAACAGTTATCAGGACAATTCGCAATTAGTGATCTGAAGACAATTCGTAACAAGTTTGAAAATTTATAAAGTTTCGGTCTATGCCTCTGAAAACACCAAAATCAATTAGATCAGAAATTTTACATGAGTCTGGAGGTCAATATGCGGGTTGACCTGAAGAGGTACAATCAAGTTTCAATTGGTGATTTGATAGCGCTAAGTAGAGGTTTTTGCCTTTAGGATAAATAAGCCGTGAGCCCCAGAGAGTGTGTTTAGCATTATAATCGCCTGCAGCTATAAACATTTTGCCAAGTGTTTTAAAAAATTCAATAAATTGCGTGAGAGTTACATTAAACCTGGGTGGGCAGTAAACTGACGATATCACTATATCTTCGTTCCAACATTTAAGACAAATCGACGTGGCTTGCAAATAATTCTTAGCGAATTCTTCAATTGCGTAGTGTTTTAGACGATTTTTGATTAAAACTGCTGTACCTCCCAGCAGTGATAAAATTTATATTCAGGTGTAGCATGTATACACTTTATATATATATAATTATATATATGCATATTAATGTGCATATAAAATATCATTAAATGGTTAACGTACAGTGTTGTGAATGTGCCTATGCAGCACATTCCCATCATTGACTTTAGCCATATGCAAGCAGCCAGACTGCTGCAATATGAAACCTCACTTATGTGAGATAATAAAATGTATACATGCTCCTCTGCTGTGTTAGTATTTGCCGGCGTAGGTGGTTTTAAGATAAATTAAGACAACAATTTCAATAAAGAATTATACCTGAACATAAGCGGTCGCATTTTCTTTTGAATGATTTGTAATGTTATTATATGGCGATCCTGCCAGGAGGTATTTGTAGCAACTGCTTTAGTCCGTAAAATGTTCGAAAAAATTTTTTTTTTAAACGGTAAATTTTGTATAAAATAATTAAAAGAAATAACAAAATATGCAATTAAATGCATTGAGCTAATTAAAGCATATATGAATACTGAAAAAAGTTAAAGTGAATTTTCTAAAATCTCCGTAAATATACAATACTGAAAAATACTGAATACTGAAAAATAAAAGTTAATGTGAATTTTGCAAAATCTCCGTAAATATACAATACTGAAAAATACTGAATACTGAAAAATAAAAGTTAAAATGAATTTTGCAAAATCTCCGTAAATATACAAAACCAACATGAAACTAACAATGTTTACTTTAAAAATCTTTATACAAAATAAATTATTAAAAGTAAAGTAATAATATTGATAATAATAATATAGTAATAATATTGATAATGATATTATAGTAAGAAGTGTTTAACTTACATATACAATTATTTTGGAAATATTAATTAATGATAATAAAATAAAAAAAAAAAAGCGTGCCGAAATCTGACAGAAAGGACTTAACATATTCAACCGATGGTCAACTTTCTCAACTAACATACATAAATTTGTTCAACAAACGTGAGTACCTCAAACGCAAAGGAATTAAGAATTTTGCAATTTAAGAAAACGAAAATGTTAAATTTACTTTTGATTAATTTAATTAAATGATTTTATTTTGTGAATGTTAAACTGTTTAAAAATAATATATAATAATAAATACGTTCTATTTTATACATTACTTTAAAAATTTGATAATTTAAGATAACGAAGATTCAATAACTTTTATAAAATATCTGATTAACCAATAATGCTAAATTTACTTTTGATTTATTTAATTAAATGATTTTATTTTGTAAATACTGTTCAAAAATAATAAAAACGTTCTATTTTATACATTACTTTGAAAATTTAATAATTTAAGATAACGAAGATGTTATATTTTATATAACCAACTGAGTAATATATTTATGTATATATGTAAGTAAAACGATATGTCTTTTACTTATGACAGCCTGACTTCGACTGACTCTCTATTTATTCAATATGTATTACAACTAATAATTACAGAGTTGTAATTATACTACTTAATTATACAACATCTTCCTTTTTATAACTTAGACTAATAATCTTAACCTAGGTCCATGGACTTATTTAGAAATTATTAACTTTAATTATACAATCCAAAATCTTATATTCTAAATTTTTAAAATGATATTATTATTAAAATATAAATGTATATTCTTAATATATAGGAAATTTTAAACTATTCGCAAAATATAAATTACAATAAATTTTATGTGGTTTTATAAGTTAACCTTTCAGGAGGAATTATTTTTCTTCCACTTTTTGATCTCTGAATATTTTCATTTGTTTTGAGATCACCTAAATTGTTATTTTGTTTTACAACTTCTTCAGTCTCTGTTTCTATGACTTGTTCTTTTTCTTTTGTACAAATTTCTTGAGATGTTTCAGTTATTTCAATATTTGGTATTTTTAAAATATGTTGCCTATTTCTTCTATACTCTACTCCACTTAAATCTTCAACTAAAAATGATCTAGGCTGTTTACAACTTTCTACTATTCTTCCTGGAATCAATACTGACATAGGATTTTTTTTAAAATATACTTTTTCTCCTACCTCTATAGGCTTTAGAGTTTTTGAGGCTGTAATATTATTTTGTGACGAATTTTGATTTGTTTTTGAATAAGTATTATCTTCTTTTACTTTGTGGGGCAATTTAGACTTTAAATTATTAGACAATGATGGTAATTTCGTTCTGAGTTTTTTAGCCATTAAAAGTTCAGCTGGACTAGCAAAATTACTTTTAGGGGACGCACGATACTGAAGCAAAGCTGTATAGTAATCCGCTCCCGTTTCTAGACATTTATTAAGTAACTTCTTAATAGTTTGTACTAATCTTTCAGCAAGACCATTTGACCTTGGTAAATATGGATTCGACGTGATATGATCAATATCCCAGTCAACACAAAAATTATTGAAATCGAGAGAATTAAATGGCGGGCCATTGTCTGATATTAAGTACATTGGTATTCCATGACGTGAAAATATGCTCTTCAATTTTGTAACAACTGCTAAATTTGAAGACCCCGAGTTTAACCATTCAATCTCAATATATGTGGAAAATGAATGTACTACTAGCAGGTAAGTTCTTTTGTTAAATTCGAAAAGGTCTATACCTACTTTGAACCAAGGAATTGAAACTATTTCATGATTTAGCAAGTCTTCTTTGGGATTAGAGTTCCTGAATTTTATATAAATTTCACAACTAGATACTAAATTATAAATATCATTCTTAATATTTGGCCAAAAAATTGATTCTCTTGGCAAACTTTGACATCTTTGAATCCCTAAGTGACCCTCGTGTAATCGAGATAACATTTTTGTTCTATAATTTTTTGGAATAATTACTCTATCATTTTTTGTAAAAGTCCTTCAATTTCATGAATACTATCTTTGATACTATAATACGGGCTAATATCTAAGTCACACAATTTCTTTGATGCGGGCCAGCCTTCTTTCAAACATTTTAAAAGTTTTTGACATTTCTCATCGTTTTTTACGAACTGTTTTAAAACTTCAATATCATCTCTCGGTAAAGCAATTTGAGAAGCTATTGAATGACAATGAAGGTTTATATCTTTATCAATATCTGTAAATGATTCAGACTTTAAAGGTGCGCGAGATAATGCATCAGCGACATATAAATGTTTTCCTGGTTTATAAATTACTGTTAAATCATATGTCAGTAATCTAAGCATAAATCTTTGCAGTCTTGAAGGTATTTGATGTAGAGGTTTATTAAAGAGTGATACTAATGGTTTATGGTCGGTTTCTAAAATAATATTGTGACCGTACACATATTGATGAAATCGAGTGCAACCAAAAAGAATAGCAAATAATTCCTTTTCTATTTGCGCATAATTTATCTGGCACTTCGTTAAAGACGTAGATGCATAAGCAATTGGATTTCTTTCATGCATAATTACAGCCCCCATAGCTACCTTTGATGCGTCTGCTGACAGAGTCAACTGTTTAGTAACATCAAAATATGTTAAAACTGGAGCTTTTGTGATTTTTTTTTTAAATTATTAAATGCTTCCTCTTGAGCTTTACCCCAGTCCCAAATAACATCTTTTTAATAAATTTCTAAGATGAAAGTTTTTTGTTGACAAATTCTGAATAAATGAACCTAAATAATTAATCATACCTAGAAAACGTTGGAGAACTTCGCTATTAGCGGGTGTAGAAAATCCCGTAATTGCTCTTATTTTATCAGTGTCTGGTTTAATACCATCTTCATTGAAAATATGTCCAATGAATTTTATATTAGTTTGAAAAAGTTTTGATTTACTTTTGTTGAAACGAAGACCTACTTCTGTTGCTCTCTTCAAGACCTTATACAAAATATCATTATGCTCTTTTATTGATTTCGCATAAATAAGGAAATCATCTAAATAAATTATAACTCCTTTAATATCACCAAAAAGACGAACCATTTCTCCATGGAATATTTCTGGTGCTGCGTTGATACCAAATGGTAGATGTAAAAATCTAAATCGACCAAAAGGAGTGTTGAAAGTACACAACTTTGAAGAATTTTCATCCAGGGGCACCATCCAGAATCCTGAACTTGCGTCCAGAAAACTGAAAACTTTTAAACCAGCCATCTGCGACCTACACTCATCTAAATTAGGAAATGAAAATCTTGGCCTCACAATAGCTTTATTTAAATTACGAGGATCTAAGCATAAACGGATATTGCCATTTTACTTAGTAACTATTACTATTGAACTGACCCACTCAGTTGGTTCAGTAACTTCAGTTATAACTTCTAATTCCTTCATTCTTTGTAACTCTTTTTTAAGTGGTTCAAATAGACTAAAGGGCACTCTACGTTGTACATCAACAACTGGTGTACTATTGTCTCTGATTTCCAATTTACACTTATTTTTGAGCTGACCAAGACCATTGAACACGTCTGAATATTTACAAAAAATGTCTAATTCGTTACAATTGTTTAATTCTACTTTATTATTACAACTTACTGCGTTTACTATTTTAATTAGATTTAACTTAACTGCTAAGTCCAGACCCAGAACATTATTACACTGCATATTGACCACATGAAAAATAGCCTTTTGTCTAATATTGTTAAATAACAAATCCACATGAACTTTTCTTATTATAGGTAATTTTTCACCACTAAAAGTTCTAATATTATTAAAATTTTTTTCTAATTTAATATTATTAAGTGTATTAAAAGTAAATACCGACAATAAGTTTGTTTCCGCTCCAGAAGCTACCTGGCAGTTCACTTTTACGCCTTCTATATTGACATCAACATTCCATGATTTATTTTGTGCAAAAAACTTGTTTAAGTTTTTGCTTATTGTTCCAACAAATAAATCGTAATCAATTAATTTTGTTTCTTCAGACACGTTTTTTATATATCGGCTTTTACGGTACTGTTGTTGTTGTTGCTGCTGCTGCACTGATGAACGACTAAAGACATTTTTGCGTAGTGATTTGGCTTTTTACATATATGGCAAATCACTCCATCGGCCGGACATTTGAATTTATGTAATTGGCCACAATTTTTATACTCTTTTTTACTATGTTTTTGTTGTACCGAAACGGGTCTTGCAATCCGTTGTTTTTTTAGCCCTGTAACCACGTTTTCTTTTACTGTTTTCAGTATTGTTGTTGCATTTTGTCGTGCAATTTCAATATTTTTTGCTATTTCCAACGCTTTACCCCATTTAATATCACCTTCACTCAAAAGACGTTCTTTGATATGTTTAAAGTTGAGGGATAAGCCACAAATAAATATATCTCTAACCAAATGTTCACGCAGATCTTTAAACTCACATGTAGTACTCAAGTTTTGTAGCGCTGTTGCGTATTCGCTTATAGTTTCTTCTGAGTTCTGTTGGCGCGTAAAGAATTTGTACCGTTCTATAGCCACGTTAGCTTTTGGAATAAAGTATTCACTGAACTTTTTTAACACACTTTCTAATTTTACTTCTTCTATATCCATGTTAAATGAATTAAAAATGTCAATACAATCTGCCCCCAAGTGGTGCAGTAAAAGTACAACTTTGCGACGTTCTTGTTGTTCTTCAAAATTTGTTGCAAGCATAAAAATATGGAACTGCTTGCTCCAACTTTTCCATTCTTGAGCCAGATTAGTTGACCTTATATTTAACGGCGGTAGCGTCGTAGCAAAAATTTGACTATTATCACTCATTTTATTATGTTTAATTTCTTTTTCTATTTCTTTTTCATCAACTGACACCATGTTATATTTTATATAACCAATTGAGTAATATATTTATGTATATAAGTAAAACGATATGTCTTTTACTTATGACAGCCTGACTTCGACTGACTCTCTATTTATTCAATATGTATTACAACTAATAATTACAGAGTTGTAATTATACTACTTAATTATACAACAGAAGATACAATAATTTTTATAAAATATCTGATTAACCGAAAAAGTTAAACTTACTTTTGATTTATTTAATTAATTTTATATCGTATTTTGTAAATACTATGTTCATATATTTTTCTACAATATTTAAAAAAAAATATATATCAATAATTACAATTACATATAATTATATATTTATATAATTACATTTATAATTACAATTTTATATGTATATACCTCTATGTTTTCTTAAAGTGTATGTCCATGTTAGCATTTCCTTTAGATAGCAAAATAAGATAGCAAAATAAAATATGTGCGGTCCCAAAGCTAAATTTGACAGGCCACAAGCCAATGTCGTGAATAAACTAGAAATATTAGATAACAAGGGGGACATTACATGGTATCTTATAGACATAATATTAATACTATTTTCACAAATGGCAATAAAATTATACCAATTACACAAAAACGCACTAAAAAAAATACACGAGAGCAATATCAGTTGCACAAAATTTAGACAGTGTATAATATTTGTGCACACTTCCACAAAATCCAATTTTCTATTTTTCCAAATCAACTGCCTTTCAATCAATTTTTTTTTTCAATCAATATTTTTTTTTCGATCAATTGCCTATAATCATCATCACCTACTCGTAGATGGAATGGCAACAGATCATAATTAAAATCAGTGCCCATAAAGAAGTTTTTGACAAGTCGTATAAAAGCCTAAATATCAATAGACACACGACATCAGAAACTATCAAAAAGCACATAAACATTCTCCTTCATAGTTTGGAGAATATACGAGTAATACTAAACGTAAATTACTCGCGGCTTACTTTAGAACATAAAAAACAAGCCGAAAGTTTTTGAATAAATAACAGAGAGAAAATTTTAAAAGCTCTGAAAAAAAGGCATAGAAATAAAATTGCCTGATACAATACATGAGAAAATCTCATATAATTACACGTTAATAAAACCAGAAAACATTGACACTAACAAAATGCCACAAATATCAATAGAATTCTTGGGAATCGCATCTAAAATGTATCAGATTTTGATGGTACTCCCGAAAATTTGGTAAGTTTTGTAGCATCACTAGAACTTCTTAGCAGTGTCAATGATGGCAATGACGTAGTTGCAATCAACCAAATAAAGACAAAACTAAAAGGAGCAGCAATAAATCTGATCACAGGATCAGAAACGACGATACCACAAGTAATAGAATCTCTAAAGAAGAAAGTTAAATGCGAATCCGTTGATGTCATCACTGCAAAGTTGATGAATATTCGTCAAAATTCCAAACCAGCGAATACATATGCCAAGGAAGTCGAAGAGCTTACAAAAAAGCTACAGTGTGCATATATTTCGGATGGACTTACACCGACGCTAGCTGAATCTTATTCAACTAAGGCAGCTGTTAAGGCGATAATAAAAAATACTAGTAACGATAGAGTTCGACTAGTAATAGAATCGGAAACTTTCAACAACATGAGTGAGGTGGTAGCAAAATTCGTAAACTCCTGCACGGAATCAAATAGTCAACCATTCACAATACTACATTTCGGAAGTAGACGCGGACAATTTAATGGACGCGGACAATCCTATAGACGTGGACAACCAAATGGACGCGTACAATTTCGAACACGCGGGCAATATAGGAACAGCTACAATAGTAATAGAGGATATAATCCTAATAATAGGAATAACTACCAGAACAACAGAGTAAAAAACAGAGGAAATGTTCGTATTATACAAGAGACGGAAAACGAGTCCACCACAGATGCGAGTAAATTCGCATGTGGAGCAGTACTTTCTCAAGAGTACAATGGGATACAACTCCCTATTGCATACGCTTCAAGATCTTTCACCAAAGGTGAAAGCAACAAATCTACAATTGAACAGGAACTAGCCGCTATCCATTGGGCGATAACATACTTCCGCCCATACTTATATGGTACAAAATTCTTAGTTAGAAGCGACCATCGTCCATTATCGTACCTCTTTGCTATGAAAAATCCATCATCTAAACTCATAAGAATGAGATTAGATTTAGAGAAGTACGATTTCACTGTTGAGTACCTACGGGGAAAAGATAACTATGCAGCGGATGCACTCTCCCGGATAGAATTTGTAGATATAAAAATGATAAAGGATGAAAAAAGGAAAAGTATCTTCAAAGTAACAACAAGGCTTCAAAGCAAAAAAGATAATAAGTTGGAAACAGCAGTTGTCTACAACTTATCTTTTTCGTCTACAGAAAAAGTCTATGTCTACGAGGCGCCTAAATGGCGCCGAATTGTTTCACAATTCAATAAAATCCTAATAAAAAAGGGAAAAAAAGTAATAAGCCCTATAATACAAAAAGAAATTACTGTTCATGGAAAAATTGATTTAGATCAATTATTTTTAAAGCTTGAAAATATAGCTAGCAGTAATAAAATAAAACGATTCCAAATATCACTAGATGATAATCTGGTAAACGCAATCAAATTAAACAATTTAAAAGACATAGCAAACAAAAGAAAGCAAATAGAAATTGCTCCGCTACCATGTTTAGAAAAAATAATACACGACAACGAGAAACTTAAAATACTCAAAAAGTTTCATGACGACCCAATTTTTGGAGGTCATCCAGGAATCGAACGCATGAACACCAAAATAGGTAGATACTTTTATTGGAAAAATATGACAGCAGACATTCGAAAATATGTTAAAAGCTGTCATAAATGTAAATTAAATAAAATCTCAAGACATATCAAACAACCTATGATATTGACTTCAACTCCACAAAATGCGTTTGACATAGTGGTGATAGATACCATTGGTCCTGTTACAGTGATATGTGATTTAACAAAGTATTTAATCGCAATTCCGGTTACAAGCAAAAATGCGATGGTAGTTGCAAGGGCAATATTCGAAAATTGCATACTCATCTATGGACCCATGAAAACAGTAATTACTGATATGGGTACTGAGTATAATAACCAACTATTCAGAGAACTATTAAAGCTCCTGAATATAAAATCAACAACTTCTAGAGCGTATCACCACCAAACGCTGGAAACTGTGGAGCAAAACCACAGAACGTTCAACGAATATGTGAGAAATTACATTTCGAGCGAACGAGATGATTGTGACAAGTGGCTTAGGTATTACACGTACTGTTACAATACCACACCCTCAACAGTACATGATTACTGCCCTTACGATTTAATATTCGGTAAAGTGCCAATCATCTATGACTTTCTAAAAAAAGGCCAGGTAGATCCTGTCTACAATATAGATGCCTATGATAAAGAAGTCAAGTATAAATTACAGATGGTACTTAAAAGAGCGCGCATCTTAATAGATAAGCATAAGAATAGAAATAAGATAATTTACGATAGGACTTCTAATAAAATACAGATAGATATAGGGGATTTAGTATATATTAGTAATCCAGCTGGACATAAGTTAGGCAATAGATATACCGGACCGTATAGAATAGGTAATAAAGATAATAAAAATAATATAATAATTACAGATAATGCAAAAACATGGGCAGTGCACATAGATAGAATAAAAAAAAAGACAATAAATAAATAATATGTGAACAAAGTTTTAAACTAAAATTTTTTTTGTATTTAAATGTATTTTAATTAATATATACAAAAATAATCATTTTATACCGCAATTAATGTTTTAATAAATATTTAATTTTAAATAAATATTTATAAATAAAAAAAAATAAATATTAAGTAAATAAATATTAAATAAATATATGGACAAGAAAGGTAGTAACCTCAATAACACGAAGCACAAAAGGTTCAATTTTTGTGTTACTGCTGTCACGTGTTTCTTTATTGCCAGTGTGTTCGGGTTGTTAAGGAGATAAAAGTCGAACGTGTTGCTTGTGTGCTGCCTTTTTATATTGTATAATAATTATATTTGTCATTTTTTAATAAACCTATAAATGTTCTTATTCACAAATCTGGATATTTTATTAACTAAGTAAAACAAGTCCACAATAAGTAAGTTCAAGAAAATTACTTACATATATTTGGTGGCCCATGGGGGGAACATCGAAGGAAAAGAACATTTTATAAGTTGCATTTACAATTGTCGGCTGTTACTTTAACCAATTGCATCGTGATTGCTGTTCGAAGAATGAAATCGCATAAAACATTACTAACAAAATATCAACACGACAACTAGCCTAAAACAAAAAAAAAAATTTTTTTGACTGTTGGGTCAAAACTGTGCCGTTTCTACGCAACTACAAACAACAAAGGTGTTCAAGTTCACTGAAATTAAGACAAATTCAGAAAAGTGCATTTTAATAAACTCAAGACAATGACCACAGAAGAGAAAGAAAATAATTGGAAGGTAATGCAGGATGACCGAGTAATAGCGGTACAGACACTACTAAAAAACTTCAAGAAGGATAGCGTGGTCCGGAAGACGAACATCTATTATCAACAAAGATTGAAGAAGCTGAAGGATTTATGAGACCAGTTTGAAGTTACTCATGAAGCAATAGTAAGTAGTAGCAAAGATCGAACATTCGAATATTTTGTGAAATGTATAAGTGAGAAGTTTGACGAAGCTCATTTAGAGGCTTTCTGCACTATACAAGAGAGCTTCGAAAAGGTATATCCTCCACCACAATCAGCGCCAGTAATTGTCCCGATGCCAGAACCAGTAGCACACATAAAACTACCTACTCTTCCTGTGCCCACCTTCTCTGGAAAATGTACCGACTGGCCTGCGTTCCACGATGCATTTGAACGGTTAATCCATACCAACAAAGAGATAAGTTTAATTCAGAAGTTCCACTTTCTAAAAAAGGCGCTCCCAGACGACAATGATTTAGATATTCACAACATGCAGTTGACAGAAGCTAATTATCCCATTGCATGGGAACTAGTGGTGACTCGATACAATAATCCCCGAATTTTATTTATGCATGTTATGAAAGATTTGTTCAGCATTCCTAGCCAATTACTGGAACGAGCGGCTGATATAAAATTACTCCTAAATACAGCTAAGGTATGTGTACACGAATTTGCCAGACTGAAGATTCCAATCACCGGTAGTGATCATTGGTTAGCCTATTACATTTCAACGAAACTGTGCAAAGAAACGCGAAAGGCATGGGAACTCCATCTTGGAAGCAACTCCACTATTCCCACCTTTGCCACATTGGAATCTTTCCTGAATGATAGAACAGTAACGCTGGATGTTCTTGAGAGTCGCGATGCGTCTATCGATATCACGCCTAACGCAAATATACGACCATTTTGAAACTCCTTACAGTCCAAACGCCAACACAAAAAATCACACTATTCGGCTCTAAACACGTCGCTATGTCCATTATGTCAAAATAACCACGTAATTCGTCGATGTCATCAACTTCTCACTAAGGATTGCTTCGAACGGAAGTCCATCGCGTCTCGACTGAAGCTATGTTTAAATTGTTTATGCAGATCCCATACAGTTTCACAGGGTCCTAGTACTAAAAACTGTCAACAATGTGGGCAGCGTCATCATACACTCCTGCATTTTCCTCCATTAGAAAACTCTGCAAAACTAAATAGCAATGTTGACATCGCTTCACACAACGTGTCCAACAAGGTTGACAGACAACAGCATAACGTCCCATCGCCACAAACGTTTATTGGTACACCGTTTTTGCAAAGCAACACAATATTGTCGCCCGATTACCCTTTGACTACGGCCGACTACACCGAAGGTGAACAACAACGAGTCCTCTTGGCTACCGCTCTAGTGTCAGTAAAGAACGAACTTACTAATCAAGCTGTCATTCTTCGTGCTTTGGTCGACCAGGGTTCCGAATGCACTCTCATATCAGAACACGCCACACAAGGTTTAGGACTTAAACGTTATCCAACCCGCACTGAAATAGTTGATGTAAGGCAAAGCCCAACAGAAGGCTCCAAGTCTGTCGTTACGTTTGTTATAAACTCACTATTACATTCGGATTTCCAATTAGTTATTAAGCGCGCATATGTTTTAAAATCGCTAACAAGTCTTATTCCAGGTCACTCTATGTGTACACAGAATTTGCCACATTTAAACGGGTTAAGTTTAGCTGATCCAACTTACTTTAAACCAGGAAAAATTGATTTAATTCTTGGTGCTGATGTATATGCACAGTTGATACTAGCAGGACTACGAATTGGGGCGTCCAACCAACCAATAGCGCAGCAAACTCATTTAGGGTGGATTATTTCTGGAAATATTGGGCCAGTTTTGCCAAAGTTGCAAACGATACGGTGTCACCATACCTCACATGAATTGGACAATTTAGTAAAAAATTATTTTGAGGAGGATCAGGTAATTCCCGATCGTGAACTCTGTTCTGAAGAACAGTGGTGCGAAAATTTCTTCATTAAAACTCATTCTCGATTACAAAATGGTTGCTATATGGTACGTTTACTACTGAAGTCACATTTTGATCCGACATAAACTCTCGGTCGATCTAGGCAGATTGCATTAAACCGTCTTTTAAATTTGGAGCGTAAGCTCGCACGCAATAGTGATTTGCAAGAACAGTACCATCAGGTGATTAACGAATATTTCAGCTTGGGACACGCTACACGTGTAGACTCTACTGAACAACAACGGTGCAAATTGAATCAAAATTACGTACCAATAAATAACTCTTATGTACTGCCTCATCATGCAGTTTTGAAAGAAAGCCTCACAACAAAATTGAGAATTGTTTTTGATGCATCATGTAAAACATCAAACGGCAAATCATTAAACAACATTCTATGCGTGGGTCCTAAACTACAGAACGATTTGGCGGCAGTTTTGATAAATTGGAGACTACATCAATATGTCTTTGTAGCAGACATTGAAAAAATGTATAGATGCATCAGCATGCATCCAGATGACGCACAATTTCAGCGAATTCTGTGGCGAAATAAGGACGGCCTGATTCAGGAGTATTGTCTGAATACCGTAACGTTTGGTACTGCCTCTGCGCCGTATACTGCTATCCGAGTAATTCAGCAAATTGCCGAAGACGAGAAGTCACGATTTCCGTTAGCAGAATCAGTGTTAAAATCAAATATTTATGTTGATGATATACTTTATAGCAACGATTCATTGGATGTGGCAGTGAAAGTTCGTGATGAGGTTATCGCAGCATTAAAATCTGCGGGAATGCATCTGCGTAAGTTTTGTAGCAATGATCTACGCATTCTTCAAGGCCTGCATGAAAATCAATTATCGAATACGAAAGCAGTACAATTAAATCAAGACGTTACCATTAAAACATTAGGCATGTGGTGGCATAACAGCGGTGATGAATTCAAATTCAATTGGAATATCCTAGCCGGCAGTCAATTCACTAAGCGAAAAGTACTGTCTACCATCGCACAACTATTTGATCCGTTAGGATCAATATTGGTAATAGGAAAAATAATTTTCAAGGCAGTGTGTTCTTATCAACATTTAACTGATGATCAAAAGTTAGCACCGTTGGACTGGGATGATCCATTACCGTTCGATCTTGAAAACCAATGGCAAGGATTTCTTATTGAGTTACAAAACTTAAAAACCATAACTATACCAAGATGGCTGGGGTATCATTCGTCACAAGTTGTTCCAAATACATACATTTTGTGATGGCTAGTATATATATTATATATAGTATATATATTATATTTTAGAATACAATTTTGCGACGGCAAAATTCTTACACGCCTAGTGATGTCTAAAAGTCGTAGAACTCCTATGAAACCATTGACCATTCCAAGAGTTGAACTTTGCGGTGCGGTATTGACAACACAATTAACTGCCTGGGTAATAAAACATACATCTATTCTTACCAATAATGTATCCCAGTACTACTGGACAGATGCACAAGTGGTTCTTCACTGGATAAAGGGTGATCCGCATCGTTGGAAAACGGCTGTAAGTAATAGAGTGGGACAAATTCTTAGAGTGACTTCTGCATCGCAATGGTATTATGTGAACACGTTTGAGAATCCAGCGGACTGAGCCACAAGGGGGCTCACCGTTCACCAGTTAAATGACTTCGATTTATGGTGGAATGGTCCAAAATGGTTACAATTTCCAGAAGAAGCCTGGCCAACCTACGTTTTAAATAACAACATTCCAGCAGCAGATCTTGAACTAAAAAGGTCACCCATACGGGCCAACATCAGTACGATACAAAACTCGCTACTTACTAAGTTTTCATCATTTTCAAAACTTCAACGTG
This sequence comes from Teleopsis dalmanni, assembly GCF_002237135.1. Lineage (NCBI taxonomy): Eukaryota > Metazoa > Arthropoda > Insecta > Diptera > Diopsidae > Teleopsis > Teleopsis dalmanni. Next base: position 110,539,060 of record NC_051847.1, on the reverse strand, counting down.
TAGTTGCTTATCTTTTACGTTTTACGTTTAATGCTCGAAAACAAAATAGTAATCAACCAAGGCACGGTCCACTGTCCGTTACTGAATTACAATTCAGCCGAACTATCATTATACGAAATGTACAACAAGAAGTGAAGAAATTAAATCAATTAAAGCATCTCGGTCTTTACCATCTCATAGTAAATTACGCAATTTAGTGGCCTGGCAAGATGAAGACGATATTTTGAGAATTCGTGGCAGACTTGCAAATGCAAATTTACCGTTCAACAGAACATATCCTATCATTCTTCCAAAGGCTCACTATGTCTGGTGGTGGTATTCAACTAACATTCTCATATTTACGACACCGGTTTTGGATTGTGAATGCACGACAGGTGATAAAACAGCATATTCACCGATGTGTTACATGCTTCCGATGTAAGTCTAAGCAAGAAAATCAACTAATAGGTGATTTGTCGTTTCATCGTGTAAATCCTCCATCTCGGTCTTTTTTAGCGACAGGCGTCGATTACACCGGAGCTATAGAACTAAAGTCATCACGATTCAGAGGAAACACTAAATATAAAGGATATATCGCCATATTTATTTGTTTAGCAACCAAGGCTATTCACTTAGAAGCGGTAACCGGCCTTGATACCGATCATTTTCTTTGGGCATTACAACGTTTTATAGGGTGTCGTGGAATTTGTAATGACATATATAGCGATTGTGGTACCAACTTTGTCGGAGCAAACTGGGTGCTTCAAACCAAACAATAACAATGGAGGTCAGATATAGAGCGCGACATTGTCCCCTATTTAACCAATCGGCAAATCCAATGGCATTTTAATCCTCCATTATCACCAAATTTCGGCGGACTATGGGAAGCCAATGTTAAATCCGTAAAACATCATCTTCGGCGTACAGTTAACACATGCCTAACATATGAAGAATTATCAACGGTTTTGGTCCAAATTGAAGCATGTCTGAACTCTAGACCTCTGTGTCAACTTAACTCGGATCCAGAAGACTTGGTAGTATTGACGCCGGCTCACTTTCTAATAGGTGATACATTCTTAACGCCACCGGATGGTATTACAAAACATCAATCACTTCAACATCAATATATTGTTTTGCAACGTATGGCACGTAGTTTCTGGGCTCGATGGAAATCCGACTGGCTGTCTCATTTACAAACACGTCCAAAATGGAGAAGTGAAAATCCAAATCTACGATTGAACGAACTTGTCATTGTCAAGGATGACCACTTTCCGCCGCATGAATGGGTTCTAGGTCGAATCATAGCACTCCATCCTGGTGCTGATGGACTGACAAGAGTAGTTACCATTAAAACTAAACATGGCGTATACAAACGTTCAATTTCAAAGCTCTGTCGGCTTCTTATTCCTAGCTACGGCACCGACACAGCTCCTAACATCAATGATTGACACCAAATGAGTTATCATGCTGGATGCAGCATTCGGGGGCAGCATGGACAAGAAAGGTGGTAACCTCAATAACACGAAGCACAAAAGGTTCAATTTTTGTGTTACTGCTGTCACGTGTTTCTTTTTTGCCAGTGTGTTCGGGTTGTTAAGGAGATAAAAGTCGAACGTGTTGCTTGTGTGCTGGCTTTTTATATTGTATAATAATTATATTTGTCATTTTTTAATAAACCTATAAATGTTCTTATTCACAAATCTGGATATTTTATTAACTAAGTAAAACAAGTCCACAATAAGTAAGTTCAAGAAAATTACTTACACAATATAAATAAATAAATATTAAGTAAATTTATATAAATAAATTCAAACAAAAAAAAAAAAGGTGTAGCATGTATACACTTTATATATATATAATTATATAAATGCTTATTAAGGTGCATATAAAATATCATTAAATGGTTAACGTACAGTGTTGTGAATGTGCCTATGCAGCACATTCCCATCATTGACTATAGCCATATACAAGCAGCCAGACTGCTGCAATATGAAACCTCACTTATGTGAGATAATAAAATGTATACATGCTCCTCTGCTGTGTTAGTGTTTGCCGGCGTACTAACACAATTATGTAGTCGGTCTCGGATAAGAGTAAGACGACTATTCATTTGTGTTTAGGAATAATTGGATTTCACACTTTCTTTGGCTTACGCCATTGCCGTTCCATTGACATATTTTTGTGGAGTTTAGTAGTTGCTGCTGAGTTTTAAGTAGTTCGTGGAACATTGATTGCATTGAAATCATAAGCTGATTCATTTTTGAAACAGAGTTCGCTAATTATGCAATCACCGTCTGTAGAGTAGGGTTTTTCCATTGAGTAATATTGCTTGGTATGTTAGAAGAATTTTTCATAACGTTTGCGTAAGTTAATTCATTAGTCTTTGTTGTTATAATAGAAGCGGCTTGATTTATTTGGGGAAATTGTTCATTGATATATACAAAATTTCGTGGCGAAGTTTTAAGTCTATTGGTAATTTTATTTTTCAAGTCTTTGTAGATGGGACATCCTCTATAGTTTTTTGTATGAGTACCTTGGCAGTTGTTGCATTATTTTCATTTTTAGCTGGGCAATTGGACGAGGCATGCAGCTATCCACAAATCAAACAGACTGAGCGTAGGGTGCAATAGCTTTTGGTGTGTCCATATTCGAGGCAGTTATTGCATTGAACTATATTTGTACGTTTGTGTGGTTCTTCAATGGTTATTTTTCTGTTCAATAAATAGCGAAGCTCATATATTGGGGGATTTTTTTTTTCAGATTTGCTGCTTTCTGGTTCTAGTTCAATTTTATAGAGAGGTTGCGGAATTTTGTTTTTGTTTATTATATTGTGAATGTTATTGACTTTAAAACCGCCTAAATGCAAAACTTCTTTAATTTTTCTGTGCTTACATTAGATTCGACGCCTTTTAAAACAACATCAAGCCCTTTACTGGTTTCCAGTTGGTATGTGTAAAAGTGTTTCTTATTATTTTCGAGTAGAGCTGTTACAATACGAAAATCATTTCCGGCATAAACTTGTATTTTTGTTTCATCTATGTTGCCTTTCTTAAGGGGGACTACGTGAAAGTTTTTATTTCCAATAGCACATACGAGAAGAGAAATAAGCGAGTTGTTATTTTTTGCGCAAAGATATGTTGGAGGCGATTTTGGACTTTTTTTGGGTTCACTGGTTTCGGCATTAGGGGTTCCTTCATCATTATTAAGTAGTGAAAATCGGTTTTGGGTGACAGGTATGGTCAAGTTAACAAACTTTTTTGGTTTATTCAACTGGGTGTTTCGATTTTGGGGACTCAGCTTTCGCTTTTTACTAACAACCGTAATGTAGCATGTCTATGCCGATCTGTACGAACGCACCAGCAGACTTTTCTTCGTTTGCTGTCATATTTATCTTTTCAATACTTAGATCAGTGGGGTAGTAAGCTTTTTATGATAACGTATTCGTTGTTCTTGTTGTTGTTGATGTTGATGGAGTAGCAGTGATTGGAATTTGTTTTGCCAATAGGATGTTGTTTATTGTTGTTGGTATTGTCTTATCATCACTTACCAATTTGTTAAGTATACGAGGAGGAGTTTGGTGTAGACTCATGTAGTAATTTATGTACAAACATATGTACAAACAGCACTAATAATTCTTATTGTTTAGCGTCTCCGATTTTATTGTATTAAAAAGAAATTATTGTATTAATAAATTAAATCTATCTATTCATCTTCTATCTATCTATGTATATATATAAAAATTAATATGTGTCTGTCTGTACTCGATGGACTCAAAAACCATACATCCAATCACCGAGAAAATTTGGGAAATTATTAGGTATATCCCCGGGAAGGTTTTTATATTATAAAATATTGGAAAAATCCACTAATTTTAACATAAATGTGGGATAAGAATTACGAAAATGCAACTCTGCCCCTACTTGTGAATTAACAGCTGATCTACATCAAATAAGTAGTTGCGAGTTGTGTGCGAAACAAGCAAGAAAGACGACGTGCTTGCTAATCGGAAAACGACGGATAAAGAAGCCATAAAAGACGCGAAACTATATTAATAACTTTTCATTATAATCTTATACTTTAATTATAATAAGTTAAAATTACAACAATAATAAAACTATAATATTACTACAGTAATAATACCACATTTTGGGGGCTCAACTCAACTTTTTGAATTCAAGAGCAAAATAGTGAATTGTGAAATTCCTGAAATGGCTTGCTTAAACAATTTTACTAAAATTTCCAAGAACTTAAAAACAAGCAGAGCTGAAATAATAAGAGCACTGCATAAGTTTGTGTTTGAAGATGCAGGCGACAGAGGCAACCGGCAATGGCTTCGGGAATTTTCGGGCTTCGAATACGGTGAAAGTGATAAAAGATATATCGAAAAGCTTGCTTACATTGATAAATTCCTAACGCGAGACGAATTAGTTGCCATTTGTAGTTTGTTATCTTTGCAGTTTAAGGTTGACAATTTGCAACAGCATATTTTTTTAAGTTTGCATAAAAGCAGAATACATTTACTAAACGAAAGAGATGAGAGCGACGAGGAGGACGAGAGTGATGAACAAGACGAAATGGAAGAAGACGAGAAAAGCATAGAATCAAATACAACTATACAAGAGACACTGATAGCGACAACACATACAACAGAAAGAGTAAATAGTAACGAAATGAAACGTAAAAAATTTCATGACGACGAACCTACTGTGTCGCGCTTTTCAATGAATTTCAAAGACATTGAAGACACAATTAAAATATTTACTGGAAAAGAAGACGGTATTCCAATCGAAGAATGGGTTAACGAATTTGAAGACGTGGCATCGGTGATGCAATTAGACGACTTGCAAAAACTTGTATTTGCGAAAAAAGCACTTAAAGGTACAGCAAAATTGTTCGTGCAGAGTGAAAGAAACCTACATAGTTGGAAGCAACTCAAAAATGTTCTACTTGACGAATTTAAAACGGCAGTTAATAGTGCACACATACATAAACAATTAAACGAAAGAAAATTGAAAAAAGGTGAAGAAATTCAAGAATACTTTTATGAAATGAAAAACATTGCAAATCGAGGTAATATTGATAATGAATCGCTCATTCAATATGTTATTGACGGTATAAATGATTTAAGTGTAAACAAAACAATTCTATACGGTTCGCGGAACATAAAAGATTTTAAAGAAAAACTAAAAAACTACGAAAAAATACGCGAGCGAAGTGAACCTAAACCAACTAAGGATTTTAAGCATTTCGATATGAACAAACAAACTATTAACATAACAAAAACAAGAGAAAATGAAAGAAATACAAATAAAATAAAGTGTTATAATTGTGGTGAGAATGGACATAAATCCTCAGAGTGCATAAATAAAAACAAAGGTGCAAAATGTTTTGCATGTAACGAATTCGGTCATATTGCAAGAAATTGTCCCACGAATAAGCAAAAGGAAGCAAACCTAAGATATGTGCAAGAAACTAAAGATATTATGAAAAAAGACATAAAAGTTCAAAACAAAAATACGATCGCATTATTCGACACCGGAAGCAAATTTAATTTGGTTACACGTGATATTTATGAGTGTTTGAAAAATGTAGAACTTTTGAAGTCAAATATTTATCTAGTAGGTTTTGGACAAAATAAAGGTGAAAACAAAATAAAACCGTACGGAAAAATAAATGTTGAGTGTGTCATCGATAATCAAGACTTTAAACTAACCTTTTACGTGGTGCCAACAAATTGCATTGACATTCCCATCATAATTGGTGAAGATATTTGTTACAAAGCTGAAATCAAAATTAATTCTACTGGTGTTTTTATTAAAAAGCAACAACATTACGAAAATGATAAAAGCGACGTAGCACAAAATTTAATGAGAATTGACGTAGAATGCCACACAGATGTAACGTTTGATATAGAAGAATCAGCAAGCATGCTAATTAAGGAGAAAGTGTATAAACTTATCAATGATTATAAACCTAAAAAATGTAAAACAACAAATGTACAAATGACAATTGTGCTTAAAGACGAAAACGCTATAGCTTCAAGACCGCATAGATTACCTATAAGTGAACGCTGTATTGTCGACGAGCAGGTGGATCAGTGGCTTAAAAATGGCATTATCGAAGTTTCTGACTCTGAGTTTAGCAGCCCTGTGGTGTTGGTGCGAAAGCGCGATGGAACACCAAGGTTATGCATCGATTATAGAAAAATCAACAAAGTTATATTTAAAGATAGATTCCCATTGCCACTTATTGAAGATCAGTTAGATCGATTACAAGACGCGAAAATATTCAGCACAATCGATTTGAAGAACGGATTTTTCCACGTTGACATTGCGGAATCAAGTCGAAAGTACACTTCATTTGTAACCCATAATGGACAGTATCAATTTCTGAAAGTTCCTTTTGGATTATCAAATTCACCTGGCGTTTTTCAACGACATGTAAATGCTATTTTTAGAGACTTGGCACGACGAGGCATTGCTTTACCTTACATAGACGACATTATCATTCCAGCAAGCAATGAAGAAGAAGCATATAATAATCTTGAAATGGTTTTTAATATATGCAAAGACTACGGGCTTGAAATAAACTTCAAAAAATGTCACTTTCTAAAGAAACGAGTTGAATTTCTGAGTCATGTGATCGAAAATCAAACGATCTCACCATCATCATCAAAAATTGAAGCGCTTATAAGATACAAAATGCCGCAAAATCTTAAACAACTTGAAAGCTTTCTCGGTCTAGCCGGATACTTCAGAAATTTTGTGCCAAACTTTTCTTTGACTGTTAAACCGCTTAATGACTTGTGGAAAAGAGATAAAAAGTTTGAGATCAATAACGACACTGTTACATCATTTAATACAATTAAGAAAATGCTAAGCGGACAGCCTGTGTTAAGTATTTTCAATCCAAAATACAACACCGAGGTTCATACAGACGCATCTGCAAATGGCTATGGAGCCATTTTGCTACAAAAGCTTCCCGAAGATGGACAACTACATCCAGTATATTACATGAGCAAAAAGACTACAGATGCCGAACGAAAATACTCCAGTTACGAGCTTGAAATTCTAGCTGTTATTGAAGCAATTAAGAAATTTCGTGTATACTTACTAGGCATACATTTTAAAATTGTTACGGACTGTAACTCTTTCACTAAAACGCTTAAAAAAAGAGATCTTTGTACACGAGTCGCTCGATGGGTGCTCCTATTACAAGAATATGATTACGAAGTTGAACATCGAAGCGGGTCGCGTATGAAACATGTAGACGCTCTTAGCCGATATGCTGTTTTATCCATAGAAGATGATTTACTAAGAAGGGTGCAAAAATGCCAAACGCAAGACGAAGAGTTAAATATAATTCGAGAAATGCTCGAAAAGGAAATGACGTATAAAAACTTTTTCTTGAAACGAGACGTGTTATTCAAGATAATTAATAACGACGAACTTCTTGTGATCCCAAGGAATATGCAGCGAGAAATCATCAGAAAAGCACATGAACGAGGTCATTTTGCTGTGCGCAAAACCAAAGAAATAATTGAAAAAGATTACTACATTCCAAAACTAGAAGAAAAAATACGGAATCACATCTCAAATTGTATTCAATGCATCATTGTCAATCGTAAACGTGGCAAGCAGGATGGATTGTTACATCCGCTTCCAAAAGAAGAAACCCCACTTCACACCTACCACGTTGATCACCTTGGTCCACTTGAAGGTACCAGTAAGCAGTATAAACACATTTTTGCAGTCATCGACGCATTCACGAAATTCTGTTGGCTATATCCGACGAAGTCAACAACAACTCAAGAAGTTCTGCAAAAACTCAAGCTTCAAAGTACGACATTTGGAAATCCTTATCGCATTATTTCCGACAGAGGCCCAGCATACAGTTCCGGAGAATTTCGTCAATACTGTGAACAACAAAATATTCAGCATGTTTTAGGTGTTACCGGCTTACCAAGAGTAAATGGTCAAGTCGAGCGTTTAAATAGTATCATAATAGCAGTAATTTCAAAGCTGAGCTCTGATGATCCAAGTAAGTGGTACCGGCAAGTAGATCATGTCCAACAAGTGATAAACTCAACATTTTGTCGAAGTATCAACACAACGCCGTTTCAGCTAATGTTTGGAGTACAAATGCGTACCATCGAAGACATCAGAATTAAAGAGTTACTCGATAAAGAAATTGTATCTACTTTCGAAAATGAACGAACAGAGCTAAGAGTAGCAGCTAAGGCGCAAATCCTGAAAGTGCAAGCAGAAAACCGTAAAGATTTTAACTCTCGACGTAAACCAGCCGTCAAATACAAAAAAGGCGATATGGTAGCAATCAAACGGACTCAATTTGGCACAGGTCTCAAACTAAAGCCAAAATACAAAATACAAGGTAATAAATACAAAGCCTAACGATACTTACGATGTCACCAAGATTGGTATAAACGAAGGACCGAAGAACACAACCACTTGCTCCGAATATATGAAACCTTGGAGCACATACGAAGAAGATGATAGCGAAACGGAGTCATTCGAGACGAATGTCTATCAGGATTGGCCGAATGTGGGATAAGAATTACGAAAATGCAACTCTGCCCCTACTTGTGAATTAACAGCTGATCTACATCAAATAAGTAGTTGCGAGTTGTGTGCGAAACAAGCAAGAAAGACGACGTGCTTGCTAATCGGAAAACGACGGATAAAGAAGCCATAAAAGACGCGAAACTATATTAATAACTTTTCATTATAATCTTATACTTTAATTATAATAAGTTAAAATTACAACAATAATAAAACTATAATATTACTACAGTAATAATACCACATAAATTATAAATTTATAAATTTCTTTTTCAAACTGTTGACAGTCTGAAAGTTTGAGTGATACTAATTTTCTTTTTGTATTTTTGTGTGTCATCAATATTTCAAATTACAAATATAATAAATAAATACTTTCTTAAAATTTATCTCCGGGAAGGTTTTTGTATTATAAAATATTAGAAAAATCTACTAATTTTAACATAAATAATAAATTTACAAATTTCTGTTTCAAACTGTTGACAATCTGACAGTTTGAGTAATACTGATTCTTTTTTTTATATTTTTGTGTGTCATCAATATTTCAAATATTTCAAATTTCAAATATAATAAATAAATAATTTCTTCAAATTTTTTTTATTGTAAATGAATGTATTAATTTTATGATACCGTAATTGCAAAATAAAAGGAAGATTTCACAAACTAAATTAAAATTTCAAATATTTTAAATTATTAATTTTAAATTAATACATTAATTATCCCACGACAGCGAAGTGCCATTGGTCGAACTACAAATCAAGTAAAAAGGAGAAGAGAAGAACGATCATTAGAAGCAAGTGAGCAGAGACAGGCTAGACAAGAAAGAGATCGAGTTCACACTCTCTTGCTCGATCATTAGAAACAAGTGGGCAGAGATAAGCTAGGCAAGAAAGAGGTCGAGTTCACACTGCTCTTGCTCAATGATTGAAACGAGTGAACCGAGGCAACAAAGGTATCAAAGGAATCGAATTCGCAGTACACAGACAAGACGAACGATATATGCTGATTTGAATGTATGTGGTTTCGATTACAATGTCTTTCACAATTACAGTCTTCACCCAAGTGTAATTATTGGAAAAATGGAAAAAAAAATACGTATTGTGGTGAAACACCAGGTATGTGCTGTTCAGGTTCATCATCTGAACCATTTTTATATTACCAGGTGAAACAAGTCAATCAAAAAATTTTTTGAACAATATACGCAAGTACAATTCATGCTTTCATATGACATCGTTCGGAGCAACGAATATCTTTAGCAACATTTAAAGTAGAAGGGCAAATTTATCACCACGCTGGATAACTAAAAACCGTCATTTAATAGGTGGTCTAAACAAAATGCAGTTTACTAAAAATAGAAGTTAATCTATAGCAGACAACATCTGCCCGGGGTTACTAGTATTAAATAAATATTAAATTAATATTTAAATATTAATAATATACGTTTTAATATTGCTTAAGAATTTATCTATTAATATTTTAGGCGTCCTTCCGCGTATTTATTTATTTTATTAACTTAGCATAACTTTGTTATTTAACTACACAATTATTCAAATTTGCGACTTGTAATTTGTTTAGTTATTCTACCCGTTTGCAACACTTTTCTTGTAAATTTATTTTTAGCTTTATTTGCTACAAAGAATACTTGTACAAGAACGGCAACTTAAATGTAAACAAAAAAAAACCAACCAATACAATCTCAAAATAATTTACTACTACCAAACCAAGCACGTTGTTTTGTTGTTGCAATTCGGCCCACCACGACTGAAAAGTTTCACCACCCCGAACGGAACGTTCTTAATTTTTTTTATTACGAAAGAGCAATATGAAGAGCGCAAATTGGGTTTTGTTTAGTTATTTTGACAGGAGAAATGCGCCAAAAACTGAAAAACGTAGTCAAATCAAACTGAGTTATAAAAAGTAGTGAATAAGTTTCTTTGAAAAAATAATTATATTTATTATAATTATTATTATAGTAAATTATTATATATTATTATTAATATTTGAAGATGGTGTGAAATTGCGTGATGGGATATAAGTTATTTAAGGGAATGTATGAATTTCCTAAAAATGACGAGAGAAGGTAAAAAAAACAATAATTTATTAATTGTGGATTTAAAATACATGTTTTGTGTTTAATGTGATTTGTTTGTTTTGGTGTGTATAAATACAAATTAGTAAAGCAAAAATATATGTGAGTATATATTTAATATATTTTAATAAAGTTGTCTTATGTGTTAATTTGTGTGTTGTTAAATATGTGAAAAATCCAATAAGAAATATAAAAAAAAACAAAAATTGTATACAATTTTTTGGTGGTAAAAAGAGTGGAGTATGTAAATTATATTTGTATATTAAAATATTCATATTCAAATGTATTAATAGTTTAAAGACTTTTAATATTATTTAATTTATTATTAATTGAATTCAACAATTTTATTTTTAATAAAATACTAAATGCTTTTACCTACGTTTGTGGTTGGATGTACTTAAAAATATTTAAGTCACATCATTGTTTAGCTTCCCTACCTTGCGCAAATAATGTTTCAAGTGATTACCTCTTCACACTTGAAAAAGAATTTGATGGTTGCAGATTGGTACATCCTCCTAGCGACTTTATTAGTTATATTAGAAGATTAGATGAAGAATTTTGTACTTATTTTGAAAAAAATTACTCTAAGGTAGGTATAGCTCAATTTTTATATAAAAAGTTGGCTAGCATACGCCCATATACTTACTGCCAAAATTGCAAACCAGACAGTTTATTAATTCTTTTCATAAGAATGCGAATGCATTTTAATTTCAAATTTTTTAATAGGGACCTAAGTATCCCTGATTTCAGGCAGAAGCTTCTAAGGGTAAGTCATATGTGAGTTCCTGTTTTTTCCAATGAAAATACACAACATTCCTGATAAGCATTTTCTTTGTACTCTTTTCAAATGTGAACAAATTTAAATTACATAGATATTAAACATTTTTTAATAGTTTTTTATATTCAAATATATAAGGAAATATATCTATAAATGCGATAGCCTTTCGATTTAATTAACTACATACACCTTCACTTGTGTTTTCTGAATAAAAATTCACATAATTTTATGTTATTATTATAAGAATATTTTTCAAAATTAACTACTATATCACAATTTTATTTTTTTATTAAGTAAAATGCTATAAATTTGTTTCTAATTTTGTTTTTAAATTTTAATTTTTTACATGTAAAAATTTAATAATTTAATATTTATAATTAGTCAGTACAATAATCTAGTCCCAGATTTTAATATCATATTGAACATATTTTTAGTATATTATTCAAAAAAGACAATTTATTTTATTTAAATATTATTCCTTATGTACGCAAACAATATATATTGTTTTACACAAATGCCTTTAATAAATTTGTATGTTTATTAAATTATCGTTATTATTATTTCAATTCTTAAAAATAATAAATTATGAGTACAACTTGTACTTCTTTTAATTAAACTTAGCTAATATTCTTAAATACTTTAATATTTATTAATAAATATATTTTATAAATATGATGGTAAATTAAAGATTTTTCAATATTCATAAAATACTTTTTTATTAAATTGCATATAAAAATATTCCTACTTAAAAAATTTATATAAATCTAATCATACAGTAATGTATCTAACGAATAATATGCATCATTCACCACATAAATTTGAAGTGAATGCGCGTGCAGCCTCACCCATTAACAGATTTATCGCTACCGATCAGTTAGAAATGCATACAAATTAAAAATACGCACCATTCATCACATAAATTTACAGCGAATGCGCGTACATCCTCACCCATCAATAGATTTTTCAGCACTAAATTTGAAAAATTTGCCTATGCAGAGAAATATAATTCATCATTCACCACTTGAGGGTTGCCGTATAAAAAAGTAAATTGGTAGTAGCTTCGGTTTTTTTTATTAATTACACATCATAACAGCATTTAATGATATTATTTCAATATTATATTAAAAATAATGTTTTATACGCTCAAAAAATATTTAAGAAAATATAAATCAGTAAATAAAAGTTTGTTGCCGAACATAATAAATCAAAATACTTTAAAATTTATATGAAAAAATTAATTAAAATTATGAATTTGCTGAATACATATTACATGATTAAGCAAACTAAACTGAATAAAATTGACTGATTTAAATGTTTATTTATTAATTTTTATATATTTATTTATCATATATTTATGTTGTTACAATATATATTTTGTTTACGTGATGTGATATTATTAACCAAATAAGGTACGCACAACTTTTTTATATTATTAAAAGGAAAGCATATGATAAGCAAGTAGTAAGAAATTAATATACTGCAACCCCAAAAGAGAGTAATTTGATGTTATCGTGGTAAAATCACATGTATTCCATACGTGTGCCAAAGTGTAATAAATTTCTCTTCGTTTTGATGGAAGTGGGCGGAGTTTCCGTTCTTGTAAAAGTATTCTTTGATTTGGTATTTCTATCAGCTGTTTTCAAGTCTATGTAATTTAGAGAAAAGTAAACAAATTCGAAAACAAAGCCAAAATTCACTTTTTTTTTTACAAAAAGAAATAAATATAATAATATTTTATTTATTTCGGGCACTATTATATTTTCTTTTTTATATTCTTGTTTAAGAGTTACTGTCTCGATTACCATATTTGTAATGAGTTTAATATCACTTTTTATGTGTTTCACTTAGAAAACACCGAAAGTAGCGGAGTGATTATTTTGCGCGCCAAGCACTTGTGACGAAAATCAACTCCATTACTATTATTAGAATTTTCAAAGCCTTGTAATATGTTTTCCGTAAGGTCTGAGTGAAGTGGTTAGTTGCTTAAAATCTTCAGCCGCTGTATGTTATATTCAACTTTTGCAATAACTGCTATTGCTTTGTCATCATAATCGATTGCTTTATCAAAATCTTTTTCATCCTGGATCATGCCATCAACCTTTTTTAACTTTTCGTGGGCGTTCTGAAGCCGCTTCAGGTTAATAGCCAGGCCTTGTTCACTAATGTCATCAGGCTCTTTCAAATAATTATTGACCTGATAACACAACTTTGTAAGTTGTGTGCGGCTCGATGTCCTATATAGTGGGTGGCTTATATTTTATGATGAATTTTATGTTATTTAAATTTCTTTCACACTCGCCCTTTAGATATTCTTCGTTTATAATTTAGATAAAAATCACTTTTTAGTTTGCTTTTTAATTAAATCGCTTTTTACTTGCACTATTATATTACAATATCGACAGTTGTCTTCCCGGATTTCGGCACCATGTTGAAAATATAGTTTTCAGATGAAATGAAATGAAACACAACTGTATGCTGCGAGTGTGCATTATAGTATAAAGTATAATAAGTATAAAGTTAAAAAAATAAGAAATGAAAATATTAATTCATGATAAGAGATATTCGTGATATAAAAAGATATTTTTTACAAAATATTAGTGATAATACATAAAATAATAAGTTTGATAATTTTTAAGTTTGAATAGACATGTTTTTTCCATTGCGTGTGCCTTTTCAAAATTCATGATTTTTTTAACAGAGACAAATTACATGTCTTTATATTTCTATGTTTTTGATAGTTACAAACACTTTCTCAATAAAATTAATTTCTTTGGATGACTAGATAATAATAAACGACAAATACACCCAATCTGGGTTGCTATTTGGAGCTAGTTTTGAAAGGCTGGGTTTTATCCCTGACACTGAACTGGAATACGTCTTAAAATTTGCAAAGAAAACATCATCTCATGTACTGTACAACATCATTAACTGCGTTTAAGCTCACTTATATGGTATCGCTAACATCTAACCAAGGATGTTGAGATTGATGCAAAGTGTTCGTTAAGTAGAAGAAAGATGTTTCTCTACATTTTATTTTAAATTTATATTAGCTGTACTTATCATGTACGGTCATAAGTCAAATATACATAAACAAATTACTTATAGAAATTAAGAGGTTTTCTTCTCAAGAAATGTACCTTTTCATCCGAACCATCCATACAATCTGGATCACCATCGCAATGCCATTTCTTAGATATGCAGCCACCATCGATACAAGTGAACTCGTTGCTAGCGTTGCATTGCACGGTTAAACAGGTCTTTTCGTCACTGCCATCACCGCAGTCATCATCATGATCGCAAACCCAACGCTTTTGTATACATCGCCCATTACCACAGGTAAACTCATCTGATCGACAAGTTTCATCTTCAGTTCAAAATGAGTAAAATTAATCAAAATTGAAAGTTTGCGGGATTACACATAAAAAAATAGTTAAAAATAAATACATATTATTAAAAAATGTTTAAATATATATATAAAGGAGGACTATATACTGTGAACGAAAGCAATTCAATTAAAAACTACATGCAAGAAATAGTGAGAAGCATTACTGTAGCTAATAAATGTGTAAAAGAAAATAAGGCTCAGAATCTGAGCCTTAGATGTATAGTTATTCATGAAAGTCAAAAATTAATAATATTTGGATAAAAAGTCATATAAAGTTTAAAGTAGATTTAAAGTAGATAGATATAAAATTCTACAAAAATATTAAAGCTATATAAGTAAGGTTGTTAAAGAAAAATAATATACATAACCAAGCTGCTCAGACAATATGTGAGTTTGGCTAAATTTTACTCAACCATGTTAAATTTTCGAGAAATTTTTTTATCTGTACTTATTAAATAAAATAGATCAAAGATATATAAGAGTTTTGATAGCTTAAAATATGTTTCACCTTTTTTTCCTATTTTTAAATTTTAATTGCATTAATGAAATCAAAATTATATTACACTGAAAGCAGAGGATTATCAGTTATTATATACATCTCAATTGCTTAGCAGAATTGTAGTGGTATAAATTTTCAAAAAAATAAATAATTTAACTTGTAGCAGTGTAAAATGTACACTAAGAACTTCAAAAGCATTGGCAAAGTAGACATGGTATTTTTGTAAGAATATCCTAAGTAAATTTCCTAATTATCTTAATTTAAAAATATATAAAATGGTAATTGTAGTACCTAAAAAACATCTAAAAAAGCAAAGAGCCAATCAAAATAAAAATGTTGTCATTAAAGTTTATCATATGTATGACCATAATCTAGACAAGTGTAATATTTGAAGAATATGGGCAATATGAAACCTAGACTTAAAGTTGGGAATGGAAAACAAATTCTGGCATTTGAAGAAGCAGCATACTTTAACAATTTTACCACATGCCTCATTTACGATGATTGGAGAACATAAATGGATGCAAATTCTAAACCAGTTTTTTCAAGTGCACTACCAGGAGTAGAAAACATCGAAAAGAAATTTGACACATACGATTACTTTAAATCATGTTATATATCCTTAGACTAAATGTATATAATGTACGAGGGCCACTATTTTTATTTTGAGATTAAAAATAAAACAATACTAACTTGTTCTTGAAAAATGCTTTATTGTTTCTCGAAGTATTCTCCTTTATGATTAAAACACTTTATCATGCATTTTTTCTATATTTTTGAGATACCTCCAAAACATGGTTTTTAAATAAAAAAACGGCTTCCTCTTCTTCAAATTAGGACAGTACCGCGGATGACCGATCACATTTGGAATTGACTGTTTTACATTCATGTATGTTAATGGTAAGGTTGCCACATGACCTGTTTTCCCAATGAAACAAACAACCATTTGTTTCGAAATGCTTCAACATCGAACAACTTTTGTTGGATTTGGTTCACCTTGAAACACCCATACAGTTGACTGCTGTTTACGTTTCGTCTCATACGCATATATCCATGATGGGTCACCTGTTACAATCTTATATACGTCTTTTGAAGCATCGCCTTCATGCTCGACATGAGCATCTTTTTGAGATTTTGTGAAATAATGGGGATCCATCGAAAACAAACTTTTCTCATGGCTAAATAATCGTGCAATACGTTATATATGTTGGTGGAACTAATGCCTAGGGATTCCTCAATTTCCCTCAAAGTATATTGCATGACGATCTTTTATTTTCAGTTTTTGAACAGCATCAGTTTTTGTTTCATTGATTAATTCCATTTTTTTCGCATACACTCAATTTACAAATCACTGTAAACAACATAAATGCGAGTAACGTTCTTTTGACAAAAAGTCTAATGTAGCTTATGTTATGTTTAGTAATGTCAAACTTTCGTATGAAAATGTCAAATGACTCCTGACAACAATGAGTGTTGCCAAGGTACAAAATATAAATAGTGACCATCGTAAAATTGATATAAGTTGCATAATGATATTAAATTATTGTTTAGTAGTAATTATTAATTTAATAATAAATAATAAAATGAATCTATAAACATTTTCTACATTATATAGACGCAATATATAGAGTGACTGACGAAAACTTTAATTAAATTTCTCATCGATCTAACTGTCAAACCAATAAGAACAGACAGCTCAAAATCAATTCATTTGACAGTTCATTACCGTGTTTACAAGCGTACGAAGCTATTTTGATTTTTGTGTTGTAGAAAAAAACTTGTATGTGATGGAGTTCAAACGTGATAGTGTGATTGGTTAATATTTGACTAAAAAAACACAAATGGATATCGTTCGGGTCCTCCAACACCTAAATGTGAATAAATCAATTGTGTCTTGTACCATAGTTCGATACCGTGATATTGGTAGCATTGCGCGACGCATAGTAAGTTGACCAAAAAAAAAACAGTAACAACAGCAGAAATGATTCATAAAGTGAAGAAGCAAATTCAGCGAAACCCAGTCTATAGTTGCAATCAAATGGCAAAGGAGCTGAACTTATCGCGAGAAAGGATGCAACACATTTTGAAAAATGAGTTCTGACTAAAACTATCGAAGTTGATCAAAGTGCATGATCTCACCGATGACCAAAAAAAATTGGAATCGAAGGAGCTAATGTGTTGGTTCGTTTGACCGAAAGTAGTGGATTGCCGATTTTGGTTTTTTGTGACGAGTTACCATTCATAATTGAGCAGTACGTAAACAAGCATTATGATTGAGCTTACTTGTCAGAGACGTCATATGGCCACCAGAAAGCAGGTGTAATCAATGGTGTCGGCTGCCGTAACGGCCAATGGTCGCTCCCTACTCGTGTTCGTTGACTGTGGGGTAAAATTAAACGCCCATATCTATCGGGAAATTATTTTAGAGGAAGCACTAAAGCCCTGGGCAGATGAGCATTTTGGTCGCAGTTGGTGGACATTCCAACAAGACTCAGAGCTATCGCTTAAAGTACACGTCAACCAAAAATGGCAGCAAAACAACGTTCTGTGCTTTATTCCATCAAATTTTAATTTTAAAAATTTTAAAAAGTAAGATTGGCACTAAAAAATACCAAAATGTCGATCGTCAAAATACTGCAAAGTCATTTACGGACAGCGTGCGATAGCGTCATTGGTCGTATGAAGGCCATAATTCATACTAGACGTGGCTTTATTGAACCAAATTAAATTAACTTAAAAGTTTTAAGTTATTTATCGCATATTTTCTTTATCTTTCATTAAATTTAACAAAAATACTTTGTTGCAATTTTCGTCAACCGCACTGTATATTTTAATATTTAATATATAATCATTCACCAAAAATTGATTTTGTTTATACTTCTGTACTAAGGAATCTGTAGAATTTATAGCATTTAAACCTATTGCAATAATCACAGTTAATCATTTATCTACATAAATAATACTTCTTAATTATTAATGGCATAAACTAAAATTGCTACTTTTTCTGAAAACAAATTAAATGGTTCAATCAAGAATGATAATGATGTTCCACATATGTATGCAAATCAATTAATTTATGAGAAATTCGTATCTGGACAAGTAATTGATATCATCGACAATTTTTCATTTTTTCGGGCGAAAATCAGAAAATAACTCAATCGAATCAATTAAAAAAAACTTTACAGTTATCATTTTAAAATCACCTGATATTATTTTTGGTCATTTACTTTTAATTAAAACCCAAGTAATGAGGAATTGAATTTAATTACTAAATATGAAGATTAATAAAAAGTAAAAATACTTACTAAAAGTAATAATTGATTTGTTAAACGAACAAAGAAAATGTACCAATATTGCAACACTACAGTAATATAGTCTTATTTAGCTTAGCTTAAAATCATCTCACATTTTAGTCTTAATTTAACCAAACTCGAAAATATATATTATTAAATTTTTATAACATCTAAGGAATTTCTAAATAAAAAGGAACCAACACCAAAGCTACATAATAGTCAAAGTCAATAAAAAGTTAAATATAATAAGAAAAGTGCATATACTCGAATTATTTCTGTTCATTAATGTTTTGTGTAAAATATGCTCATGTGCCCCAAACACCAATTTAAGTGTAGATGCTAAATAATTTTGCATCTGTATTTTTTTTTGCAAAAAAACAAAAAAATATTTGAGTTCTTACTGCAAGAAGCTTCATCGGAACCGTCGGAACAATCGCTACTCTGATCACACATCCAAGCTAATGGTATGCATTCACCCTCACCAGTTTTGCATGAGTATTCTTCGGGTGAGCAAGTTTTGCTTTCTGAAAGAAAAAAATTGGGATAAAAAGTTAAGCATTTGCAGAACTGCTACAAACTAAACAAAAATTGGTACAGTCGGGTTTTTTATAACCCGGTGTGAACAAAAATTTAAATATTCATGTATTGTTTAAAATATCAGGCAACTATGCATTATAATCAAATCAAATAAAAATATAGAAGAATATACTACAAATCGTTCGCGTTTGCTTCATCGTACACATTACCTGCGAATGTGCGAATGTAATGAATTAATATTAAAGACTTAATATTAAACACTATTCACCATTTGCGCATTTCAAACGATAAAACTCATCAATAACTAATTACTACATGGCAATCCTTGCTTTTGTCTTTTCTAAATAAGTTTTGAGCAATGCAGTTTCTTTACACAGCTTCGAATAAGGTTGACGTGCGCAAGTAGTAAATAAACAGCATTTAATAAATGTATTTTTTTTAAACAATAAAGAAAGTGAACGAAAGTTCCACATATATTAAAAAATTATTAATTTAATAATAATTTTATTTATAATACCTTATGATCAAAAAAGAACGAACATTTGAAAAAAAAAAACCAAAATTTTAATTTTTAATAATTTTCTTTATCAATGGCAATTTGAGTCGGGGGAAGAGGAAAAAGTCACACAGGGCCATATCTGAAGTACGGTGCTTAACAGCCTTAACAGCCGTATAATAGCCAAATAATACTCCTTATTGACCGTGTCAACCCTGATAAAAATACTCTAGTGACAACCCTGTAAAAAAAACATTATCACTTTTGACAGGAGCATAGTGTGCGTGTGTGATTTGACAACGAGAGAAGGCAACACGTGAAATTCTGATACGTGACGAAATATTTTTTTTCTTATAATAAAATTGTAAAATTGTAATTATCAAATAAAGTCCAGTGAAAACCGTTTAACCGTCCGGAAGGAATTCATAGTGCATAACACCACAAATATCGAAGAACAGTTACCATAACCTTGATTTTGGACTGACTTTGGCGTTCTCTTTTCGGTTTCGGCTCACCTTTGAAGCACCATTCGGTCGATTGTTGTTTGGTAGGCATGTAAAATTCATAGACCCATGTCTCATCACTAGTTATGATGCGCTCGATGAATGTGGGGTCACTATCTGCGTTGGAAATCATCTCTTTGGCCACATCACAACGACGCTTTGTTTGAATGAAATTCAGCTTTTTTGCCACTAGCCAAGAAGCGATGCGTTTCAAACCCAAAACATCAGTTAAAATGTGTTCGGCCGATCCATACGAGATGCCCAATAACATTGCAATCCCTCTAATCAGTTCACAACGATTTTCCAATACGATCTGATTCGCCGATTCAATGTTTTCTTCAGTAGCAGATGTTGGTGGGCGGCCAGGGATCTCAATATGGTCCAAGCTTGTACGACCGTCTTTGAACCTTTTAAACCATTCGTATACTCGTGGTTACGACACACACAAATCACCAAAAGCCATTTTTAACATTTTCAACGTTTCGGCACACTTGAATCCATTTGCAATACAAAACTTGATGCACGCACGTTGTTCTAATTTTTGAAAAAATTCGCCACAATAAAATTTTTCGACTTCTTTGTATAGACGCCAAACAAAAACTAATCATACGACATGCGATAAACTTTGATAGAATGTGTATAATAGTGTTGCCAGCGTGAAAATAAAAAAAAATTTACCGATTGAATAAGCGCGGGAATTCAAAAATTAAAAATTCTCGTTCTTTTTTGATCACAAGATAAATTGCCACTGCAACTTTCTTCCATTGACCAATTTTCGCACCTTCATTGACAAATTTAGGTGCGGTATTTAGCTTTATTAGTGGAATAGGTACTCTGCTTTCTTCACTCATACCCACAAATGTTCCATCAATTACGATACTATTGGCTCCGTTATTCCCAACAATCCACAATTCATTCGTCTCCCTATTCGCATCTGGTTTTCCCTATATAATTTTCTTCAAATATTTCGGTATTCTCCGTCATTAACATAACTGGATTTGTCTCACTCTTTCACTATACTCCTAGCTAGTCCATCCTTCAAGTCTTCTTCATCAGTTAGACCACTTCTACTCAATGGCTCATTGTAATTCTGATCTAGTTTTTGCATCATCTTCTTCATAAATTCCATCATTTCACCATTGCCCACCTGTTTAGCTTCCTTCGCTACAGATGTCTCTTCAGTGAATTCTTCGTCATCTATATACATCGCAGTCTTTCTAAACAAGTAAATCTTTCGAAAGGTGTTTCGTATTCTAGCAACTTTCATAAAAGCTATTTTTTGTCTTTCAAAAGACGAACTTAAAGATTTGCTATTGAATATATTTTTCGAATGCAAGCTGAAATTTGTTTGGGGTTTTTTTTTGTGTATAAAATTTTCATTATATGTAGAAAATACATAAAAATTAAAACAATTTATTAATTAAAATTTGTTAAAACGGAACAATTATTTCTTACTGTTTCTACATATTATGGCGGTTAATTCATAAACGTCGTATTTTGCGAAATCGAGGATTGTTAAAAAAGTTGCACATAAATATCATTTTTAAATAATGACTGAATTTACAGCCTTCATTGAAATCTTAAAAGCTATGCTTTATATATTATATTAAAGTAAAATGTATATAGTTTAAATACGTTCAACACGAACGTGTGTCGAATATCAATATTTGATATGAAAAAACTTTTGACAGGATGAGTGCTGTGTTTGTTCCACGCTGTCCAAGAGCGCTCTGTGTAGCCTCCGCACAGCACATGGTTTTTTTGTTTTTGGTTTACATTTGCCCCTGAGATAAGATGAATGGGCGCCTCACCGGCTGGTTCCATATCATATATCATATATGGACCACATTTTGCGTATTACTTTTTTTATATTAATGCACACATTTTTTTGTTTTCACATTTTTTTTAACATTTATTATTTTATACTACTAATTTGCATGTACATTGAACACGGATGCAGACAAATAGTAAATAGCAATAGAAAAGCTTTTTCTTTTTTTGTTAACTTCGTTTGTTTTGATTTACAAGATCGCGGCAAAAGCTCCGTGTGCATTCTGAACTTGCAAATTCTAATGCTGCTCATAGGGCAAAACAAATAAAATTAGAAGTTGTTGTTCGGAATGTAGAAAAATCAAAAAAAAAAACGTTAATAGCGACCGCTAAGATTGCTAACTGAATAAAAAGTTTAAAGGAAGGCAGTTACTGGTATTAGCGGAGATATAAAAGGCGGTGGAAGTCGGAAAGTAGGAGTTTTTTGGTCTTTAGTCTTTGAGCTGGAGGAGTGTTGATAAGAACTTAAAATCGCAACGAGTTATAACACGAAAAAGAAAAAATAACAATGAAATTTTGTTTGGACGAATCCTTTAGAAATAAAGTCAAAAAAGTTATTCTGCTTGAGCAGAATAATTCTAATTGAACCTAAACATTTTATTTTGTTTGAAATAATTATTAACTGACGCCATAAGAAGGACATTGGGCGGTCGTTAAGTTATGTTGGGCTAGTAAGACATAGCAACAATACTCTTGAATTTATGTTTTCTGGTTATATATACAGTGAAAAAGAAAACTTTTTTTTGCTACCAAAGTGTACTCATGAGAAATTAATTGTACGCTCAAAGTGAACTGCAGAATTTTTTTTATAAATTTGTGAAATGCGTCAAAAGAAACACTACCCGGAGAAGTGGAGCATCAAGTTGTATCCGAAAAGAACATAAGTGAAAACTGGCATACTGAAGCGATTGGCAACAGATCCTGTTTTTGTAAAAATTAGCTGTTATTAGTAGGCGTTGAGCTGGCAGTTTTTCTTGACAAAAGCAACGGTGTTGGAGATATATGTATGTATATAAATTAATAGCGGATGACCAATGAGGCTCAAGAAGCTGTAATTTACCCGAAACGGTACCCAAGACGTTATTACGTTATTACGAGGGCAGTACATTGTTAACGGTCATGGAGATCATCCTCCAGAATATTTTTGGTGAACGACATACTAATACAAGAAGTACGAAATAAATGTATTAAAATTCCTTAATTTTTTTATTTTTTTTAGTCAGAAATTATTATTTTTTGAATGTTATTTAAAAGTTAATAATAACTAATAATTGTTCACCTGTGAAGTTATGCTAAAATTTTTTGAGCGTTGGAATATAAATTTTTTTATATACTGAAAGAATTAGGAAGAAAAAATAGAAAAATGCCTTAAAAATGTATATAACGACCGAGTACTAAAGATGCCGATAATTTTTTTTTCTTTTGAAATGTTTTTGCATATATTTATTGATAAAGATTTCTTCTATTGAATATATTAAATATTTTATAACTATATGTTATGAATTATACGAACTATGCCTAAAGTTTTTTTTCTTTTGAAAAGAAAAAAAAGTCATGGTTTACTTTTTTTTTATTATTTCTAATTATTATGCAACTTGTTTATTGATGAATTTTTTTTTTATAGTTTTTTCTCTTCTAAGTATATTTAACCATACAAATTTCCGAGACTTTTTTTTTCTTGGGATTAAACACAAAAGTCTGACTCACGTCTTCTCTATTCGTCAGGCTATTGTTTTTTTTGTATATTTTTTTCTTGGAATTATTGTTTTTTTTAACTTAAAGAGAAAGTAAAAATAGTAGCACTTTGAAATTATAAAGTTATTTATATTCAACTAAGAATTTTGAACAAAGAAAATTATCTGTATATATATGTTATAATTACGAATTTTATTTTTATTTATGTCTTTACATATTTATAATTCAAAAATTGTTTTTTTTTTATTTTTTTAATATACATATTTTGTTTAAAGAAAACGAAAAAAAATTTTAAACATAGCTATATGATTGTATTAGAATGATATATTGAATAAAGTTTAATCACATTGTTATTGAAATTAAATAAAAAATATTCCATAATTACTGGAAAAATTAACAGAATGTCTGGCTGGGATTATAATAGGCTCTAAAAGGAATACAGGGATATGTCATGAGGTATGCGTAGGAGTAAAAGGAAGTAGAGTGCCTGTGAATATAGAACAGAGGTCAGGACGGAAAGACCGATAAAAATTACTGAAGGGGGGGATAGTTGGATTCAGAATGTGTGAATGTAGTCAATGGCAAAAATGTCACTTTTTAGTGGGTTCCTATGAACTCAGTTATAAATATAGAGTAGAAGTATGCTTAGATACAACTTGAGCTATTCTGATCAATGTTCCAGTCAGTGTTATCACTGATGTCACTGACTGGAATATTGATTGAGATTAGAGCAAGAAGTGCAACCAAGATCTACCAGTAAGTTAAGGTAGAATGTGTTGTTTTGTAATCTATGTTTGTAGTGGTAGTAATTAGTTATAAATTTGTAGTTAATTTGTTGTTTGTAGTTTGTAGTTTTGTAGTCTTTGTAGTAGTTAGTTTGTAGATAGGCTTTTTGTTTTTGCAAGCTGGCAGTCTGAATGGCTAAACAATACTTTAGCGTCTCAGGGAGTAGGTGGCGGTAAAGACCGTCCACTAAGTTCCAGCTTATCAGCTAGACTCGTCAGGGTAAGTGCGACAATCTCTCAGGCTAATGGGAAGCTCTTGATATGGTCATGTCTCTGCCAAGGGTGGACTGCTGATTGTCGGGCTGGGAAGAGAAAACTTCCCGGGTACGTATCTCTAGTAATTATTGTTTTAATATGTGTAGCTATCAAGTCTGTACGATACCTATAAAAAACCCCCAAATCTGAGGTAGACTGTTACGCCGAGGATGCTTGACTGGAGGGGTGCATCCAGTCTTTTAGTAATGAACTCAGGATACCGGGCACTCTCCTGTTTTAATTAATGCCTTCTCAAAGTATGGGGCTCTGCTTTGGGTGACTGTTCTTTCCCTTCTATTAAACACTATATATGGAAAATAATGTAAATATACCTATTAATAATACAATTACAGAGTCAGAGAAAGAAGTTTTACTCCGTTCGCCAACGAAGCCTCTTGAAAAGAGGCTTGAATCATCACTCAAGATTCAGGATCTGGATGATCTGAACCCATCTGCTCAGAGACCAATGGTATCAAGCTGTGGGAACACCTCTCCGGTGATTGGCACCCAGAGTCCTATGGACACAGGTGACCACGATGGCGGTGCGTCTAAAGTGAAAGTGACAAACCCAGTACCAGCAAAAGGTGCAGATCTAATAACACATCTCCCGAAGAAACACAACGCCCGCAGCCCAAAAAGCCAAAAGCCATTCAACAAACATCTAGCTCTACCGGAAACCAGCTAAAACCGACTCCATCTTACAGGGATGTAGCCAATGCTTGCAAAGTGGCTATCGCCCATGAGAAATATCCGGAGGTGAATCTCACTGGTGATCAAATGGAGTTGATAAAATCGAAGCTCCTGGAAGAAATTGAAGAGACGGATGGCTCTCATTAACATGCTGCAATGATGAAACGAGGAACTGGCTAACCACCTGTGTCCCAAAACTCAAACCATTCCCGGATGCTATTCTCAAAGTGTTTCAGGGCGGAGAGATGCCCAAAACATATGTGTGCATCACATTTATTCCCCCCTCTGCTGTGCTACCACCAGAAATTCCGATGTCCCGCTTGGAAAAACAAAATGGTGGCATTTGCACATCATCGTGGAGAATTCTCAGGACTGAGAAAGATAAGAATGGTAGGGAAAACATTACGATCTCGGTGGACGAGAAATCCAAAAATTGGATAGTCGGTCAGGCAGGGAAGCTGTATCTGAACTTCAGACAAATTTACGTACGGGTGAAGGGAGAGCCAACTGGACCCAAGAAAGTGACAACTAAAAGGCCATTTACGACAGAGAAACCCAGTGACGTCAAGCAACAGGTGTCTTCATCCAAAAGGCCGTTTTCAGGTGATAGACCCATTACCTCAAAAGCACAGGCAGATAAGCCAAGTGAGACGGTAAAGGCACACCGGTATCTAGTATCTATCCAGCAAGGGCCAAAGAAACCAGCTTCAAGATCCCCTCGACAGGAAACACCCACTCATGGGACAAAATTGCCGAAATGGATGCGGAACGGCAAGGGACGATACTAATAAAATGATGAGGTGCCTGCAGGTTAATCTTCAACACGCTAAAGCTGCTACGGCGGTGTTGACACAGCGACTTCTATCTGAAAAAATTGACCTAGCCGTTATCCAGGAGCCATATGTATATGAGAACCAGATAAAGGGAATAAAAGGTAAGTTACTGTACGATCATGCCAGCCATGGTCGACCTCGTGCTTGTATTGTGGTAAGAGATGACATTAATGCTTTCGTTTTTGCACAGCACACCAACAAGGACCATGTAGCAGCTATAATTTCTGTGGACCCAGTAAGTAAGACAGAGCTCATTGTCTGCTCATCTTACCTATCTGGAGACTCCCAAGACCTGGACTTCCTATCACTGAAAGGACTAGTAGACTACAGTGTTAAAAACAATAGGCAACTCATCGTTGGAAGTGACGCTAATGCACACCACATGATCTGGGGCAGCACCGACATCAATAAAAGAGGTGAGTGTCTATTTGAATTTATAACTGGTAACAACCTAAATATTTTGAATACGGGCAATAAGCCCACTTTTATAAACACAATCAGGGAAGAAGTATTAGACATCACCCTAGCGACACAATTTATAAAACATTTTATCAAAAACTGAAATGTTTCAGCAAAAACATCCATGTCTGATCATCGCCAGATAAGATTTGATATTGATCTAAATATGAAAGTAAGGGAATCGTATAGGGTGCCTAGAGCCACAGAATGAGATCTTTATACTGACGAACTCAAGGCCAATCTAGGCAGTAATAAACATACTGTGAACAATATTCATGATTTAGAAATAGCTGATGCTGCCTTAAGCACAACTATTATAAATGCCTACCATGGGGCCTGTCCGGTGAAAAATAAGACCGGCAACGGAAGTGCACCATGGTGGAATAAAACGTTAGCTAAGCTAAGAGTCGAATCCCGGAGACTCTTCAACAAGGCAAAAACCAACGGGGAATGGGACAATTATAAAAATGCCCCCACCGCCTACAATAAAGAAATTAGAAGGGCAAAAAGAGAATCATGGAGAGGCTTTTGCTCAGAGATTCATGGAGAGGCCCTTCTAGCAGGAGAGGCTTTTGCTCAGAGATTCAAAATTTAAGCAGTAGCGCAAAAATCCACAGAGTCATCTCGAAAAGCCACATTAATCCCATTGGGCTTCTAAAACGACCTGATAGTCTTTATACCAATGACTGCAAAGAGTCACTTATACTTCTAACAGAAGTACACTTTTCGGGATCTACAATTTACGACCAATCAAACTCCCAGCTTAGTTCCCTGGTGACCAAAAGGCCCAGAAACAATGATTGGAAGACTGCTCTTAAAATCTTCACTGAAGATAAAATTAAATGGGCGATCAACTCATTTTCTCCTTTCAAAGCCCCTGGAGCAGACGGAATATTTCCAGCAGTCCTACAAAAAGGACTAACTCACCTTATGCCGTACCTCATTAATATCTTTAGAGCTGAGCTGACGATGGGAATAATTCCCACTAATTGGAAGGAAGCAATTGTCAAATACATACCTAAAGGAGGAGGTAAACCTAGCGAACTTCCTAAATGCCATAGGCCTATAAGATTGACTACATTTCTTTTAAAAACTATGGAGAAGATCGTGGAAAGGCATATAAGGGAAGAGTATTTATCTATAAATCCACTCCACGCCAACCAGTATGCCTACCAACAAAATAAGTCCACCACACATGCATTACTCAGTCTTACTAATAAAATACAGGAGTCTGTAGATTGCAAAAAATTTGCGGTGGGATGCTTTCGTGATATTGAGGGAGCGTTTGACAATACTGATCACTTACATATCGAAAGATGCCTCCATGACAGAAGAGTAGATAATACGACACGCACATGGATAAGCAATGTATTACGAAATAGAATGGTTAAATCCACTCTCGGCAATGCCGAAATAAAAGCACATAATGTAAGAGGATGCCCACAAGGGGGTGTATTATCCCCACTCCTGTGGTCAATTGCAGTGGACGAGCTCTTGCATCGACTCAGTGCCAAACATTTCGAGGCACAAGGCTATGCTGAAGATATAGTCATACTTGTCAGGGGTAAATATGAAGACATGATCTCATATCGACTCCAGCAAGCCTTGAACATCGTAAGTAGATGGTGCAGTGAAGTAGGATTAAATGTAAATCCTAAGAAAACAAGTCGTAGTCTTCACAAAGAAAAGGAAAAGAGTACTTTCCAATTACCCATTCCTGAATGGAAAAGAGCTATCATCCGTTACCCAAGTAAAATACCTGGGAATGATTCTGGATGAGAAGTTGACGTGGAATTCTCATGTACACAATGTTATACGAAGAGCCAGAGAGGCATTATGGACCAGCAGAAACCTTATTGGTAAGCACTGGGGCCTTAATCCAAAACTCAGCCTTTGGATGTACACATCTATTGCCAGACCAATTGTAATTTATGGGTCAGCTATCTGGTACAAAAAAGCACAACAGAAGACTGTGATAGATAAACTTCGTAAGCTGCAGAGATTAGCCGGTATAATGACAAGTGGAGCGATGAGAACTACCCCGACAGCAGCCCTAGTGGTTGCATTGGGGTTCCCCCCACTTCACCTACTAGTCAAAAAGGAAGCAATGACTTTTATGGCGAAGCTATAGTTGACTAGCAATCAATCAACAAGACTACTCGATAATTCCCTGTTAGGTAGGGAAATGCAAAGAAATGAAGGACTAAATATCACCATATCTGACATTTGCTTACCTAAATTCACCTTTCACCAAAAGTTCCTAATACTAATACCAGACAGAAATGAATGGGAACGGAACATACCCCCATTCGCTGGAGACTACCATCTGTGGTACACGGATGGCTCCAAAACGATGGAAGGAGTGGGGGCGGGAGTATATGGAGTAAGACCTAAAGAGGAAATATTTGCGAGTATGAGTAAAGAAAACTCAGTTTTTCAGGCTGAAGTACACGCAATTGAATTATGTCTCAGGGTATATAAAGGTAAACCCGTCACAGGAAAAAACATATATATCTTTTCTGACAGTAAATCGGCACTCCTGGCACTACGCTCACCTCGAGTAACCTCAAAAATAGTGTGGGAATGCCTTCTACTTCTCAAAGACCTTGCTGAAAGGAACAGAGTCCACTTAATATGGATTCCAGGGCACAGCGGTTTTGAGGGAAACGAAAAAGCAGATGAACTAGCGAGAAAAGGGGCGGCCTCATACTATATTGGGCCACAACCATTCTGCGGTCCTTCGTGGAGCTTTTTCAAACTTAAAACTAATGAATGGCTGGAAAGAGCAGCTCAGAATGATTGGGATAATACAATTACCTGCAGACAAGCAAAAGAATCCATGCCGTTTCGATCAAAAGCCAGAACTAGGGAGCTACTTATGCTGAACAGAAGTGGCATCCGACTTGTCACAGGTTTTCTAACTGGACACTGCGGAGTTAAAAAACATTTATTGAATCTAGGTATTACTGGAGACGATAGCTGTAGACTTTGTTACGAAGAAGAGGAAACAGCAGAACACATATTGTGTCACTGTGATAGTCTTGCAAGACTCAGACTTCGCTACTTATCCATTGCCTATTTGCTTATAACGGAATTAGGCAACATCCCTCCAAAGGACATACTGGCATTCTTAACTGCTACTCGTCTATGGAACTGAAGTGGGTATGTCACAATAATCCTCGAGGATGCAGTGACGCGGTGACTACTTCCCAACCCTTCTATTGAAAAAAAAAACAAAAAAAAAAAATGTCATGACATGATTATTTCGTTGGTTGTCAGCTGTAGTACTTAGTAGCCAACCACACCCAAAAACTGGCGAACATACTGGGTTTGCCGCCATGTCATGCAGGCCATCTAATATTACAATAGTAACATCAGGCTGACACAACAGTATATTTTGAAGGACTACATGAATCGCATTATTTAAAAGGTATTCAAATGTTGAAAAATTGTTGTACTCTGTGCGTCGAGGTGAAAGACGACTATATTGAAGTAAAAAATATAATTTTCCAGAAAAAATGCTTTTTTATTACTTAGGTTGAGTATTATCAATCTACTTAGTATTTTTTATTTAAAAAATACTAAATACTAATCTATTTTTATTATTTTTAAATCGAGCGCTTTTTCTAAAGAATTCAAAAATATTCCTCCTTAGCTTTTATTATTTTTAATTGGAAAAATGTTTCAATAAAAAATACTTCAAAAAACTTTAAAAGGTATTCTACAAATTGAAAAAGACTCGAAAACCAAATTTGTTAGAAGAGCCAAATAATTATCATGCAAATTAGTTTTACAAAAATAACTCATTTTAACATAGGAATTTTA
This sequence comes from Teleopsis dalmanni, assembly GCF_002237135.1. Classification (NCBI taxonomy): domain Eukaryota; kingdom Metazoa; phylum Arthropoda; class Insecta; order Diptera; family Diopsidae; genus Teleopsis; species Teleopsis dalmanni. The sequence goes on along the minus strand of NC_051847.1, from coordinate 110,508,553 downwards.
AAATTCTTAAAATTATTTGTTTTTGATTCGTTTGAAATTTTAGTTATATGATACATTATATGATAAATTTAAATGATATTAAAATTTCTGAATATTTGAGTATTTCACTGTTAACATATGTTTCGCTTTTGCTGTTGTTCGCTTGTGCTGCGCAGGCATTTGCACACAACAAACTAATTAGATTACGGCAACTGATTAACATCAAAATGCTAATTTTTTTTATATGAAATTTTTGAATCAACTAAGCAACTAATCAGTTGCCTGAATACCCCTATTATTATTACTTACCTATTCAAATGGTGTGTGAGTTTCCATGATATTCTCAGTGACTGAAGGATTATTGTCCAGAATATTAGACTCAGTATGGCATTTGATATTATTATTTTGTTCTAATTCTTCACCGGCACCTGCTCGTATTTGGTCAGTATGCCGCTTTATTTTCCTCCCATGATTTGAAAGTGTATGTTACAAAAGAAGGATCTTGATCTAATTTTTTTTTTAAATATTTGCTGAAACCCGCTTGATTTGTTTAAATTTGTATAGTCACGGACAGTGGCGTAACTACATGGAAGCGACTGGAAGCAACGTTTTCGGGTCCCCGAACTTAGGGGGCCCATTATAAATTTATGTTTTTATTATATTTATTTTTAATAAATTCTCAAAAGTGGGACGAAACATTTTTTGTTGGAATAACATAAATTTTGGTTTTTGAACAAGGTTGCATTTGTAATATCAAGGAAATCTTTAAAATTTCTTTGTGTTGACATTTAAGTGGAGTCAAGAAAAGAAAAGAGCAAAACGAACGAGAAAAACATTAAAGAAGTGACCAAAACTAGACAATTTTCTAAAAATAAATGAAAACAAAAGTGAAGGAGTAAACGATTTAAATGATGTCTTTGCAAATTGTGATACACAAAATAAATTGACACATTGTTCAAATACTGAAACAGACTTGATGAAACAATAAGCAAATCAACTGATATTGGGCACTATATTAATGTCAAAACTACTGATGATATTAAACGCTTATTAATTAATAATTCTTTCTCCTACGAGAGATTACAAGAGCCATTTCCGAAGGAACCTATTCAAGAAAATAGAATTTTCAATGCTTCATACTATTCATACCATTAATTTAAAAACAAAATATAGAACAGTGCCACGACTTTCGTTATATTATTTAAAGCTATTGGATTATAAGCCGTGCTGGTTATTTTCTAATCAAACAATTCAATGGTGTTTTGGATTTCGGGATTGCAAAAATTTGTCAGGAAAAATAAAAATACATACATCTATAAGAATTAGTAGGCCAATTTCAATCAAATCAAATGGTGAACAGGGTCCGCTCACGAGAAGTATGTGTGTAAAGTTTCATTCAAAGAGTTCAAAAGCTGAGAGAGTAGTTTGAACTTAAAAAGTATATATATACATATTTTGATATATACTTTATGGTATTTTCGACGTTTCTTTTAATGCGTTACGAAAATTTGACAAGTGTAATATACCCTTTAAACACTTTTTCGTGTAAAGGGTATAAAAAGATTTTAGTAGGAGACCCTTAGTTAGAATTTGCTTATGGGCCTAAAAAATGTAGTTACGCCACTAGTAACGGATCAAAATCAACATTTCGCTTACCCTTATAATTATTAATGCTTCTTTCTTGATTGTATATTATTTCATCTTTAGTTAATGGAGGTCTTTTGAAGTCGAATCTAGTTCTTATCCTTCTACCTAAGAAAATTTTACCTGGAGACTCTTTAGTAGAGCAGTATATGGTATTTCGATAATCCATAAGAAATCTATTTAAAATAAATTTAAAATTTTCTTCATTTTGGTTATGCAAATTAGCATATAAAGATTTTTTTTACTATTTCCACAAGATATTCAACCTGACCATTGGTTGATGGATGACCAGGTGCCTTGATCTTGATGTTTTATTTTGTTGTGGTAAAAATTTTAAATTCTTCTGATGTGAATTGTCTACAATTATCACTCACAATTGTATTTACAATTCCAAAACGACAAAATAATTCTCTTAATTTTGATATTACAAAACTTGAAGATATGTTTTTGGTTTCATATACTTCAACCCATTTAGAAAAAGATTCAACTATTATAAATAAATAAAAACCTTTAATAGCTCATATAGGAAAGTCTATATGAACTCTGCTCCATACAACACCAGTTGGATTTGACAGTATTAAAGTGGTTTTTTTTGGGCTTGGTAAAAGTTTTTGACATAGAATGCAAGTTTTAATCAAATTTTTTTCATCAACATCTAACACTTCGTTCAATAATATGTGTGACTGACACATAGATGGCGGCACTAATACTAAATAAATATTTTTTTTCGAAAGCCTTTTTAGGCTTAGTTTCAAAATCATATGTTAATCCGACCATTTGTTTAGAAGTTACTGTGCTTTAAGTTACGCTACTTTTGAGTTTTCAAAAAAAAAAGAATTCAAGGCAATTCCGTGTGCTTATTTATCATTGTTTTTTAATGAAAAAAAATACTGTTCAATGCCAGGAATGGCTTGAAAAACATTATTCGGACTCTGCTTCATCAAAAAGAAGCATTTGTTATTGGTATGCCGAATTCCAACGTGGTCGTACAGACACCGATGATATTCCATATACTGTACGGCTAAATGGCGCTGTTATTCCGGAAAACGTTGAAAAAACACTGAAAATCATTATGTCCGACCGTAAAGTGAAAGTGAGGGAGATTGCTGACATTCTACAGATATCAGCAGGCAGTGTACACACCATAATACACAAACATTTGGGTATGAAAAAGGTGTTTTCCAAATGGGTGCCGCGTTTGCTCACACCGGAGCAAAAACAACAACGAATCGATGATTCAAAGAGCTGTTTGGACATGTTTACGCGCAATAAGTCGGAGTTTTTGCGTCGGTACATCACGATGGATGAAACATGGATCCACCATTTCACTCCAGAGTCAAATCGGCAGTCTGCTGAGTGGCATGCAGCCGGTGAAAGTCGCCCAAAGCGTCTGTATTTTGGGATGCGCATGGAATAATATTCATCGACTATCTCCAGAAGGGGAAGACCATCAACAGCGACTATTATATAGCGTTATTGGAGCGTTTGAAAGACGAAATCGCTAAGAAACGGCCTCATATGGCGAAGAAAACAGTTTTGTTCCACTAAGACAATGCACCGTGTCACAAGTCGATGAAAACTTGTGTGTCAAGGGCAAAATTGAACGAATTGAGCTACGAATTGCTGCCGCACCCACCGTATTCTCCAGATCTGGCCCCCAGCGACTACTGGCTCTTCGCAGACCTCAAAAAGATGTTCGGTGGTAAGGGATTTGGCTCAAATGATGAAGTAATCGCCGAAACTAACACCTATTTTGAAGGCAAAGAAAAATCGCTTTACAAAGGCGGTATCGAAAGATTGCAAAAGCGTTGGAATGATTGTGTCTCCCTAAAAGGGCACTATGTTGATAAATAAAAACGAATTTTGGCAAAAAAATGTGTTTTAATTAGTTAGTTACACACATTATTGAACGAAGTGTTATATTGGTCCAACGGACATAAAATGTAGCTATTAATTTGGTTTTGACAACCCCTAAATGAGATTTATGTAATTTGTGTAAAACACTTTGTCAAAGTAGACATCTACGGTCAACTGTTAATTCTAGACTATTACTAGTAAATTAAGCAATTCCTTTCAAATTGCTAATTGTTCCAATTTAAAACAGCATCAGATACTTTTGAAAGAATTGGATCGCGTCTAGTTTGCTGTGCTATGTTTTTAAAATTCAGATTCAAATGAGATTGCTCTTGAGTACTCTATATATACCTTTTATCGTCATTATAACTTTCATTCATAGTTACATCGCAATGAGGCTGCGGAATTCGTGAAAGATTATCAGTACGATTTAAATGTCTCTTAACGTACTCTATTGTATAGTTGTTGATGATTCTACATATTATTTATGTTTATAATTTATTTTTGTTGTCTTAATTAGTTTACCATTTCTATAAATGTTCTTAACTCAGATAAATTATTAGGTATAGGTGCATATAACAAGGAAGATATTCTTTCAGGATTTTTACTAAGACCATTTTTATCGATAGTAAATCCTAGATATAAAATTTTTCTTTGAAATACGGAACATTTTTGCAAATTAAGCTTTAATCCCGAATTTTTTAATTTTTTTAATACTAATTTTAATTAATCTCCTTCGAAACATGTAAAAATATCCTCAATTCTGGGCAAGGAATATTTATAATCATATAAATATTCGTTAATCGTTGTTTTATAATCCCCACAAATTCTAATTTCACCATTTGGTTACAGAGATACAGGGACCAACGGCGTACCTCAATCACAATTGTTAATGGGTTCTAAAACATCATTTTTAATTAGTTGATTCAAGTTTTCTTCAATGCTTTTCTTCCAAGCAAAAGCTTTGTGTTGTGGTTTGCAAAATATTGGTTTAGCATTTTCAGAAATAGGTAATGAAATCTGTTCAGATTTATATGAACCTAATTGCCCATTAAAAACTTCTGCAAATTGTTTTTTAATTTCATGAACAACTACAGATTGATTTGTTGTTTGGCTTACATTAAATATTTGCTCCAAACGAAGATAAAATAAACTCAAAAAATATCTACCAAGCAACGGTTGAGTCGAACTGTTTGTGACTAAAACTGTTATATTTTTGGTAGTGCTACAATATAATTTCTGTTACTATCCTACAAGCCAATGGTTTTAATTTTATTACCACCATAACCAACATAAGTCGTTGTACATGGTGTAAGACTTGCTTGTTTTTTTAATTTTCAAGCTACGATAAAGATGCTAAACTACAAAAAATAAGATGTTCCAGTATCACAACCCAACTCTACACATCGACAGTCACTGGTATCTTGAACTTATCATCACTTAAATTTCATAAATTACACTATGAATAGAAAAATTTGAATCATTATTATTTCTTTTAACACATAATTTTTTTCAGATGCAAATCATATATTTTTATTTTTACAATTTTTTAAATTTCAGCACACAGATGCTAGGTGTCCATTCTTTCCACACTGATTTTATATCTGCAATTTTTTGAAGCATGATTATGCCATCCACAGCGATAGTATTGTTTTTCACTTTTTACATACATACTTATCGCCGCTCTTGTATCGTGTTTTATTATGAATATTTTTCAAATTATTAATTTCATTGGAGTCATTGCTTGCTTTTTGTTTCACTTCCATAATGGGTGCTTTGCATATTGCTTCATCTAGCGACAGATTTTCGTCTTCTTCGCAAATTCGCTCAAAAATTTTTCCTGACAATCCAACAATAAACCGGTCCAAAACAAAAGATTCAAGTTACTTACTTCTGCGAGTTACTTTATCTCGCAGAAGTTTTACTCCAGCTTTTCCTTCCACAAATCCCACAATTCGCTGCATGGATTAAGTTCTGACACGTATTGAATTGAATGATACACATTGCCTTTTGTGTCGACCACGTTTTCATTATCCATATTCATTTTGTTTTTGAATTTATAAGAATTATTTAATAAAAGTTAACATTTATATTTTTTTATATTAAGTAACAAAATCAGAAGTGTCACAAAGCTTTTTTTTAAAACAAAAAATATATATGCACGCTGATCACTTTTTTTTTATTATTATTATTATAATTTTATTCTAGTTTGTATATTTACACAATTTTAATGTTAATTTTTAATTTAAAAACAAATATTTACTTGTTCTTAAAAAAATTTTTTTCTAGTCGCCAATTATGTGGTGTCTTTACCAAAGTGAACGCACGCATTCGAGTTGTATTACAGAATTATGTTATTTTAAATTAACAAAAGCTTACGAACTTATTGTTTTGTGTAATATTACTTATATTGTGTAATATGCACTGTAACTTAAAATACTATAAATATATAAATTAATTATAGAGGGTTTTCGAATAACAAAGAAAAAAATAAAGGACAAACACAAAAATTTATTTTTAATTTTATTGAAGTTTGGCTGACCATACAACGCTGTTTCAAGTATTGCCAAGTACTCTTCATCAGTGGTCTTTGGAAATTATAATTTAATTCATTTCCTTTTTATTTGCTCTGATAGTGTCTTATTAATTTTTCAGCGAGATTACAGGGAGCTTTAATAATCTGAATATATAATTATTGCCCAATTTTTCAATTTTCTGTTTGATAATACTTTAACAAAGGACTCCTCACTTTTGGTCTTTGGAAATAATCGAATTTTATTTAATTAGTTTATAGTCCGTATATAATTTGTTTGGACTGCAAGTGCCGAAGTGTTTCCAAAATAAAGCTGTAGTTTATAAGCTCGTTCTAATTAAAAGCACGGCAAATGCTTTGGTTGTTGTCACTAATTAAATAAAAATAAGTGACAATAAAACCTGAAACTTGAGCATTGAAAGTTTGTGCAGGCTTGGCTTCTTGTGGATAAACACGATTAGTCATCGCTTCTAATTTGACAGGCACGAGTTCTAAGCCTGGCACTTGCAGTCCAAACAAATTATATACGGACTATAAACTAATTAAATAAAATTCGATTATTTCCAAAGACCAAAAGTGAGGAGTCCTTTGTTAAAGTATTATTAAACAGAAAATTGAAAAATTGGGCAATAATTAAATATTCAGATTATTAAAGCTCCCTGTAATCTCGCTGAAAAATTAATAAGACACTATCAGAGCAGATAAAAAGGAAATGAATTAAATTATATAAACTCATTTACAAATAATCCTTTTTACGCCTAATATTAATATTGTTAAAACTGTGGCCAGACGGACGACAGTAGGTTTATATATTTAGCATTTTTTAGAAACAAGTCTTTCAATGACTCGTTTCTTATAGATATTTTCATATTGCACAAATTTTACAGTAAAATTTAACCCCATAAATGAAATTGATAGTTACATTTAATGAGATTTAAATCCATTTAGTAAAAACATATTTCTAAATTTAATTAATTTTTCTATTTATATTAACAAACCCTGATATACTCGCTGAGTTATACCCCAGCTATAGATAAGATCCGAGACCTATCAAAGTGAAAATACAGCAAGATCCGAGACCTATCAAAGTGAAAATACAGCAAGATCCAAGGCCAATCAAAGTAAAAATACAGGAAGATCCGAAACAAACTAAAGTACCGAAGTTACAACAATACCGAGATCCAAGTCCTATCAGTACAACGCCTAGTCAAGATGCACAGCAACTACAAGATACCCTAGAACACGGCGTACAACAACAAGACCCGAGACCTATCAAAAGGAAAACGCAGCAAGATCCGAGACCTGTTAAGGTACAAAAGTTACAACTACAAGGTACACAAGGGCAAATAGTACAACAGCAAATAAAATTTAATGAAACACAACAAGGCCAATAGAAACAATTACCATACCAAATTAAAGCACGTTCTCTCGAAACAGATGACACAGTCGGCACAGAAAGCCAACAATGGCAAATGAAAGTTCGTTGTACAACCCAACCGGGGTACGATCAGATTGTCACCACGGTCCAAGACGAATTTTATAAAGTATTCAAAAGTTCGAAGAAACTTTACTGAAGTCATGCTAAAAGGTAGCATGTCTCGGAAACGTTCATTTTCCCGGGAACAGTAGTGGTCGAGCTGTTACCTTCTGGAAAGTAGGGAGGGAGTGTAAGGCACAAATTTTACAGTAAAATTTAACCCCACAAATTAAATTAATAGTCGCATATAATGAGATTTAAATCCACTTAGTAAAAACATATTTCTAAATTTAATTAATTTTTCTGTTTATATTAACGAACCCTGGTATACTCGCTGAGTTATACCCTAGCTATAGATAGGGCCGGAAAAGGTCGTTACACCAGAAACACTAATGGTTTTTCCTTTAATCTTATGTGTTAGCTAATATCTCACCTGATTCATATTCCAATTTGTTTAACATTGGAAATCTTTATACCGATGGTTTCTTAAGAAAATTTTTAAAAATTGAGGTAAATGAGTTTTGGTTTCTTCAATTTTACTTTGTCAGTTTTTACATGCAACGTATCGGCTGATAAATCTGTAGGATTAAACATTGACTGCGCTACTAATAAAAAATGCATATAGCTAAGATTCAAAATCTGGCAACTTTTAAATGATAGGTTTCAAAATTTTATGACATTTGAATAATTGCTCATTAATGACAACTGTTTCAGTGATGCTACTTTTTAAGTTTCAAGAACAACGGATTTTGCGTCTTAATTTATCATTGCTTTTTGATTGATAAAAGTACCGCGAAAGCAAAGCTTGACTTGATAACGTAAGTTCTAATCGGACTTCGCAATATCAAGATAAATGATAAAGAAGAATTTCGATGAACCTCAATGAAACAATGACAATGAACATTTGTCTATGAAAACCTCGTTTGGAAGTGGGTGTCGAAATTGATGTGGAACTCCGAGCTTTTTTTGCACAAAACTTGGATCCATTAGTCAACTCCATACTCAAATCGGCAGTCAGCGAGTGGACTGACAAACTTTGCCTAAAACGGTTAAAAAGCAAAAGACAGCAAGATAATGACGTCAGTGTTTTGCATTATAAGTGGAATTTTTCATCAACTACCTTGAAAAATGTCAGACCATTAATAGCGATAGTATGTGGCGCAACTGGGATGTTTGATGGGAGGGAATCGAGAAATTGCCACATATGAACAATTAAAAAAGCCCCAATGCAATGTACAGTGCCGCAAATCACTGAGCAATTTGAACATGGTAATCATATTCAAATTGCTTGAATTACTTGGAATTTCTTCTGTACCCACTGTATTCACCAGATTTGATTTCTTCCTATTCAAACACCTTAAAGAATGTCTCCAGAGATAAAAATTTGTCACCGATGGAAAATCTTTGACAAAACTGAGGCATATTTTAAGGCTAAATATGAATCATTTTACAAAATAGGTACCAAAACGTTAAACAAGCACTAAAATGCATTACTCTTGAAGGAGACTATTTGGATAAATAAACTCCAACTTTGTCAAAAAGTTTTATTGGTTATCCTACAAACTGATATTTTTGCTGGAACTAGAACCGAACAGAAAAAAATATATCGGTTTTTTTCGATTAAGCACTATATTATTTGGTATCTGTTTATTCGTGCAAATTTCTTTTCAGATGTTGATTTTTTATTTATTTTTTTTTTAAATATACAAATTATGCTTTAAATAAGAATATATAAGAATATATGCTTTGAAGCATATATAATAATTTTAGAAAAACTACTGCAACAGACTATTGAACCGAAATAGAAAATAATTTATTAACTTCAATTATCGATGATTGAACTTTTTTTCAGCTCCAGTTGCCAAAGTTTTCAATTTTATAAACATTTCAATTGTGAATAATATGTTCCTGTTTTAAAACAGATATTTCGTACAATAATATAAATTTCAGAAAAAAAATGAAACATTTCTTTCAAAAGAAAGTAAACTAGTATAATATGGTATTATAATAGGGGTATTCAGACATATTTATTTTTATTTTTATTTATTTTATTTAAAAAGCTCCATAACTGATGGTAATAATAAACTTCTGAACGCACTTTTTAAATTCTTGCTTGGTAAAGTGGTAAAATTATATGGTATTATCAAACTAGTTCATTTTGTTTTTATTTATTTATCAAAAAAAAAAAGAGGAAAAAGTAAAATTAAACTTGAAGTGAAATTTGATTATTTATTTAATTTTTTTATTTCTATTTAAACTTAATTAAACAAGTTTAAGCAAGAAAACCAAAAATATATATAAGCAGAAATTTTTTTATTAAATAAATGCATTAACTACGCTTTTTAAAAAAATTAATAAGTCCGAGTATTTTAATTATGAAAAAAAAATAACTGAATACAAATACATGAAAAATATTGCCACGGAACCGAACCAAAAAAAAAAACAGCTATATTTGCCGTAGCGAAAACCGGAACTGAAATAATATATTTTTTTTGTTTTGAACCGGAACGGAAAGCCCGGAAGCAAACAATGTCTGTACTTATTTTTAAAACTCAAACTTTTCATTCTTTGCATTTTCTTTCTTTAAATAAATTTTTTCAATTGCGAACCTTAAGAATATATTTAGTAACCTTAATAAAAAATGTGACAGAAACTTAAGAAATAACCGTAACCAATCGAAGTTGTGTTGTTAGGAGATTTCCAAAAGTTTAGAAATACAAAAATTGGTATAAACATATATTATAATTTTCTAAATATTTTTCTCTACAAGGATATTAACCCTGAAAATTCACCTGAAGACATGGTAAATAAAATTGAAAACCCTCTACACAGTTTTAAAATAATTAAGATAAGAATAATTAAGATTTTATTTAGTTTATATAGTTTTATACTTTTTTCTTTTTTTTTTTTAAATCTTCCCTTTATTTATACAACTGTCAAGATTTTGCATCTAGTATATATTTGTACATAGTGGAAATTAATATAATAATTTAAGTCAATATTAAGAATTACATGTATTACTATTACTTTTAACAATAAATAATAAAAACTTGTTTCAGTTAAATAGTATATATATAAGTTTATATATATAAGTATATAAGTTTTATATATATAAGATATATATAAGTTTTAGTAGAAGTAGAAGAGTCAATTAATAGATTAGGATTGTACTATGGACATATTATAGTTATGAATTATTATATTGATAGTTCTAATGGATATAAGCGCTTCAATCGTCTGTTATATGTGGCTTCGTTATTTAGTAGCTACCTTATTGCTGCGTTAGGATGGGAACGTAATCTATCCGTGTGATTTTTACTACTTTTTCGGATAAAGTCTGCAACGAATGGTATTTTTAAGTCACGATGAATGTCGTAGTTTAAGATGTAGCAGTCAGCGTTAATGATAGTGATAAGTATTTTTGATTGTAGTCTTTGCAGTATTTGTATTTTGGCTCCATATTTCTAAATTGGAGCGATTACCGTTTTATATACTAGAATTTTATATTCCACTGTTAGCTTTGATTTTGAACATTGTAGCCGGTACAATTCTCCAAAGCGATGCTTAATTTCATTACTTTTAGCTTTGACATGGTCTTTCCAAGTTAATCTGCTATCCAGGGACCGTAACAGTTATCATAAAAAAATAAAAATCATCTTATAACTGTTATCATATGCATTTTAAAATAAAACTCAAAAAATAATAATTATTATATGCCTTTTATTTTTTTCGCGCAGCAATAACTCTTAAAATTTGCTTCTTATTTTAAAACGCACAAATAACTGGTATACTTGCGTTATATAATATAAAAAGCAAGAGTATCGCGCAAATTCTGCGCGATATTTTTAAAATGAAAATATAAAATGCAATTTTCATACAAGGTAGTTTTTGCAATTCCATAGAAAATGTTTGAAAAGGTTGGTGCAGGTAAAGATTTAGTTCAGTTTTTTTGTTTTTGTATTTTGCATTTATATTTTGTATTTACATTCGTATTTTGTAGGAGAACAAATTTGTATGTAAAATACAAAAACAAAAAACTGAACTAAATCTTTACCTACACCAACCTTTTCAAACATTTTCTATGGAATTGCAAAAACAACTACCTTGTATGAAAATTGCATTTTATATTTTCATTTTAAAAATATCGCGCAGAATTTGCGCGATACTCTTGCTTTTTATATTATATAACGCAAGTATACCAGTTATTTGTGCGTTTTAAAATAAGAAGCAAATTTTAAGAGTTATTGCTGCGCGAAAAAAATAAAAGGCATATAATAATTATTATTTTTTGAGTTTTATTTTAAAAAGCACAAATATAAAAAGCATGCATAATATTAAGGATAAAAGTTGTTAGAATGATAACTATTTACTTAAATAAGAGTTTAGACAACTTTTTGTTGCTGCTTTTTTTCATAAAAAATTTTAAAATAACTGTTATTTTCGGTCCCTGCTGCTATCTATAGTAATATCAAGATAATTTGCACTTGTGTGTGTGAAGACTTCATCATTGTGAATTTTTATACGTGTTAGGTCATATTTTTTACTCGTGTAGATGACGTGTACTGCTTTAGTTGTATTTATTTGAACTCCCCATTTGTCGAACCACTCCAGCGTTGCGTTTAAGTAATTCTGCAAGTTGTCTGTGGATTTGTTAAAGTTTATATCAGCTGCAATTAGTGTTGTATCGTCTGCAAAAGTTGCTATCAAACTTTGAGGATCAGAGGGTATCGCGATATCAGCAGTGTATAGCAGGTAGAGTAATGGACCTAGTACGATTGCTTGAGGCACACCAGCTTTCATTTGTTTAAGTTCGGAGATTAACTACTTCACATAAAAGTATCTATTTCGTAGTTAGCTCTTTATTATGAGGTAAAAGTTTGTTGGAAATAGCTGGGATAATTTGGTTAGAATACCCCCATGCCAAACGCTGTCAAAAGCCTTTGCAACGTTTAGACATACTGCCGAGGAAAATTGTTTTGTGTCAATATCACTTGTTATTTTATTCACAACTCTGTGGACTTGTTGTATAGTCGAATATTTTTTTCGAAATCCGAATTGGTGGTCAGGAATAAGTTTATCTTTGTGGAGAATCGGCTCTAGTCTTTTTAAAAGTATTTCTTCAAACAATTTTGACATAACTGGTAATAGACTAATTGGTCTGTATGAGCTTGTGTGAGTTATATCTTTATTTGGTTTGGGAATAGTTATTACTTCTGATACTTTCCATACTTTTGGAAAATACCTAAAGTGAAGAGCGCAATTAAACATATTGAGGCAGCTCAGTCAGAATCTTTCCCGTAATACCATCATATCCCGGTGATTTCATTAATTTGATCTTATATTTTATAGTATTTTTAATATCTGTTATAGAAACTTTCTTTATTTCAATATTCCGAGTAGAACTGCTCTGTGCTATGTCGCTATCTTGCTGTTTTGGGTTACTAAACGTAGCTTTGAAATGGTCGGCAAAAAGTTCAGTTTTTTCGGTGTTGGTTCTAGCCCAAGTACCATTTGCTTTCCTCAGAGGTGGTTGATGCAGGATAGAGTTGTTAATATTTTTAGTTGCTTTCCATAACGAGTAGTTTGTGGATTTGTTAGCTGTCAGGCTCATTATGCGTTTTTGAAGGTTGTCATTTTTCTCATTAAGTAGCAGGTCTTTAAGTTCTTTTGTTAGTTTGTTTAAGCACTTCTTAAGTTCGGGGAACCGATTTATTTGCCAATGTTTTCTCAGTTTTCTTCTGTCCATTATCATTCGTTTAACGGCCGGCGAGATTTTATTTTGAACAACGTTTTGTTTTAGTGTTGGGGTGGAATTTGTCAGGGCGAAAGTGATCATTTCGTTTAAATATATAATCGCGGTTTCGGTTTCGTCTACAGATTTGAAGGAAACATTTGTAGTCAGGTCAGTATTAAGAATGTCTCTAAATGTGTCCCAACATGTTTTGCAATTATAGATTAATTTTGTCCTTGATATGTTTAGTTTTGGGTCGCTTTCATATAATAGCATAATTGGAGAGTGATCAGATGATAAGTCAGGAAGTCTGTTTGCTGTAAGAAATCGTTTATTTATATTTTTAGTCATGAAAAAGTCAATCACGTCTGGTATTTTGTTTATATCTGAAGGCCAGTACGTAGGTTCACCTGTTTTTAAGATGTCTGTTTTTTTTGTCAAAGATATCATTACGTAAATTTTTTCCTTTAGTGTTTGTAATTCTTGAGCCCCACAAAGTATTTTTTACATTGAAATCTCCACCAGCTATGTACCGATTGCCAAGAGTATTAAGGTAGTTCAAGTATACATTCTTCGAGTAATTGTACGTCGGAGGACAGTATATAGCTGATACTGTTAACTGGCCTTTTGTATCTTGAATGTGGACACTTGTAGCTTGTATTTGATCTGTGTGGTATATATTGGATATCAAGCATTGTATATTTTGCTTAATAATTACTGCTATTCCGCCGTGGTCCTTGTTGTCAGGATGATTTGTTTGATATATCGAATAGTTAGAAATTTTAATGAAACTTTTATCTGTGAATCTCTGAAGTGTGTCTCTGATACTAATAGTACATCAATTGCGTTGACGTTTAAGTATGTTCGCAGTTCTAGTAGTTGTTTGCTGAGACCGTTTGCATTCCATGCTACTATTTTCAAGTCATTATATTTACCCATTGATTTCAGTAACTAACTCCGTTAAAATGTTCATCATTCCTGACATTTGTGTTATCAATGTCTTCATCATTTCCTTTAATTCTGCGAGTTCTGAGTTGTTAGAGTTTGATTCAACAGGTGTTTGTCGTGCAACTTGCACTTATGATAACCTCTGTGGAAAGTTGGTGTTTGTGTTTTGTATGGTTACATTGTTGATTGAGTAAGATGATTGTTGGTGGCTTGTTTGAACGGGTGTTACTTTTTCGCTTAGGATAGGATATCGTTTGATTTTAAATGATTTGTATACCTTACATCCCTTGTAGTTGGCTGAATGCTTTCCTCTGCATAATGCACAGCTGATGTTTTCAGTATTTCCTTTTGTTGGACAACTGGCGGTTTTATAATTTCCTGCACATTTAACACAAACAGGTGACTTAGTGCAGAAATTTTTTGTGTGCCCATATTTTTGACAGTTAGAACATTGAGGTATAATTTTTTTGTGGGCGAGTTGGTTTAAACTGGATTTTGCAGTGAAGCAAATACTGAATTGAGTAAACTTCTTTATTATTTACATTTTGTTTTAATTCTATAGATAATAAATTTAATGGCCTCTTGGTTCGTGACTGTAATACGTTTAGGATATTTATAATTTCATGACCATTCTCATGAAGACTTTTTTTATTTCATTTGTATCAGCAGAGTAGTGCATAACCTTAAAACCTCGTTCTTACTTTGGATTATAGGTGTAATATTCGGTTTTTTTTCTTTTAATAGCTTTATTATGCTACTGTAATGAATTGAGTCAAATAGTTGGAGTTTGACTTCATTTTTTGGTAGAACTTTTATATCATATTTACAGTTTTCTAGTGAGTTTAGTGCATTTATTAAAGTGCTAAATTGTTGGACTTTTTGGACATAAATTGGAGGAGGTTTAGGTTTTTTTGTATCTTTTTGTTCCTGTATGGCTGTTTTCGTATTTGTTTCACTGTGAACTTGTACATTATCTTCATTTTCTTTTAGGAGTTCAAATCTGTTTGTACTTGGGTTGCTTAGCCAATATTCTTGTAATGTTGTTTGTACACTGCATTGAGTTTTATTTTTTTGTTTTTTATTACTGTTGTTTTTAATCATAGGTTTGAGTGGAGATTGAGTGTCTCGGCTTCGTTTTAATTTTTGTTGATCTGCATTTTCGTGATTGATTGTTTTGTTAGCATTACTTTTGTTTATGTTTTGCACTAATTTGCGGTGATGTGATGCTACTTGCTTTCGTTGATGTTGTTTTTGTTTGTACAGACTTTACTGACATTATTGGGTAGGAAGTTGAGGTTACTGTTGTTGTTGTAGTGGTACTTGTTGCAGAGGTAGGCATGTTTGAAGAGAACATATTTATTGAGAAGGTGTTTGTTGGAGTAGAACATTGTTCGCTTCAAGAGAGCGAACAATGTAATGTTACATTTTCCATTACAGGTAAAATAGGAAATGTTTGTCTGCGCTCTAACGGCGGCGAGCGCCCCACCGGCATTTAAATATTTCTCGATTTCTTGAAATGTTTGTTTTCAATTTTATATATTTAATTCAGCAAAAATTTATTATAAATACGATATTAGAGTACACGATTACACAATTACACGTAGAGGTAAGTTTTAATTCGTGTAGTTTTTGGTCGATGTACAACACTTTTTCGTATATAATTATTTCGAGCTTTTGGGCTTCATGTGTTGTCTCTATCAGCTGTTTATTTTAATGAGTGTGACGAAAGATAAACAAATTCACAAAATAGTTTGGCAAATTGTTAAAATTTACGCTATCTTCTTTTATTATCTTTTTGGGTTTGGAGTACATATTTGAAGTTTTGCCTTATGCTTTAATTATTGATACTGTAAATAAATTTTTGTCATTGTAACATTTGCAGTCTTGATTTGATTCTAGTATAATAAACATATCATTTTTATAATAATAATAACTGTGTTTCATATAATAATAAAACTTTAAAAAACTCAAGAGGTTATGGGCCCAGAGTTCGCATGTTTTTTATTTTTTTTTGGTGAAATAAGTTAATTTTTATTTTTTGATGGAAAATAAAAATAATATTGAACTAAAACAACAAGAAACTTTAAATAGTGAAAAATCTGAAATTTTGTGTAAGCCAGAAGATTTAGTATTTGACAATATCCGAGTATTACAAATAAAGCAAGACTCTGTAAGAATTGATAAAAACATGGCTGAATCAAAATCATACCAAATACATGGGATGAAAAGGATGCAGAGGCTCAAGCATTTCTTATGCGAGGACTAGAACTAGATCAGCTAGAGTATTTAACTGACTGTTCGACTACAGCAAAAATGTGGGCAAGATTGAAAACGGTTCATGCAGAAAAGAGTGAACAATCAGCACAAGTACTTCTTGAAAAATTCATGAGCTCAAAAATGGTTGAAGGTGAAACTGTTTCTGATTTTATAGCAAGTATAAGTTCGTTGGCGCAACATCTCAGAGACCTTGACTTAGAACAAAAACCACTTATGGTTATTGCGAAAATTCTTAGCAATTTGCCAGCAAAATTTGACCACGTGAGAACCGCATGGTATGCAGTGCCATGCAGTGAACGGACCATAGAAAAATAAACGGATCACCTAATAAACGAAGAAGTAATTATAAATTTCAGACAAGTAGATAGCAATTCAGCGCAAGGTGTAACGGGAAATACTGGTACAGCGTATGCAGTTAACAGAAATGGAAATAAAATCAATGCAAGTAAAAATAACAACAATAAAACAACAAAAAGGACAGGTAAATGCAATTATTGTCAAAAGCCTGGTCATTGGGCACGTGAGTGTTTTCAAAAACACCGTGATTATTTGCATCGATCTAACGGCGAATGCAACAACAACACAAATAACAGAAATATTGATCGTCAAAATTTAATGATAGCACAACAATTAAAAAAAGAACGTGGTAATGAAAGTGTGCAATTATTTACGCTACAGTCAGCTTTAATGGCATCGACAAGTGGTAACATTGAAACTAATTGGTATGCAGATTCAGGTGCTTCGGACCATATGAGTTTTCAGAAAGAGTTTTTCAAAAATTATTTAGAATTTCCAGATAATTTTTGCAAAGTCCGTGTTGGTGATGGCAGAAAATTAAGTGATACTGGTCACGGTGATATCGGCGTGCGTGTAATGGGTGCTGAAAATACTGGCTCTATGTGTACACTTAAAAATGTTCTGTATGTTGCTGATTTAGACAGAAATTTTGTGTCAATTTCGCAAGCAACTGAAAAAGGCATTGATGTTGTTTTTCTTAAAGGTGGTCAACGTGTTGTTTTTAAAAGAGATAATCAGCTTATAGCTGATGGCTATTGTGAAAGAAAGTTGTATAAAATGAATTTGAAAGCAGTCTGTTTATCTGAATTGAATACTGTGGCATCGATAATGGTATGGCATGAACGTTTAGAACACGTTAACTTTGAGACTCTTCGAAAAATGTACGACCATAAAATTGTGAAAGGTATTGACTTCGAAAATATTGAAAAAGAAAATCCGTTTTGTGAAGGATGTACGCTAGGTAAGCAACACCGTATGAGTTTTAACAAATATGGAGCAAATAGATCAAAATATCCTGATGAGACATTTCATGTTGATTTATGTGGAAAAATGAGCTCGCCATCAATTGGCGGAGCGAATTATTTTATGTTATTAAAAGATGATTTTCCCAGATATAGTTTTGTATATTTCCTCAAGGAAAAGTCTGATGTATTGGAAAAACTAATGCAATTTTATGCTGATGTGCAAGCAGATGGCCATGTCATCAAAAAGCTAAGATCGGATGGTGGTTTGGAATTCCGCAATCATGCAGTCAAGCAGTTCCTGTTATCAAAAGCTATTAAACAAGAATTTTCTACACCTAGAGCTCCAGAACAAAATGGCTTAATTGAAAGGCAGAACAGAACAATAGTGGAAACAACTAAAGCAAAGTTGCATGCTCAGAATTTGCCTCTTTATTTATGGGAAGAAGCTACAAATACAGCTGTTTATCTCCGAAATCGTGTAGCATCAGAAGTAATTGGTAATGTCACCCCCTATGTACTATGGTTTGGACGCAAACCATGTGTTAAACATTTAAAAGTTTTTGGTAGTGAAGTTTTCGTGCATGTTCCTAAAGAACAAAGAACTAAATGGGAGAAAAATTCCATAAAGTGTATTATGATTGGATGTAATGATGAAAGTAAAGCGTATAGAGTTTACGAGCCTACTTCAAAGAAAATTTATATAAGAAGAGATACCATTTTTAATGAAAAACGAAAAGAACCACATAAAGTGACAGAGATGAAAACACAAAACAAAATTTTGCAACAGAATGAAAACCAAGAAGCAGATGGAGCTTACAGCAGAGACATCGAAATAGATAGAGATAATGAATTGCCATTTCAAAGAAGTCCATATAATACACGTCAAAGAAAGAAATCAAGTGAAATTAAGAATTTTTTAAATATTGCTGAAATTTTTGTGGCACAGCTACAACCTAAAAGTTTAGATGAAGCAATGAATAGCACAGATGCTAAAAAATGGTTAAAAGCCATTGAAGAAGAGTTAGAGTCTCTACAAAATAATAACACATGGATTTTAGTTCCACGTACACCGGATAAACACATAATTACGAACCGTTGGATCTTTAAACGAAAACTCAATGGAAAAGGTGAAATTGAAAAATTTATAGCCAGACTTGTAGCGCGTGGTTGTTCACAGAAATACGGAGTTGACTATGATGAAATATATTCTCCTGTAGTACGATATGAATCAGTTCGAATTTTATTATCAATTGCTGCAATAGAAGATTTTGAAATTTACCAGTTTGACGTTAAAACAGCATTTTTGCATGGCAATTTAGATGACTTAATTTATATGGAGCAGCCGTGTGGTTTTGCCAGCGATGATGATGTTTGTATGCTTAAAAAAGGTATATACGGTCTTAAGCAAGCATCTAGGCAATGGAAAAATATCGTTGACTTATTACTACGTCAAAACTTTAAGCAGTCTTTTTCTGATAGATGTGTGTTTTCATATGCATCCCAAAATTCGGTTTTATATTTGGCGCTTTATGTTGATGGCGGTTTGCTGTGTGGTAACGATATACATTTAATTATGAGCTTGCTGAATAAATTGCATACTGAATTTAGTATTACTTATAAAGAAGCAGAATTTTTCGCCGGCATGCAGATTAAGAGGGAGGGAGATAAAAGAAAATTAAAAATTTATCAATCGGCTTACATTCTTCGTATACTCGACCGTTTTAATCATACTGATTCTGTTTCTTCTCCAACAGTTCCTGGAATAATTTTCTTCAAAACTGATCACACTAATGATAAACATTTTCCTTACAGAGAAGCTATTGGGTCATTAATGTATCTTATGGTCTGTTCACGTCCGGACATAGCATATGCAGTTGGAGTTCTTAGTCGTTACATGGAGAATCCTAGTGAAACTTACTGGAAAGGTGTTAAACGTATTTTTAGATATCTTAAAGGTACAACTGGTATAGGTGTTACATTTTCATCAATGGGAAACACTAAAAATAAGATTATAAGCTACTGCGATTCTGATTGGACAGGAGATCCTGATACCAGAAAAAGCACAACTGGCTGGATTATAGTATTTAACAATGGTGCCGTTGCATGAAGTTCAAGAAAACAAACTATTACTGCAACATCAACAACTGAAGCTGAGTTTGTGGCTTTATGTTCAGCAACCAAAGCAACAGTGTGTTTGAGACAACTAATGTCAGACTTAATTATGGTTCAACATTTACCGACACCTATTTATTGTGACAATCAACAGGCGATTACCTTGGTCTCGAATCCACAATCATCTAAGTATACACGACACATTGAAATACAATATTTTTATACATGCGATATGCAATCACAAAAGGAAATTATTGTTAAGTATATATCTTCCGATAATCAGTTAGGAGATCAATTAACTAAATCTTTGTCAGTTGAGAAGCATAATAGCTTGATCTCAAAATTTGGATTGTACAAAAATTGAATTTTCTTGTTTTTTTTTTTGGGTGAAGATAGCGAGAGGGAGTGTTAAAATTTACGCTATCTTCTTTTATTATCTTTTATTATCTCTTTGGGTTTGGAGTACATATTTGAAGTTTTGCCTTATGCTTCAATTATTGATACTGTAAATAAATTTTTATCATTGTAACATTTGCAATCTTGATTTGATTCTAGTATAATAAACATATCATTTTTATAATAATAATAACTGTTTCATATAATAATAAAACTTTAAAAAACTCAACACAAATTAAATTTACTTTGCCAAGAAAAAACAGTGTTAAATTTACAGAAATTACAATTTTTGTCCCCAAAATCGGACTACAGTTCGACAGCCTTAGCTTTAGATTCACTGGTTCAACCGAATCTAACAAATTTGAAATCACTTCACACGCCTTTCCAGTTAAAAAACATTAAAACTCACGGAGCGATTTAAAAGTGCGTGCACTTAGTACGACAAAAATTGTATGAATTCATATAGTTTAATTTGATATAATTAATTTAGCATAACAAACCAATTTATAAGTATAAAAACCACTATTCTGTTTATTCTAAATAACTTATATAACGGCATTTTTTATCCCATGCACACTTGCGAACTCTTGTTATTATTGTTACACCTAACTCAAAATAAGCTCAAATCATACATCTTAAAATTATTTTTTATTCAATTTATAGAACTTTAAAAGTTTTAACAGATCACTCTCTCTATGAAATTGTATTTAAAAGTTTATACTTGAAAGCAGATTATTTAGTTATCTCTGACCCAGCATTAGATACATACTTAAATAAGCTTGTTAAATATCAAATTGTTTAATAACAAAAAATTTTATTATTTATGTTGGATTTTTAGATCAAATATGCGAATGTTTTAAACTTCTTATATCTCTTAAACAAATCGCTTTTTCTCTCTACTTTATGCTTTTCATCTTACAACAAACAACAATATCTGTCAAGTAAATACAGTACTAATGACATTTGCAAAATAAGAACTGTCACCTCTTGAACAATATATAAAATAATTTTACATTTTCTTGAACCTTATTTTCAAAAACCACCAAAATATATTAAAGTAGCTAATGATAGTTATTGTTTCTTTCACCGTAGGTGTTAAACTGTCAAGATCTAAATTAAAAGCCCTATCCTCTACTCTGAGCTGACAGGTTTTTGGCTTTGATGTCTTTTCGTACACACATTTTCGGTTCGAAGAGCATACAATTTATACCCAAACAGTTTTTGAACAGCCTTCGTTCATTTTTAAGGTTCCAAAAATTTATGAGCCAATACCTACTATCGTTGACTTTCTCTTGTCGTTTTAGTTTTCAGGAACAATGCTGATAGAATGGTTCCCGGTTATCGCCCATATATCAACTCAGCAGGCGCTTTCTAAGTTGTTGGATTTGGCTTTGTCGATATTGTTTTTTTCATTTATAACACTAGTTTACAAATAATTAAAAGTTTTGTTTTTTCAAAGACGTGACTAATATTTCCTAAAGGGAAATTTTTTGTGGAACTCGAAAATCTCAATGATTTCAATGTATTTGTTGGAGTACCATCACGTTGAAAATTGAAAAAGCTTAAAAACATAAAAAAAGTGTGATTACATCTTCTACGCGGGGGCAGCTAGAAACAGGTCCATAGTATGGTCATGTCTCAACTATGAACGCTAGCTAATTGTAATCAGGCGGACGCAATTAAAACTTAAATCCAAAGTGGAACAGTATATGTCAAGGGATGAATGGCCATGGATAGTTGATTTTTAATATGCAAATTCTAGATACCTGTCGACCTCCAGCTTTAATTAGACTTCTCACGGGTTATGTCGTGGATGACCTTTCAATCCTGAATTTAATTAAATTTCTTACGAATAATTCTGATGAGCTTGATGTCGCTCTGACAACATCACCTTCAAATGATTCCTTTATGGAATCATCCGAAGCTATGTGCGTGTCGGCTGGAAGACGCCGTCTTTCTTGACAAAGCTACGGTGTGCGCCAAGATGGACCTGGATAGACCACCGTCTTCCTCTCTGCTTGGGGAAACGGTGAACGTACCAGCAAAAACTACGTCGAGATCTCAGGTAAGGCGGCAGGAAATTATTGAAGTTATGTCTTCAAATTCCGAAGCTGCTGAATCTTGTGATTCCGACACCGGCAGTGTGGTCTCACAAAAGTCCGGTCTAACGTTCGTCGGTTCTAAAGTTAGCAACCTCACTGTGTAGTCTCTAAAATTCACTAACATCAAAAAAAGTAAACAAAGAAGGTTCAAGGCAGCTATATCATCAGATCATAGCAGAGCAAAGGCTCTAAAAATCACCACGCAGTTCTCGCCTGCGAACACGCGGGTTAGATTGGAGGAGCAATCTCCCGGTTCGACTACTGCTAAAAAACCTAAGGTGGCTCATGTGAGTCTTACCAAGCCCTGGTACAGTCTAACTGTTAAAGGCGTACGTTTAGGATTTTATACGAACTAATGTAGTTCTTGACTATTTTCTTCAAAGTTTGACATTGTCAAACGACTGACTATTATTGGTACCAAGAACAGATTCTCCACCAAGCGATGGAAGGTGATACGCAGATTGACGCAGGATCAGATCCTGCACCTAGTTTTCGTTCAGGATGACCGACCCATGAGGCAGTTGTCCTAACTAAAGGGAACCACCTCCGCTCTCTCTCACTCCCTGTGTAATGCTCAAAAGGTAGTTCAGAATGACATAACCATCCAGTCATCCTCGTCGACGGCAGCATCCCAAATGGATACTTGGCCAACAGTTACTATTCCTAAGGAAGAGGAACTAACATCGTTCGTTAACTAACTTTATTTCTAGACTCCTAACAGCGGTTCTAGTTGAAGTTCCAACTACAAGAGGGGTCATAGACATAGTCATGACCTCTGCCTACTGGACGGCAGCTAATTGGAAGTCTACTGGACGGCAGCTAATTGGAAGTCTACTGGACGGCAGCTAATTTTGGGCTGTGATGCAAACGCTCACCATACAGTGTAGGGAAGCAGTAATATTAATGAAAGGGGTGAGTACCTATTAGAATATATTATGTTTCTAGGATTAACTATAGGTAATAAAGGTAACAAACATTTATTAACGCAATTAGAGAAGAGGTATTGGATCTCAATCTATGCAGCAGAGGCATTGAAGAATCTGTGTGAAATTGCTAAGTGTCGGGCGAAGTGTCTCTCTCTGCCCATTACCAAATCAGATTTGAAATTCCCGGTATATCCAAACAGCAAGAAAAAGTGTACAGGCCAAAGAAAATTAATTGGCATAGTACAGGGACTTAGTGTATTTTAAAAATTTTTCTCTAGGCAGGCCTATACGAACTTGTAAAGAGATAGAAATGGCCGCTAGCCGTTTAGGTGAGGTATTACTAACCTTCTTTTATAACAGCACGGCTACAGGCAACGCCACAAGTATAGTAAAGGTTTCCTAGTTAAACATCCAACTAGCGAATAAGCGCAAATTAGAATGGAACTAATTTAATAAAGCAAAACGCTTTGGTTGGTGGGAGGAATACAGAGTTGCACTTACTAACTACAACAAATCACTCAGACAGTCCAAACGGACTAGCTGGCGTAGTTATTGCGATAGTATAGAGAAGTTGCCCGAAGCAGCTAGATTACACAAGGCTTTAATTAAGGTCAAAATCAAACGAATGGGCCTTTTAAAAAAACCCAATGGCTACTTCATCACTGGTTGTGAAGGCACCCTCGAGTTTCTCTTGCAAACACAATTCCCTGGCTCCGTAACAGGAGCCACAATATCAAAATCAGACAGAGAAGATACTGTTCCCACATGTCAGGAATACGCACTATCTGGTGTTATCTTCGACAGGGACAAGGTGAACTGGGCGATTCATATGACGCTTATGAAGTACCAGCCTTCAAAAGACTATCTGTAAAATTTCATGACATTTCGTTCCATCGAAAAGAACCATTTGTTATTCATTTGCTGAATTTACACACCGATGATGGTGAATGTTCTGGTCATCCAATTGAAATGGTTACTCCAGTAAATTTTACAAAGTCCAGAAATTGGTTATATCTGATCATAAACTG
This sequence comes from Teleopsis dalmanni, assembly GCF_002237135.1. NCBI lineage: Eukaryota > Metazoa > Arthropoda > Insecta > Diptera > Diopsidae > Teleopsis > Teleopsis dalmanni. The sequence continues at coordinate 110,484,284 of NC_051847.1, read as the reverse complement.
AAATTGCGTGAGATAGCTGACACCGTAAAGACATCAGAAGGCAGTGTGTTTACCATTATGCTTGAACATTTGACCATGAGAAAACTCTTTTCAAAGTGGTGCCGCGTTTACTCACAGTCGATCAAAAACAACAACGTGTTGATGATTCAGAGCAGTGTTTGGCCATGTTTACTCGCAATAAATAAGATTTTTTGCATCGGTATGTGACAATGGATAAATATGGATCTATCACTGCACTCCGGAATCAAAACGTTCATCATCTGAGTGGACTGCAGCCGGTGAGCCACGTATGAAACTTCCAAAGGCACAACAGTCAGCTGGGAAGGTTATGGTTTCAGTATTTTGAGATGCACATGGTATAAGCTTCATTGACTATCTCGAAAAGTGCAAAATCATAAGTACTACATGGCATTACGGCACGAATTACACTTCGAATTGCTTCCCCCTCCACCGTATAGTCCAGATGTGGCCCCCAGCGACTACTGGCTATTCTCTGATTTCAAAAAAATGCTAGCCGGTAAGAAATTCATCTCAAACGAAGAAGTTATTGCTGAGACTGAAGCCAATTTTGAGGTACAAGACAAATCATTCTACAAGCACGGCATCGAGAAGTTAGAGAAGCGATGGAATGATTGTATTGCCCTTGAAGGAGATTATATTTATGAGTAAAATCGATTTTTGGCAGGAAAAAATTAGTTTTTCTTAGATAGTCACACGCTTTATTGAGTGATGTGTTATATATGTAGCGTCACTACTTACACGCATAAAATTTGTTCAAATTGATTTAATTTAGAAATGAAATGAAAATTTTAATTCTTCTCTATAGTAATCACAAAATTTTATTCACTTTTACAAGTGAATAAGTGCTCAGAACTTTTTTTTAAAATTGTGTTAAGTAATTATAAGCATTATAAGAAAAAGCTACGAACAATCAAAATGCTTAGTGCTACTAACGGAAAATTAAGTGACTCTTTTGACTCTTCCACTAGTTTCAGTCAAACAAGGCTGCATTCTATCGCCATTGCTATATATTGTAGTATCAGACTGGGTACTGGAAATATTTAACACGCAAAGTAGAAGTATCAATTGGAGGCTTAACTCCACCCTTGAAGATCTAAAATACGCATATGTCACCGTCCTGCTCTCGCATAATCACCAGCATATGATGTCAAAACTGACCCAGTTGCAAAACGAATCCTCGAAAGTGGGTCTCAAAATAAATATAAGAAAAACTGAATCTATGCGCATAAAATTCAATAATACAACCTGCTTCACAATCGGCAGGGAAGATGTGAATGATGTGGAGAGCTTTACTTACTTAGGAAGTAATCTCTCCATAGACGGAGGCGCAAAACAAGACATAAACAATCGAATACAAAAAGCAAGGCTTCGAAAAATATGGCGTGCACATAACATCCACACAAACACAAAAAAAAAAATTTTTAAAGCATGCATAAAGTCTATCTTATTATACGGATCAGAGACTTGGCTTGTAACGGAGGAGACAAAAAAGACACAACAAACTTTCATCAACCGCTGCTGGGAGGCAAACTAACCAAACGTCTATTAATGTTGACATTCAAAAGCAAAAATATGGGTGGATATGCCATACCCTGCGTAAACCTTATGACGATATCCCGTACACAGCGCTAACATGAAATTAGTTTGATAAATTTGTTATAATAACATAATTGATTTTTTCAATGAAGGTTTCTATTTTTCAAATATTTCGAGGTTACGTCATTATTACGATTGACTCTTTACGCATTGACATACATTCACATTGATTATATGTCCAATATACTCTACATGCTTTCCCTCAAAACCACATTTTTCGATTTTACATACATATAACATTTATAATTTATATGTTCGAAATATTATTCAAATGCTCTTCATCACATGTCAATGTCACATTGACATGTGATGATTGTGTTATCTACATAAACTGTATAGTTCGGTATTTCGGCAATTACTTTTTCCAAGAACTGTTAAAATATGCTGAAGGCACTTTACAACTATAGAATCGATCCAACAGTCACCACTGGCAGGCTTCCGGATATCGGTATTTATTACACGATTAATTTATTTACAATCAAAAAGACGGTTGTATGGCTTGACATTTGGGTTTAATCTTTTAAATAAAGTACATCGGCCCAATCGTAAAGTAAAAATTTTAGAAAATTAATTTTTTAATCCATCTAGAGAAGTGATTACACCATGCTGTGACACCTGATTTGGACCAAAAAATTATTTGCAAAATAGTCGAAACTGAGCAGATAGAATGTGAAATTTATTTATATATTAGTAACACGTTCGTCGGAACTGGTAGCAGTGCAAGACTTCGAACGATATTGCTTTAATTGACACCTTTAACTTTTTTACATTCTATTGCTATAAACGTTTCAATGGTTGCCTCATATACTGTTGCTATCTGTAGTACTTTTGTCGGCGTTGGCTTTGTTTTCTGATTTAAATCTTGCTGTTAATAACACTTTCTTAAGATGCTAAACACTCTCTGTGCCTATCCATGAAAAGAAGCATGCGTGTCGTCATTCATATTCTTGAACTTGATGTGCTACAAAATGCTAATGCATTTGTTGAATGAATAACGACCACTTTAACGGGGGTTTTTTATAAAGTCCGCTTCTTAATATTCTATCATTTTTGTCTAGTGTTTTTGCTAATTGCCCAATGAAAATTCTTTAAGAGCACTCACGATTATCTGTGCGTCCGTTTACTCGTCGTCAAATGTTGAATTGTTACATCAAATATGACAACGGTTTAACTTTCTTAAGGTTTTTTGATAATGGTAAAAATTAAAAACATGTAACATTGAAACAATATTTAACATGCATAACATAAATAAGGTATTAGATAATTCCGCCGAGCTAAAATCTATTTCAGTGAAATAGAAATAGATTTGCCTTTAAAAGAGCATACAAGTATTTTTTAGGCATCAGTTAATAATAAGACATATACCTAAATACTTAAGTTTAATTGTGAATTATGACAGCTATTTTAAAGAAATATTCAAGACGTTTTACAAGTTCAACAAATTCTGCGCGAAAGTATATATAACTTCTTATATATATAACTTCTTTTAATAAATTACCATAAATTTATTAGTTTACTAAGCTTTTATTCTTAAATTTTTAATCAGTTTTTTGCGACTCATAACAGTAATAAATGTAAATATACAAATTTAATTTGTAAAATAACAATTTACTTAAAGTAATTTCAAGCATTTTACAGATACTACCCGTGCATAGTTTTTGTATATATCGAACGTGTCCGTTGTGCGAGACATAGACACCAGATTTTTATAATATTAATATTTTAGAATATCGAATTAATTGAATCAATATTTTTAGAAATATAAGTTTAGTAAAAATGAGTGAAAATTTGAAATGAAATTGATTACAGTTTTAGTACATCAAAGTTTAGTGCATGCGGAATCCTCCTTATTGGGTTATATATGGTTAATTACAATCTATTTATATTATATACTGATTGCTTACTACACTCAGCCTCATCAGAGTGATCGCGGCAATCGGGTGTACCATCGCAAACCCAAGAGCGTGGTATGCATTGTTCACCGTTTTTGCATTTAACTTCAGTTGCTCTGCAGATTTTGGCTGTTAAAGGTAATAAATAATTTTTAGTGCTTATTAGAGCTTCAAAGTATTCAAATATTTTGAAGATCGAACACTTTAAGTATAATGGAATTCGGGCAACTCGCACAGCAAATCTGCATACTTATAGAAGCAAATGCTATGGTATTTGATCATTTGCAAGCTGTTCGCTGTGCTCGAGTATCACCATATTCGAATATCAAAATACCTAAAGTTTCGTACAACTTAAATAATATTTGAAACTCTAGAACAAATGTAAGATACAATAAAATACTAAGTTAAAATTTAAATTTTTTTACTTACTGCACAGTGATGGGAGTTCGTCCGAACCATCAGAACAATCGTTTTCTTGATCACAACGCCATCGGTTTGGAATGCAATGGCCGTTGGTGCACCTAAACTGTTCAATGCCACAGGTTGACTCTGTAAATAAATAGAAAAAATGCTTTACTTAATTAAAAAGCACATGTGACGGCTACTTCGTACAAGAAGCTGTTCAACGAGAATAAACAATATATGCACTTAACTATCTTACTTAACTGTCGTTAAGTAAAAATATACTCGGCTTAGTATTCAATGTATTTTGACATATACCTTCTGCTCAAAAAATACCTTCTGCAGATTTTGTAAATAAAACACACAAATTTATATTTTATTCCAAATTTATTTTATCTCCTACAAAATATGCTCCTTCTGAAGCGATATACATATGCTAACGCTTAACCCAATCTTCTATACACTTTACGTAGGCCCGTGCAGGTATGGCTTTTAGTTCCATCAGCGAATTCGCTTTTATCGATTCAATCGACTCAAAACGCTTACCACGAAGGGGCAGTTTGAGTTTCGGGAACAGGAAATAGTCGCACGGCGCCAGATCTGGCGAATATGGTGCCTGAGCGATGACAGTGATGCCGTGTTTGGTCAAAAAATCGCGTACCACAAGAGCCATGTGCGATGGAGCATTGTCGTGGTGAAGAATCCAATTGTTGGCTTTCCACAAATCTGGTATTTTCTTACGGATGAACTCATGCAAATGCCGCAAAAATTCGTAATTAACAACACCGCGGTAGTCGAAAAAACAGTGAGCATAACTTTAATTTTCGAGCGATTTTTGAGCGGTTTTCTGGGTTTTGGCTCGTTTTCGAAGCGCCATTTGCTCGATTGTTGACTGGTTTTGACGTCATACTCATAAACCCATGTCTCATCACCTATTATGATGCGTTTCATGAATGTAGAGTCGTTTCTATGCTCAAAAATCATTTCTTCACTCACGTTCTTTCGGTATTCTTTTTGCAAAAAATAAAGGTGTTTCGATACAAATCGAGCTTGCGACGCGTCTCATGCCCAATATATCATGTAGAATGTGGTGACCGGATCCATTTGAGATGTTTAAGTCACGAGCAATCTCCCTTTCAGTTATACGACGATCTTCCAGCACAATTTTCTTGATTTTTGCCACGTTTTTTGGGTTTTTTTCGGTATTTGATGTTGATGGACGTCCAGAACGAGAAAAATCTTCGAACACTTCACGACCCTCTTTGAATGATTTATACCACTCGTATGCCTGTGTTCGAGACATAAAAGAGTCCCCGTAAGCTTTCTACACCATTTTCAATGCTTCAACACATGAAGTTTCGTTCAAAACACAAAATTTCAAACCAACTCGTTGCTCAAATGAAATTTCCATAGTAAAAATTGCTAAATGCACTTCAGGTAGTCTCACATTAACAGCTGCTGTAAACAAACTAATTGACAGACTGCGCTCAAATTTGCACCATATGTCAAGAAAGGTTGTACCAAAATAACAAAAAAAAATTTTTTTGAAAAAGGTCTATTACTTAAGGAGTAGTTAACAAAATCCTTTTAACTTTTTGAGCAGAAGGTGATCAAATATATGACTGGTGACTCTGTCACAAATGAAATTAAAAAAAATACTAACACTAACAGATAATATAAAAAATAGAGGTTGTTTAGTAGTTAACTTAAGTAATGAAACCAAAGTATAAGTTCTATTCGGGGCTTAGCTAAAAAGAGATCTTTTACAAATAAATAATAAATAATGGGCAAATGGAACATTTGAACGTTGGTCGCACCATCCGGTAAGTACATAATCATGAATAGTGAGCATATTAGAAGATTTAGTGGGTCGAAACAGAAAGAAATCCTGAAGTCTTCAATGACTTGCACATCTATATAAATGTGATGGCAGCTTCAGCGGACAACAATAATTTCAGTCCGGAAAGGACACTAGCGGAACATGCAGCTGCATTAGAAAGCACTGTGTAGTTAAGCGAATCTTTGATATAGGTGCAATCCATTTTTAAGTACAGCAATCGTAGTACCGGTTGATTGCATAGATAGAAGTCGCACAAGAACCCAGCCACTACAATAATTACAGCTATTGAGATGGTGCTAATACCATGGCCATGGCAAGACATTCTATACAAGTAGTCAGCTACATTCATTAAAGAAGCTGTTTTTTTAGAAACTATTCAAACGAAAATGAACAATATGTGTTCGAAACATTAGTTTAGTAAACGTATACCTATGAGCAGCGCATCCAGCACGCATGTCGATTAATTTTCAACACATTTAGACAAAACTATAAATAAATGAAGTTTTGATATTCTAAAGCAAATAGGTTTATATATATATAAAGGAAAAATAATTTACTGATAGATTATTTGAAATATGATAATATCCAGCGTAAAAGAAAATATCTAATAGATGTATTACCCACAAAATACAAAATTACTTCTAGAAGTAATTAATAATATTTCAATTGTTGTCATTATTAGCAAAAGGGATAGTGAAAACGAATAAAGGCTATCCTTTAAACGTTTATATTACCTAGCACATAAACTAGTAGTTTTATACGTGAATTTTAAGCAGACTAGCACTTTAGCTATTGCTTTTTGGAGATTTTGATTTGGCAGACTAGCACTTGAGCTGTTGCCGTGTGTAATGAAAAACGAGATTCTTGTTTCAAATCTGATTGTTTATTATTCATATTTCTATTTATATACAAAATTACAGTAAGTGAAATTGATATATAATAAGAATACAATATTTCCAATTTACTATTGACATAATTCAAAATATGAATTAATTTGCAGTATACAAACTAAACAATTAACATGTAAACAAAAAATGTATTAATTTACAAAATTGACAAAATATTTATTAAGTGTGTCACTTAATAAGCCAAATCCTTTCGTTAGTGCACTGACTACAAAAAAGCTGATATTGCAACATTGCACTTTTGGTAACTAATGACTGACAAAGCGTTGGCCTAAAATCAAAACAGATAGCACGTGAATTGTGCAAGCAATAATTGTTACAACATATGCAAAATATAAGTAAAAATACAAATAAAAAATATAACTATTATTAATAAAAATAATAAATAACATAAAAATCCAAACTTTGTAGAATATTAAGGCGTAAGCCTTAACAGACCTCTCCGTTGAACCCCTAGATTCAACTATTCAACTGTTACTTCAAATCCTTTTTTGTTATTAACGAATCTTAAAAAGTTATACAGAAGCGTTACCATATTAAGGTGATACTAACAAGCAATATAGTTGGAGTTACACAATTAAGAGAAAAAAGCATTAATTATTTAAGATGCAGGCTCAAAGAAGCATATGGTACATAAAAAATAAAGTATGTGCTAATTTATTTCCATAAGTTCGGCTACAGTTTTCCGCTTTAACCGTCTTCGAAGAGGATTCGCCTGGAGAAGACTAGATGCTGCTACGTTAACGTGACATTGTAGGCGCTGTTTGTGTGCCATTGTACATTTCTTCGACTCTTCAGATATTGTTGGCATACGAAGATCACGATGTAGATCGATATTTCTTACGTAAAATGGCGCATTTACAATGTTTCGGAGTACCTTGTTTTGCAGGCGTTGAATAGTAGCCATATGCTTTTTGCTGGCGCACCCCCAGAACTGTAAGCCGTAAGTCCAGATTGGCTTTAGGGTATGTTTATATAAGAGGAGCTTATTGTGCAAAGATAGTTTTGAACGTCTGCCAATCAGGTTGTATAATTTGGTTAGCTTTAGATCAAGTTCATTGCGTTTTTTCTTGACATGAGCCTTCCAGCGCAATTTGGCGTCAAGTGTAATACCAAGGTATTTGGCTTCATCCGCGAATGGAATTGCAGTAGTGTCAATGTATATTGGTTTATAGGAAGTCTTTTTTAAACAAAATACTACATGCAGTGATTTGTTTTTATTTAACTTAATTCTCCATTTCTTGCCCCATGAATCAAAGTGGTTGACGGCCTCTTGTAGCTTGGCCGTTGCGGTTTCAATAGTGCTATCTATTACCAATATTGCAGTATCATCGGCAAAAGTAGCGGTTACGTGCTGATCTGCTGATGGAAGATCGTGTGTGTATAGGAGATATAATAGTGGCCCCAGAATACTTCCTTGTGGTACTCCAGCGGTTATCTTTTTAAAAGGCGAAAAAGAGTTTTCGTATCTGATGTTAAAATATCGGGCATAAAAGCAGTTCATAGTACATTGTAGGTAGCATGATTTTCAATTTTTGAAGCAAACCTGCATGCCATACCTTGTCGAAAACTTGTGACACATCGAGGAATGTGACACAATATACTTTTTCATCTTCCATCGCGTTTTCTATGGTGCTAACAACTCTATGCAGTTGGTCAATTGTTGAGTGATTTTTCCTAAAACCAAACTGATGGATTGGAATCAATTTTTTTTCCTCTTTTATTGGTAACAGTCGAGTCAGTAGCAGTTTTTCGAATAGCTTCGATAGGACCGGTAGTAGAGATATTGGCTTGTATGAGGTTACCTCGTTTGGCGGTTTGCCATGCTTGGGTATCATGATGATCTCAGCGAATTTCCAAGCAGGTGGCGCAAGATTTTCCAGGTGATTTTTTGAGTTTTTATTTTGTGTATTTCGTTTATAACTTCCTTTAGTATAACTAAAGTTATATTTATTTCATTGTTGTGTACATTTTTACTTGTCTGCATTTCATCATGGCCTTCATTGAGGCTGAAAGTCTTTTCTAGGTACTCAGCAATTTCGCCTTTTGCTGACTTGTTTTTGCACACTGCGTTTCATTTATTCTGATCAAAGCGATATGTTTTATTGTTTTGTTGAAAGATTTGGCCACCTTCCATTAAGAGTACTCAATTTTCTTATCGGCTGTGAGACCGAGTAGATGCTGGTTGAACTTGTTGTTTTTGTATGATTTTATTTCTAAATGTAGCTGTTTATTTGCTAAGTTAAATTTTGATTTGATTTCTGGAGATCTGGTTTGTTGCCAACGTTTGCGTAGTTTTCGCTTTCGTGCAATTAACTCCATGATAAAGCGTGGATATTTTTTCCCCTGGGAAACAAGTTTTGGCGTGGATGTACTATTCTAGGTTGCCTGTTGAAGTTGTTGAGTAAACTCAAATACTGCATCATCGAGCTGCTCGTTGGTAGTGATGTTATTGTATGTAATTAGTAGTTGTATTTGCGTCTGAAAGTACTTCCAGTCGGTGAGAAAATTCACCAAGTTTGGTGAGCTTCGGATTTGTTCTGCTTCTTGCGATATTATTACCTACACTAGTGAATGGTCGGAGCTCAGGTCAAAACCTTCGGTGATAGCTAACACAGCAGTAGGGACATTTTTATAGACAAAGAAGTCAATCAAGTCCGGAATTTTGTTGGTATCCGACGGCTAGTATATTGGCTTACCACTTGAAATTGAATTACAACTATTGCGCTGCATAGCTTTAAATAATTCTCGTCCTTTTGCTGTGATAAGTCTTGAACCCCATGAGGTATGTTTTGCGTTAAAGTCGTCTCCAATTATGAAGCGACCTTGGAAACGATTTAGAAGGGTCAAATAATCTTCGCATTTTAGCTGGTGTCTTGGTGGGCTGTAAAAAGCAGTTGAAGTCAGAGGTTGTTTAAATGTTTCGACGGAAATGGATGTAACTTGAAATTCCTGCGTGCTGATTTGTTTATTTAAGTGATGCTTGATGGTATTTTTTTATTATTACAGCGCTGCCACCCCTTGCACAATTATCCGGGTGAGTGGTATGGTATATGGAGTAGTATTTAAAGTTGATATAAGATTGTTTCGTAAAATGAGTCTCAGCGATTAAGGCAATATCAATTTTATCATAATATTTCTAGTTCATTTTTGTGTTTGGTTAGGCCATTTGCGTTCCATAAAATAAGTTTTAAGTGATTAGTCATGGTCTAAAAGCTGCATATTATACTCTAGAGCACCCAACCGCATATCGAATGCTTTGAACACCTTCTCCTGTTGTTCAAGTTTTGACAAGATTTTCGAGAGCGCGTCTATGTTTTGTGTGTCATCATTTCGAATAGGTGCTTTTGCTATTTGTGCATAGGTGGCTACTTTGGGCTTTGTAGGTGGCTCCACTGTAGCAGGCTTATTTTTTTTTATTTGCAGTTGGTTGATAATCACTGAGAGTTTAAGATTTATCATTAATTTTAGATCTTATTTTTGTAATTCTTGCGCGACGAGGCAGCCATGATAGTTTGCAGGGTGCGGTTTTCCGCAATTGCAGCATTAGGGTTTATCTGACACCGGCTTTTGACACTCACAAGTTAAGTATTTGCCTGCGCATTTTACGCACCTAGGAAGTTTACCATAGACATTTTTTGTGTGTCCAAAAGATTGACACTTTTTGTATTGAGGTATTAAGTTTAACGATTTTACCGGTTCTACTTTTACAATTTTGTTCAAAATGTTTTTAATTTCACAGATTTTTTTCACATCCTGAGATGTCTCGAAACCCAAAAGAAACATATCAAGTGGTTCCTTTGTCTTTCATTTGAGTTTGTTGGTCGCGCTTTTTTTTTAGACCCTGATTATTCAGATCACTCACAATTGATTCTGCGTCGCATGAATGATGAAGGTTTTTTACGATTACTTTAATTGGTCTGTTTTGTTTATCTTCATAGCTGAACCAGGGAATTTTTTCATTGTTTAGCAATTTTGTTACAGATCGATAGTCAATGGAATCAAAAGTAATAACTCTAAATGATCCATTATTTATTATTCTCACGAATAATAGTTTTATAATAGTTTTTTATGGTTTCAATAAGTTGAGCATGCAATTTTTTAAAATCATTTATGCCGTTGGTAATAATTGGAGGAGATCGTACAATTTTATTATGGACAGCTTTACCTTTTGAGCAAGTATTTGTTTCAGCTATAGGTCTACTTTGACTAGCTACTTCAGGGGAGGATTCGGTCTTACGTTTTTTAGTTGGTCTTTTCTTTTCGAGGATTCAGTCCGTCTCCCTAGCAAGTTCCTCTTCATCCGTTTCATATTTTGTAATGTTCTGAATTGTTTCCATGATTTCTGGTAATTTTTTAAAAGTTTTTAATACTTCATTTTCACTTCTCAGTGCAGTTAACTCATTGGATAATAATGAATATAAATTTTCAAGTTTTTTGATTTTACTCTGGAGTTCTATATTTTCCCTTTTAAGTTTACCCCACCCGGAGGTGGAGTATTAGCATCAGTCATACTTATTTTAAATTAATACTATTTTTCACTTATGTTTATATTAATAATATAAGTTTAAATTTTTACCTTAGGATTTATAAATGCTTTTAGCGTCCTTTCGCGTATTTATTTATTAGCATTTATTAAATATTTAACTATATTATTACACAACCGTGGCAACACCACATTTACAATTTATTACTTTCGTTAAGAAAGCACATGCTGCCTCTATCAGCTGTTTTTAACAAAACACAAATTTTTGTTTTTGTTTATTTGGCGAAATTAAAATTTTATTTGCTAAAATAAAAAGTGCTTAAATTCACACAAAATAAACCTAATCGTTCAAAATCAGGCACCGCTTTTCAAAAGTTCACCTTATTAATTGTAAATCGTCTAGGCGTTCACAACTCCGAAATTAAAAATTCAAAATTTCTAACTAAAAACAATAAAAATTAAGGAGTGATAACCGTTCGCGTGCGTTTTTTTTTCGCTCGTTGAGAAATCCTTGATAACGTGGCATTACTTGAGGAACTGCTGGTATTTTTTTAGTTGTTTTATTACAGCATTAATGTGACATTCAAATTCTTTAAGTTTGACGATTGTTGTTTTCTGATTCCTTTTAACAATGTATATTGTTGCATCAAGAATCGACGTTTGATTTTTTAGAAGTTCTAGTAAATGATTTTCATCATGTGGACTGTAGCATATTCTAAGTCTAGCACTCCAAATAGTGAATGTGCTACATTTCCAATTATATCCAGTGCGGCTCTTTTTTGACAAATAGTCGAGATCATTCTATTATCCAATGATAATTCATCCCTTACATGTTCATAATATTTTAGCAACGCTGTGCAGGTTGAATTTTAATTTAATTGTCCGCATAAGTGTTGTACGGCTATTGTTCCATTATTTAATGCTGCCAGCTCCTGGTGTATTGGGTTTAAGTCATAATAAACAATTAAATTCCCATATGATGCTATCGTTATTGTATACTTTGATTTGAATATGACTTCATGTCATGTCATGACAAAGTTGACTCCATGTGTTACTCTTAAAATGTTGTTAGGTGTTTCCAGTTTTAGTGAGTCTATGCTTGGTTCATGGCTTGTTTGCATATCATGACAGATTGGTTCATCCACCGACAATAGAGGTGCTTTTACAAATTCGTCTAAATGTTTTCACATATGCAACTCGAACGGCGCCATCATTTCCCTTGTATGTTTTTATAGTTCTTCCCAGTTACCAATGTAACACAGGCACACTGTCTTCCTTTATGATCACCATTGTTCCTGGCTGGGCATTTCTTTGTTGTAACTCAGTCAAGTATTCTTGAATCCATCGGTTCCAAAATTGATGTTTTAGGTGAGATACCAACTTCCATCTTGTGAGCAATTCTGCTTGAAGTTGATTTGACGTCACTACTACTGTCAGTGCAGCATAGTCCTTTACGTTATTTGACAGAGGTGTCAATGGACGAGAGTTGAGAATTACTTATATTTCAATTACAACTGTCTCATGTTCTATATGTTAACGATACCTTTGCCACACTTTTCATTAATGATTGCTTCTCTGATTTTACAGCAGCTTCCTAAAGTCCTCCGAAATTAGGTGCTCTTGGGGGTATGAAATTTAATTGAATTCCAACATTTGCACATGTCGTTCTGAATTTTCTTGTGATTCAGCTGCATGTAATAAAGATAATAACTCATTAAGCTTATTGTTAGCTCCTACAAAAGCAGTTGCATTATCACAATCGAATGATTTACAATGACCTCTTCTTCCCAAGAATCGTTTGAGGGATAAATGCGTCAGTACTGAAATCACCAACTACCTCAAGATGAACAGATTTTATTGTGAAACAACAAAATACCGCAAGCTACACTTTAGTAGGCTGCTTGCCGCGTATCATGTATTGTACCAATAGCAGACCACAAAAATCGATACCGGAATGAAGAAAAGGTTGCGCAGGTTCTATTCTTGAACTCGGCAATTTTCCCATAATTTGTTTATACAATGTCGGCCTGGGTCTCTGACACTGAATACAATGTTGAACTACCGAACTCGACATGGATCGTCCCTTGATTGGCCAAAACTTCTGTGGTACTTGTGCTAGCAATGTCTGCGGTCCATAATGCATTTTTTTCTTGTGAGTGTTCTGCATCAATAACTTAACTAATGGGTCATTGTAAAGCAATGTCATTCGATGTTTTGCATCATATAACTTAATAAAAATGTTTCCAATCTTCTTTCAATCCTAATTATCCTATTTATATCAACAAATGGTGCAAGTTCATTTAAAAAGCTACTTGGACTGACTGCATATGATTTCAGCAATTTTCGACTTTCGTCCTTGAAGTCTAAACATTGAAAATTATGTTCAAACTCTGACTTAGTTCTTCTGGAGTTAATAAGATACTGAATTTGCGTTGATGGTTTTTTGCTTTGCATTGTTAAATGAACCTTAGCACATAAGCTACTATTCGGTTCAAAACCTTAAATGAATTTCGATGATTAATTGTGTAGATAATATCTTCTTGACTGGTAGTCGTTGATGCTAACGATGTTGTTTGTTCTTTCAAATCAAATTTGTGTTCATAATTTATGCTGAACTGTTTATCATATGCTACTGGTGATCTTTGTTTATCACCATGTAAAAACAGTGGCCCATAAAACCAAATATGCGATTAAAGCATAGATATTAGATCTCATTCTAACGAGCGCATTTATATCTAATAACATTTTAAATTGGGGGTGTTGGATGAAGATTCCTTATCAAATCATCACTATATACGCTTTGATTAAGAAAGGAAGTTGAAAACACTTTCGAATTAAGAAATGTTAGGAAGACCAACTAGTCCTTAAATAGTTTCTATTTAGAACGAAATATAAGTTGTCTTAAGGGAAAAAAAACTAATTGTCAGAAACAAAACCTTGAAAAAAATTTTTACAGGGGCTGAGAAAATAGCTGTGAAATTGTCAAAAAAAAAAAAAGTTTCATGGTGGAAAAGAGAACTGAACATTTTACGCAAAAAAGACCTTAGCTTCTTAATTGAGCAAAATCCTGCGGGAACTGGTCATCATATAAAAGTGCCTTAATGGCTTACAATAAGAAATTTATAAGGAAATCAAAGAGAGAATCGCTCCCAGCATCTCCACTTTTAGCCCATTTAAATCACCTGGTACCAACAATATACCACCATATTTTCTTCAAAGAGGCGTTCATATGTTGAAGGCATAAGACGGTAAAGAAATAGCACTCTGCACATTAGTTGACATGACAGATGCTTTTAATGATGCTACGTTCAAATCAATTGAAGGAATAATAAGATAAAATTCATAGACTGGTCATAACATAGATTCAGAATATGCAGAGAGATTAACTCTCAAGTCAATCAAAGGATGCCCTCAAGGAAGTGTTCTAGCGGCACTCCTATGACTATTAGTTATTGACGAGCTCTAATAGACTCTTGATGACCTCGAAAATGAAGTTCAGGGCTTTGCAGATGATCTGGTTATCATAGTTACAGGCAAATTTGACTCTATCATAACCGATCAAATGCAAGTACCTCTAGACATCACTCAAGATTGGTGTCATTGAAAAGGACTCTTAAGACTCTCTTAATATTATCCGAAGAAATGAAATTTCTAGAAGTAATTCTAGATAAAACTCGGGTTTTGAAAAACCATTTATCATATATAACTAACAAGGCACTAAAGGTAAATTAAGCGTGTCAAACACTATATGGCGAAACATGGGGTTTACGACCAATAGTTTTTGGTTGGGTTGTACAAAACCGTAATTAGTACCAAAGATCGCATTTTCTTCCTTGGCATAATGGCCAAACGTAAATCAGACAAAGACTACGATGATCCTAAAGATTCATCGAACAGTCTGTCTAAGCGAAACGGCAGCAATGAGAACGTGCCCCACAGAAACCCAGCAATGTTTACTGGACTCACTCTATCACACCTCACAGTTAAACGGACTGCGACCAGTGTAATCTTAATAAAATGTTATCTATGATAAAATGAATAAAAGATTAGTTTTCTCTAGGGAATTCGAGGTGGTAATCAGTGGCCGATTAATTTGGAGAAAAATCGAAATTATCTTAAAACAGGACTCACACTTATGGTATACTGATAAGACCAAAATGGAAGATGGCAGTACAAGAGCAGGAATTATGAGACTGAAATTTCGCAAAGCATTCGCAACGGGAAACCCGCTTCCATTTTTCAGGCAGAGGTTTATGCGTTAGAGCTATGTGCGAGAGAACGCCTACTCAGGGGTACCCAAGGTACGAAAATATGCATTTTTTCGGACAGCCAAGCAGTTCTAAAATCTTTACAAAACTCTTCATTCCAATCAAAATTGATCTGGGAATGCTTTCAACTTCTCAATATCCTAGCATCGAGAAACTATGTTACTCTTATGTAAGTACCGGGACATGAAGGGCATGAGAGCAATGAAATAGCAGACTCCCTAGCAAAGAAGGGTTAGTGTACTTCTTTTATTGGTTCAGAACTCTTCTGCGGGGTAACAAATAGTTTCACAAATAACTTATTATGTGAACGGGAGAAACAAAATCTATTTCAACACTATAGAGCTAAAACAGTCATGCGGCAGTCAAGAAGATTAATTGATCCCGCATACACCAAAGTTGACACTATTTCAAACTTTAGCAGAAACGATATTAAAATCAACACTGAACTTCTTACAGGAGTTCTTCTTCTCACTGTAGACTCAATTACCACATGAAGAATATAGGTGCGGTAAAAAGTCATTCTGTCGACTCTGTCATGAGAAGGAAACATCAGAACATATTCTATGTAACTGCCCAGCGGTGACAAGATGTAAACTTGACTTCTTTTAAAGCGCGAACTCAGTTCCAAATCAAAGAGGTAGAATTAAACTCACATCAATTACAAGATTTATAAATAGACTAGTTTTAGTTGGGCCCTTAGGCACACAATAGATCTTTTGGATTGGTGTGCATTTATAGCATATTATTTAATAATAATAAAATATTTAAAATTAAATAATATTATTATAATAAATCAAAAAATAAATTTTCGATACCAAATTTTCTGGTCTAAAATTAACTTTCTTTTAATTAATGATTTAGTACACAATTTTTTTATAATTTGCTTTCATGTACTTCACCTACCATTTCGCGGCATCGGTTTCCCAAAAGTTGTTAATGCGAATACCTGCTTATGTCGTATAATAAGTAAACCATTATTAAGTATCATCCACCAAAAGAAGCAGTAAATGAACCCCATGTAGATAATGCCTTCCGGCGTTGCTGTTTGTTCACGATAAATAACGTATCTTTAATTTAATAGTTGTGAAATTCACTTGCGGTACAATTTTTCCGAATCACTACAGAATTTTTTTGAATTTAATAGGTTTTAAAAAATGTGCCATAAAGCCCTTGTTGCTATTTCTAGAAATTTTAATATGCAATGAATTTAAGCATGTTTTGTAATAAATTGTTCAGAAGTTTGTATTTACTGTAACTTTTTATTCTGTTTTAGTCGTCAGTTCATTTAAGCCGTTTTAATTACTTAGTGAATATTATTTATTTTTTTTGTGGAAAAATGAGTATGTTTAATTGAGATGGTGTCTTCTGTTAGTGAAATATTGCTAATTTGATTTACGTTGCGATATTATTATGTATTATTCAATACAATTTATCTGAAACTTTACCTGGGTCAATCAGAAATACAACAATATATGACTTTAAAATTATTAATTAAAACCAAAAAATTAATAAACGTATTGAGTTTAAAACATTTACTAATTAAAACAATAAAAGTTAACAAAAAATTTGATATATTTCAAAGTGTTGGATACTTTTGAAGTCATTTCTAGCATACGTTGTATATACTGCAGGGTCAGTCGGCTACAGTTCTTTTCTTAGCTAAATTTTATGACGGTAGACAAGCCAATCCGAATGCAAAATACGTAATATTTCATGTGATAAATTTGTATCTTCTTCGATAATTTTCCTAATACTAATAACAATTTATATCAACAATATATCAACAATATATGTACGTGAAATTATAGACGCAAATAATTTTTAATATCAATAAGTAATTTTTCCTTAAACTTAAAATTGAAGATTATGGATTCCTTGTTGTTAAAATTGTATATTTTATTTATTCCTAATTACTTGGTTAGCAATAACATCATTATATTTCTACATATTTTTGAAGGAAGCCTTACTTAACTAATGTTGTCGTTATCCAAGGTTGGTGTAGCGTTCCCAACATTCTATAAAATATAAATAATTAAAATATATTAACTGAAGTTTCATTAACTACATATCTTTTAAAAGATATGAAAATATTTACAAATTAACAGTGTAAATACTTCAGCTATATAAGCGAGATTGACTTGTTCAGTCAATCTGTTGCAAGTCTAGTGCAAACTTTTTTGTTCTGCAGCTTATTTCCGAAATATAGAATGGCATGTATAAATTTAAGTCAATATCATATTAATAAATATACAGCCATAGTCAAAAGTATTCACACAACGAAAGTTTTTGTATATATTGCATAAAAACATGTTTTTATTGTTGTTGTTGGACGTAAGTTGCAAAAATTTTTTTGTTGTCACTTAGTTTTATCTATGCAGAACCAAATAAAAAACGAATTGGAAAGATAACTGTTCATTTGACAAAAATATAAGTAACTGCGCTGACGCTTATTAGTTGTCAAAAGTATTTACACACATTTTTTTCGCGTCAAAAGTATTTACACAAAATGTTTTTTAGCATTTATTCTAGGATTTCCTTTAAGTAAGTGCAGTTGTTGGCTTTAGTCAAAAGTTACACAAATTTAGAGATTTCAAAATTTCAGACATTATTTAGGAAAACGGTAAAAACCAAGGAATTAGTGTAAAATAAGAACATAAGTGAAAATTTAAAAAATTTGAAAAGGACTGGGCGGATATTTCCCATGAATCAAAGGGAATGCAGAAGATTATTACGAGTAGTCGTAGAAAATCCTACAATAAGTCCTGTCAAAATAGCAGCATCATCGGAAAAGTTGATTGACAATATTATTAGTGATGCTACACTACATCACAGGTTGAAAAATATTAATATCAATACCTATGTGGTGCACAAAAGAGTCAATATTATTTTAAGGACCTTATCAAATACTCTCTCATTTGCTTTGAAGTATTTTAAGTAACCTATACAGTTTTGTTACAATATGTTATGAACAGATGAGTCTGGATTTCAATTCTAGGGTTTATTTGATAACCACTCCATGCATTTACAACTCCAAAAGCATAAAGCAGTACAGCCACTCAACAGATTTGAAGGTGGCATGGTTTTGTTTTGGTGATGTCTATCATGCTATGCACTTGGAGATTTGGTACCAAACAATGGCACCTTAAATCAGTCCAGTTATATTGGAATTTTAAAAACCATGTCATAACGTCAGAAAATAGACCTTTTTCAGTCAATAACTGGGTTCTACAACATGACAATGCAAAATGTCATGAATAATGTAGGCTTAATTCAATTTTAAAAGAGTTAAATCATCTGTTTTTTTATAGCCTGCACAGAGCCCTGGTCTTAATGTCATTGAATATGCAGTGATACCATAACTGAAATAGCGAATATTCGGTCCAAATTGATTCGCAACTTGATTGGATCAATTCCAGCTAGGTTGAGGGGAGTTATTAATACCAAAGGTGGTATAACCAAATATTAATTATATTAATTAATTAATAAAAAAATATTTTTAAAAAATTCATCAATTAAGAAGAAGAAAATGAAATTAACATTTTGTGTAAATACTTTTGACACGAAAAAAATGTGTGTAAATACTTTTGACAACTAATAAGCGTCAGCGCAGTTACTTATATTTTTGTAAAATGAACAGTTTTCTTTCCAATTCGTTTTTTATTTGGTTCTGCATAGATAAAACTAAGTGACAACAAAAAAATTTTTGCAACTTACGTCCAACAACAACAATAAAAACATGTTTTTATGCAATATGTACAAAAACTTTCGTTGTGTAAATACTTTTGACTATGGCTGTATATATGCTGTACATCTGTACTTTATTTGAATTATATATTAAACAGTTAGAGAAAATTATCCCTTTTCTAGGTAAATTCGTCAGCATAAAAGAGAATGGATGTGAGATCCATGTATTTTAAGCGATGTACTATTTAACTTTAGGTTATAGTAAATAAAGAGTTTTGAAGAACTCAGGAAGGATTGAATTAGAAGATAAGATATGAAGAAATTTTATGTGCATTTTTTTATTTACCTCGCTTAAGGGATGAAACACAACGAAACTAACGATACAATGTACCATTGTTTTCTTATTGATTTTAAAATTATTTTGATAATTCCACTTATAAAAATGACGTATTTTTAATTGCCAATATGAACAGCAAAAGAGTTTTGAATACATACATATATATTTTTATATATTCAGGGATATTACTATGAAGTTTGTGTATGAAAAAACTTAGGGTTTCGGAAAGGTCAAGCTTACATTTTCTTGCAACTTGCTTAAATTATAAACACAATATTACAATTTATTGGGTCCAAGTCTAGTAGTAGTAGTAGTTTTGTAGTTTTACTATTTAGAGTAATTTGTTTCAAAAATTATTAGTATTAACCAAAATTACTGCAGTTATATATATATTTAAAGTCGTTTTAAATATATGTTTTTCCGTCCAATAAAAAATAATTTATATAAGACGCAAAATAATTTAAAATAATTATGTGCTAATGTAAACTTTATGGATAAAAATTGGATTAGAAAATATTAGAACATAAATAAAAAAATTAAATTTTATGTGCAGAACAGAACCAGTCGCAGCGAAAGGTTGGACTTTTCAATAAATCCATACTCCGTCAGAGTAAACAAAATCGAACCATGCGCTTCTTTAAAGTAGTAAAAAGCACGGAAAAAGGGCAATCATATAACTAAACGTAAAGTAACCAAAGGAACACGAAAAAAGTATAAAGAGCTAAGTTAGATCAAAAAGCTTTCGTTATGCTTTAATGAAAAGCTTAGTTAAAAACATTGCGAACGGTTTCAGAAGCGACGGGAAGATAATTGAAACGAGTTGGCATATGCAGAATTAATGGTAACAATGGTAAATGAAGATATCACAATAAAAAATGCTTATAACTGTGTACATAATTTCACTTTATTTGTAAGTAAATAATTTATAGTTTCGTGTTGTATATTTAAAAACTTTGTCAGATATTTTGTTAGTGACAATAAATAAGTGTTTTTGCGACAAGAACTGCAAACGAAACACTTAAGAAATTTTGCATACATAAGTTTAATTTTTTTACTGTCTGGTATATGAAATTGCGTATATGAGATAGTATATTACTCTTAACTAACAGCTGTTCGTTTTAGTATATTTATTTCACTTTAAGTAAAAAGATTTTATATCGGTGGTTTTATTAAAGAATTAATTTTATTTATATCTTAATATTGCACTGTCATTTTCTTGTGGTATATTTTTAAAGTATTTTTTATCGGTTTAACCACTTTTCGGCAACAAAACAATATTATTGCCGTAATCAGACACTTCCAATTGAAATACACAATTAAATTCTTTTCCAAAAAGATTAGGAAATGTTCTTAAAAAGAAATAATAATGTATTTGGGTGATACGTTATGTTCGCATTCACGTCTGTATTAATTAAAAGTTTACAGTTAACTGAAACTTATAAAAAACTTACAGCATCGTCTTACTTCGTGTTTGTTGTAAGTGAGCAACATCCAGCATCCTTATATGCTCAAAAGAGCACAACACAAGCTTTGCACTCATGACTTTTGTTAACAAAACCAAATAACGCACAAAGGCAAGGCAAATTTAACTTCATTCAGTGTTCAAACTCAAAATTTTAGTGTATTAGCACTTGACATCAGCAAGACAGAATAGTTATAATATGTTAAATAATTAAAAAACCTTTTATTATTGTAATGGTTAAATTATCACATAAAGAATTGAACTTAAATTTAATAAATGTTGATAAATGGGTAAATTGTAAGTACTTGTAATTTGTTAATGTGTTTATTCTGTAAGCTTTTAGTCCCTTTCGTGTTATACGTCTTTTCATTTGAAAGCTTTTACCCAGCTAGAGATGCAAAAAGTATTTGGCGTTTATTGTTTGCTTGCCTTTGAGTGCAGTGCGACTTTAAAACGGTCAACTGCGTCTGACAAATCCATTTTTTATTTGACATATAACAGATTAGCTAAATAGTGATAAGTATTTCAAACCCTATAACCATCTATTGGTTGAGAAGGCCGACATATAAGCGAGCAACATGACATCTATATGGCACTAAATGTTCATCCCAAAAATGTTGCGACCATTTACATTAAGCTAGGTATGAAAAGTATCGTGATATTTGGGTTTCTCATGAAGCGAGTAAAGTAAACTAAATGAATGAAGTGAGTTTGCATCTTCAAATTGCCCTTAAGCAAAAACAAATTTAACCCATTTTTGAAGATAATGGCATATTTTACTTGAAAATCAATTCGAATTAAAATTTTTCGTATATATGGTTTCAAAGACGCGATTGTTGACAAAATAGGTGATGCGAATTGATTGAATGTGTTATCTATTTGACGCTTCTACAGTCTGACTTAATCATTAATACAAATTTCTGCTGGTAATAATTACAACTAAAGACAGAAAATATAAAAGTAATTAAGAGGAAAACTACTGTGTTTCGTTATGACAACTCTAACTTACACACATAGATATGTATATGTTTCATGATCCGGCAAAAACCGAGAGATGTTGGTTGTGAACTGTTAATGCATTCATTATATAGTCTGACATAGCATAATTTGATTTTGGCTTAAGCTGAAAGAACGGATAATAAGACATTTTGAAATAAATAAATAGCGTCCTTTCAAACGTTGTTTTAATGTGTTAAAATTACTATAAAGCAAAATGTACTCAATTATACATTCGTTTAAAGTTTAATCAAAAAGTTTTGACTTTCATATTTGTGAGATGTAGTAGAATGTCGCAACGTAAAAGTCTATTATGGTAAACTGATTGATTTAATGAAACAATCAATCAGTCAGTTCCATTAAGAAATATTGTTATTGTTACTCTATTGATTCCACTGATAGTTCCATAAATTTATAATCTCCATTTAATTTGTTAAAAATTGTGAATATTTTCTTAAGTCATTAACGGATTCACGAAAAGATTCTCTTTGAACTATCGCGCCAAATAAAATTTTAATAAAAAAATGTAAAAACAATTTAATTTCATCTGTAGTTCGATTTTTTAATCTCTTGAAGCTTTGCTTGAATGTTTTATGATATTTCTATGCGCAATTTATTGAAAAATATACTGGAGCCGAGTACAATGTTTTATATATGCAAGTGTTGATTAATTCGTGTTTGCACTTCAGTGCTGATAAGCCTAAAGTCGGGAAAAATCGCCTTTTTGTTTTGTGTAATCGACTGATAAGAGTTCTTAGTTAAACAGTTAAAAGTAAGATAAGCATTTGGCACAAAATTTTAAGAAAAATAAACAGAGACGTGGAAAACACTTAGATGTAGTATATCAAAATTAACAATCACGGATAAAATCCAATGCTAAAGTACAATTATTGTCTGGTCTTCAGTTTGGACTTCATACCTTATAGCGTCGGTTTGTTACTAATTCTAGTTGCCTTAACTTTAATTTATTTTTTTTTTTTCAAATATTGTCAAACACATTACTCATACGAAGTATTTTGCTTTTCTTCAAAACGCATAAAAATTAATCAAAAATTACGACGCCATAAGAATAAGAAAATCGCAGTTTAAGTCTCAACAATGTTCTTCAATTATAATAAGGTTAAGCGCAGAAAATCGAATTACGTTCTGTCGTGAATTACACAAAATGCGCATTTAATTTGAAATAATTTGATAAATCTTAGATTAAAGAAATGATTTATTTTTACTTAAATATAATTTTCTAAAATTTTTTGTTAATATCTATCTTTGAGCAACAAAAATGAGATGGAATATTTATTTGTGAAGAAAATGTCCAATTTTAAAAAAACCAAATTTTTAATCCAGACAAAATGTTAGTGGAGGCGTAAAAGCAAGCTATTTCTAAGACCAAGAGTTACAAGTACATTCCGTAACGCAAAAAAATAGCAGGAAATAATAAACAATATTAAATTTTAAACGAAATTATATACTTATATACATATGTACATGTTATCAAATTAGTGCAACAATTAGTTTTAATAAAAGTCTCTTTCTATTATGAAAAAATAATATCTGACTGTGTATTTTTATGTTATGACGTCATCACGCTCTCACTGCAGTGCAGTATTTGTTTTATTATCAAAATAAGAAATAATGGTTTACGTCTCAATTTTACTGATGCTGTAAGGAAAGACCGTTGTCGTTTCATAAAAGGAAATCCAAAACGCAAAGATAGTATTAATGATTCTAAACGTAACGAAAATTTAAGTCAGAAAATAATTCAAAACAATAGAAAATAAAAACTTGTAGAAGATTTATCAGTGAAAAAAATCCAACACAAACGTAAAGAACAACGAAATTTTTATCAAAAAAACAAAATTAAATGCCAAAGTTGAGATCGCATGACGAAGAACGAACGTTATACTCGTACATACTCCTTCTTATTGAACAATATGTATGTATGTATAATATGTTTTTGAAAAACTTCAAAACTAGAACAAAACTTGATGTCTTTTATAAATAATGTTATAAGCACACACAAATAGTTGAATATCAGAAAGTACATATGAATATAATGGGGGTTGGCGAGCGATGCTTCCGGGGAACAGAGCCCTCTAGTTTAATAAAAATTAATATTTACATTAGAAAATACTAACAAGTCTTTCTCAATGAAATATTAGGGTCGTTCACGAGTTCGAGTAACGCGATCGGTAACCGAGTAACGTTTAAAAGTGCAACGGAGCAACCACAAAACACATGTGGAGTAATGCGTTGCAATGTTACTACACTAGTCGGCATATATATTTTGACAAAATAAAAATCGTGAAACGCATAATCGTTTAGAATACTCAAGTATTGAGATTGGTTCAGTATGCTGGCGATAGAACCCAAGTCACCCAGCCCATTATATGCAACACGTCCCCAAAACATGACCGAGCCTCTACCATGGTTCACTTTTTGAAAAACGGGACGTTTGATTTGGTTTCGCACCTTTGAAAGTCTTACAAAAAATTAAAAAGAGCTATGGGGGAATATGCAGGGTGATGTTTTAAGAAAAGTCAAAATAACGGTTTTTTGCAAATAACTCGAAATCGGTACACAGGAAAAAAAATCGTTATGATTTTCGAGCTCTACGGAAAATTTCCCTATAGGAAATATAAGTCCCGTCTTTGGAAAACAAATCGCTGAAGTATTCGATTGCTTCCCGCTGGGTTATTATTATAAAATATTTTTAAAAACTAATAGTATTGACAAACGAGCGCACTAAATTATCATTAAGCAGCCTTAAATTATCATTTTAAAAATACCCTGACAGATGGTATAAATTATCATTAAGAAATTACTGTATCATATGTTTTTTGTTATTGAAAGAGCAAGAGAATTTTAAATTCAAAATGGATAAACAAAAAAAAATAAAGAAACTTGCTTTAATTAAACATAAAATATATAAAAAAAAATATGAAATATATAAAAAAATATAAAATATATAAAAAAAATATAAAATACAATGTTTCCAAATATGTTTTGTTTTGACAACTAAATAACAGCTTGAAATTTGTTCCAATTTTTAATTCGTTTTACTTGCATATGGGTCATTCTTTTACAAACCGGACGGATTTTGGTAAAAAATGACCAAATTTTTTTTATGAGCTCCTTTCATAAAATAAGAAGACCCATATCTCGGGAAAAAATTTTGCGATTTTTTTCCTAGGAGATATGGACCCATGGGGTTTTGAGAATTGGCATAGTAGACACATTTTCAAATGGCTATATCTCAAGTTCTATAAAAGGTAGAAACTTAAAATTTACAGCGTTTTAAAGATAATTGATTGAGTTTTTATAAAATTGTTTAAACAATTAAAATTGTTTATATTTAAGTACTAATATTAACTATTAAATTTCAAAAAAAAAATTTTCTTAAAATATATCCCCTGGGATAATTAAAAAAAATTAATTAATGAGGTGTCCTTCACATTACTCATACGCACCATAGTACCATAAAATCAATTTTCGAAGGAAAACGATACAAAAACTTTTACTTTTTATTTCTAAAATAAATGTATACATAAAACATAATATTTTAAATTAGTTCCGCATCATTTCTGTTTTTAAATTATGAATTTTAACATAATTAAACCGTTTAATAAACTTTTTTCTTATATAGGTGAATAGGTTTCTGGATTCCAGCCGAACCATCCGACCCTCAGCGGATTCTGGAGCAAATTCGGGTGGGAAACTCTGATGTTAATACGTCCACGTGGAAGGTCACTAAGCTGGAAGAAGCTAACGGCAAGTTTAGGTCGGTCAGTTTTGTGATCGACAAAGCCTCTCTGGCCATTTTGGCGCGATCTGGTGGCGTATTAAATTATGGTTTTTTCCCCATAACTATGAGGGTATATAAAAAAGATGAGGAGCAATCCTCGTCTGATGTACGGGACTTTATCGAAAGTGGGCAATATTAAGCCTGCTTCCATGACCGAAGTGAGTCCGGCTATTCCATCTGAAGACTCACCTGTGTGCATGGACATTTCGGTGTCTGCTCCTTCGCCAGCTCACTCAATTACATCAGAGGAGAGCATAGGCATGCGCTATCTCTTCGATGAAGACGAAATCCTAATGAGTAATGACTCTGAGGAGGATAGTGCTTTTGACGTCACTGTGGTGGAGAGAAATGGATCCACACATACTGAAGATGCGGGTAGAACAAGTTAACCTGCATCATAGCAAGGCTGCATCCGCCAGTCTACTGCAGCGCCTCAGCAACAACGAGGCTGATATGGTCCTGATACAAGAACCATGGATTTATAAGGATCTTGTATGCGGAATCAGGGCTAAAAACTACAACCTATTTTATGCGGTAAATAAGGGTAAGCCTAGGTCCGGCATAGTGGTTAACAAAAAATTTAATGCCCTCTTACTTTCGCAATATAGTGATGGTGACCAAACCGCAGTAAGTATCGAGGGCTCCTGGGGCCAAATATGGGCAGTATCTGCATATCTGGCACATGACCATGCCACACTACCATCGAATATCCTGATACAGCTAACAAGCAGCGCCAGGAGACTCGGAGTAGAGCTTCTAATAGGTTGCGATGCCAACGCTCATCATGAGGTTTGGAGCAGCTCTAACAATAATGAAAGAGGTGAGTTACTTTTTGATTTTGTATTTAGTAACAATCTGTTCATCTGCAATGATGGCAATATGCCAACTTTTATTACAAAAAACAGGCAGGAAGTGTTAGATGTCACTCTTGCTACTGCTAGGCTTCACGAATCGGTCAAGAACTGGAAAGTGTCCACTCAACACTCGTTCTCAGACCATATGATTCTAGAATTCACCTTAACCTTGGATGAATCGAACATCTACAATCAAAAAACGTTTAGAAATG
Source organism: Teleopsis dalmanni (assembly GCF_002237135.1). Classification (NCBI taxonomy): domain Eukaryota; kingdom Metazoa; phylum Arthropoda; class Insecta; order Diptera; family Diopsidae; genus Teleopsis; species Teleopsis dalmanni. Next base: position 110,457,527 of record NC_051847.1, on the reverse strand, counting down.
TTAAAAACACAAACTGGACGAATTATAATGCAGCGCTAAGTGAGCTGCTTTTAACCACTTCCTCCGATTCCCCTGGGAACACTTTTGATCTAGACAATCAAGTCCAAGATCTCACCTCAGTGCTCAATGAAGCTTTCAATTATGCCTGTCCCCTCACACAAACTAGTAGGAAATGTAACCCACCTTGGTGGAATAAGCATTTAGGTCTTTTACGAAAGGAGTGTAGGAGACTCTTCAATAGAGCAAAATTATATAATAATGAGAGTGATTGGCTGAATTACAAAACCTCTCTGCAAGAATATAAGAAAAATCTACGTAGGTCCAAGAGAGATAGTTGGCAATCGTACTGTCAAGAAATAAATAGCAATTCTGAATCCTCTAGACTGCGTAAAATCTTATCCAAAAATCCATCTGTCCCAGAGTTACTCAAAAAATCTGACGGGACATGGTGCAATAATAGTAGCGAATCATTACAATTACTACTAGATACTCACTTTCCGGGATCTTCTACTTCGGTAACTACATCCACAGAGTGCCTTAATCTCTCACCGGTTAACTCTATTAAAGTAAACCTGCAGATCGTAAAATGGGCTACTTTTAGTTTTAGACCCTACAAATCACCAGGAACGGATGGTATTCATCCAATTGAGCTCCAGAATTCATGGGAGTTAATACACAACCGGCTTTTGGCAATTTTTAGACATTGTTTCTTATTTAACTATGTCCCGATTAAATGGAGGGAGGTTAGAGTAGTTTTTATACCCAAAGCAGGAAAAACCTCGCACCACAACCCCAATGAACTCCGTCCAATAAGCCTCTCCTCTTTCATGTTGAAGGCTCTTGAAAGAATCATAGACGTAGAAGTAAGGCGTGCTGTAAGCCCCAACCAGTGGTCCCCCTCACAGCATGCCTACACTAAGGGAAAATCTAAGGAGACAGCTCTCCACTCCCTCACTTATAGAATAGAAAAATCCATAAAACTCAAAGAATTTTGTATGGTTGCTTTTGTAGATATTGAAGGGGCCTTCAACAATATACTCCCGAGTGCAATAGTAAGCGCGATCTCGCGTCTGGGTGTTGATGATGCGCTCATTGGCTTTATAAATCAGCTGCTAACTGGCAGACTCATTGAAGCAACGATGGGCTCTTCAACGGCACGCAGAAGGGTGAATAGAGGTACCCCCCAAGGAGGAGTACTCTCCCCTCTCCTTTGGAACATAGTGGTGAATGAACTGCTAATAAAACTGAAGGCAGAGGGCTGCGAAACTATTGCATATGCGGATGATATTGCGATAACAGTCACCGGAAAATATACTACCACTCTTAGGGATATTCTACAAAATGGTCTTAATATCCTAAACAATTGGACACAAAAATGTGGCCTTGTGGTGAATCCCAATAAAACTGAAATCGTAGTTTTCACAAGAAAACATACGGTCCCGAATCTTTCTCCACCCTCTCTACGAGGTTCTGTGATACATGTGAAGGAGGAAGCCAAATTTTTAGGTATAGTTTTCGACAGGAAACTCACTTGGAAGAAAAACACTCTAGAGCGCGCAAGAAAAGCCAATGTTGCGCTTCTTCTATGTCAGAAAGCTATTGGTAAGAAGTGGGGTCTTCAACCTCGCATCATCCAATGGCTATATATAGCTGTTATTAGGCCCATATTGATGTATGGTATTACGGTGTGGTGGACAGCTCTTGATAAATCTTCGTACTGCTCAGTACTTAACAGGATTCAGCGTAGAGCTGAACTCTGTATTAGCGGGGCGCTATGCACCACACCATCCATTGCACTAGATTTGATGCTTCAGTTACTGCCAATGGATATTATTAGTAAACAAATGGCAGCTTCATCTGCTTTAAGACTAAAAGCTACCTCACAATGGAGAGACAGTGATTATGGTCATGCCTCCATTCTAAATCTTTTCAATTTTACTCCTAAAACGTTGATTACATCACACCCACTCTCAACTTTGACAGGAAATTTGATGTCGTGTTTCCATCTAGAGAGGTATGGACGTCAGGTGGTCCCTTCTTAGATGAGGGCGTAACCATCTTCACTGACGGATCCAAAACAAGTAGTGGTGTAGGTAGTGGAGTTTTCTCAGAGGAATTGAACAAATCTTCCTTCTTTAGGCTTCCAGATCATTGTAGTGTCTTTCAGGCGGAAGTGGTCGCCATCAGGGAAGCTATAGCTTGTTTGAATGTAGATGATATATTTGGCAGGAATATATACATACTATCAGACAGTCAAGCTGCATTAAAGTCCTTGAGTTGGGTCCAATTTACATCTAGGACGGTTCTTGACTGCTACACATCTCTAAACGAAATGTCGACGCAGCTCAATATTTCTCTAATCTGGGTTCCCGGCCATAGGGATATTTTCGGAAATTGCAAAGCAGACGAGTTAGCCAGAAAGGGTGCTTCAGAACCATACTCGGAGCACCTAGACTATCTGGGCATATCATCAATAACATCATGTAAATTGTTATTGAGTTCTTTCTGCACTAATACTTTTAACAAAAGACGGGAAGACTCAACGATATGTAGACATCTGTATGCAATCTGGCCACTTTCCGATAAAAGGAAATCGAAAACTCTAATTGAGATGTCCCGCAAGGACATTGGTCTTCTGGTAGGGTTGACTACAGGACACTGTAAACTAGGGAACCATGCTAGAAAACTACGTCTTCCTTTCAACCAAATCTGTCGTAGCCATGGGGAGGACGATGAGAGCGCATCTCATCTTTTGTGTTTTTGTCGAGCTCATGCACGTCGGCGATTTAGTACTCTAGGAGCCCCCTTCCTTGATGACCTGGACCAGTTACAGGTACGGGCTTTAAATAGCATTTTATGCATCGCAAAAGGTTCTAGGTGGTTTTAAACCCTGAGGTTTTTATTATTTATATACGGCATCACAATGGGCCAATAGGCCTAAGTGGATCCACTAGGGATCACCGGTATAACCTAACCTAACCTAACCTATATACATTGTGACCGAAAGGTTTTCGGAGGTTCTCATTTAAAATTCGCGCGCTGTATATTTTTCGATATTTTAAGTTTATGTAGTTTGGCAGCACTGTCCTTAATTACTATGCCAAAAATGAGCGCGATCTGTCGGACAGTTCGTTTACGGCAGCTGTTGAAACCAGTTCACCTCAGTAGTGCGTTGCGAAAAAAACAATGGAAAAAAATATTGAACAAAGAGTTTGCATCAAATTTTGTTTTTCGAACGAAATTTCGTGTGCAGAATCGTTGCGAATGCTACAAAAGGCTTATGGGGAATCAGTTTTATCGAAAACTCAAGTTTATGAGTGGTACAAAGCCTTTCAGGACTGTCGTACGACCGTCGAAGACATGCCGCGTTCTGGACGACCTTCGACCTCTACCACCGACGAAAACATTGAAAAGGCAAAGGAAATCGTGTTCAAAAATCCTCATGTGAGTGTTAGAGAGATAGCACGAGAGCTAGGCATCGGTCGTGAGATGGCTCGTTTGATTTTGGTGGACAATTTGTGTATGCGACGTGTCAACGCCCGGCTTGTTCCGATTCACCTCAATTTGTTCAACATTATCAACGATTTTAAGGCCAAACATTCAATAAATACCATCGAACAGCCACCGTATTCACCTGATCTTGCACCGTGTGACTTTTTCCTGTTTCCCAACCTCAAATTACCACTCAGAGGAACGCGTTTTGAATCCATAGAAGACGTAAAACAGAATTCGCAGAGGGAACTCAAAGCCATACCGGAAAGCGCCTATAAAAAATGTTTTGATGATTGGAAGAAACGTTGGCATTTGTGTATCGCTTCTAATGGAGCATATTTTGAAGGAGATAAAATAAATATTGATGAAGATTAAGAATTTTGCGTTTTATTTATTTATGACCGGAAACTTTTCGGTCACAATGTAGGTGAATTAAAAAGTTAATTATTTTCATACTAGCCGATCTACCTAGAAAACTGCAGCACATAATTACACCTACCTTTTTCGGTGAAGTGTATTTTGCTACAGTTGGAAAAATACTTTGCACAGGTAAGAAATGTTACAGGAAAGAAACTGTAAGCAGCTAAAAACAAAATATTTTTTTTTATGGTATTTACATTTTATTAATGCTCATTTCATTATTGATACATAATTTGTAATGACTGAAGAAGAAAATATGTTTGCCATTAATACTTTTCTGGAATTTGGAATAAGGCAGTGATATTTTAATGTGCCTTTAATTGACGTAGCTGCTTCAAAGCAGTGTTTAATCTTATTTTCTTCTACTTCATAGTCTTTTAAAGTTGAGAAATGGCACACAATATTTGGTAAACATTCCTTAACCCAGTTAAATAATTCCTTTGGTGTTTGGATGGGATTATTTATTCGTTGATGGCTATCTCTTGCAGCATTCCTCTTTAAGGTACCAGCTAAGCCGTCGCATGGTCCTTTGCCGTATGACGTTGGAAAAATGTGCCATTCTGCTTCCAAACCAAAGTCCGCTTTGTGATGAGTTTGTAACGACCTTTCCGGCCTCTACCGCTGCCGGGGTATACTCAGCGTATACCAGGGTTCAAGGGTTGTACAAGAACTCAACAACAAAGAGCTAAAAATTGGAAAGAAAACTATAGGTCTAAGGATTTTTCTTGTAAACAAAGCTGAGAGGGGTAGTAATGTAATTTAATTTTTTTTTTAATTTTTTTTTCTTTTTATTTATAACTACAAATTTCCAAGTACAAATTTTCAATTACGATCAATAAAATATCTAAAAGAAATTAATTAACAAAGCAATTTTTTTTCCCGCGTATCAATTTTTTTTTTTACATATTTTCCCTCGCAACTATTCACTTATTTTTGTGATAATGAAAACTACGAAGAAAAAAAAACAAATCACACTCACCGCAGTTGTAGTGATGACGTCACCGCTCCTCTGCTGTACCTGGGATATGTTTTAAACAAAAAAAAAAAACCCAACCAAATTTGAATCTCTATCATAAATATTTACAAATATACGGGGGTGGAAAAAAAAAAATTAATAGGCTATATTAAATATTAAATTACAAATAATTATAAAAATACATTACACGATTTAACATACTTCAATTAATTATATTTAAATTTCATGGATATTCTTAGCTATTATATAAAAGAAAATTAAATCGGAGTACTTTCGGAAAAAAACTAAGTAAATAAATAATTAATGTAATAGGTAACAGTATTCATTTAACATACTTCAATTAATTATATTTAACTATCATGGATATTCTTAGAAAAATTAAATAATACTTCAAAAAAACTAAAAAAAAAAGCATACTTCAATTAATTATATTTAACTGTCATGGATATTCTCAGAAAATTAAATAATACTTCAAACAAAAAAAACTAAGTAGGTAGCTAATTAATGCAATAAGTAATTTATTTAGTTATTATTGCTATTCTGGCAATTGATGCCTTATTGTTGTTAACGTTCGCGCCACTGCTATTGTTGCCGTCGCCGTTGCTGTCCCAGGTGTCAGTTTGATTTTATCACATTCAATGCATTCGATACTTGATTTATTGGTATTAAAAAAAAAACGTTCATTGGATATATATTATTGAAATATAAAAATTGTTGGATGTTACTCTTTTCTATTGTTTAATTTCGTATTTATAATTTAGTTATTAATATATTTGAATTTCTTTAAACACTTCATTTGGTTTCCTTTGTGGTTAATAATGTAACATATTCTGCGGTAAAGCAAAGGCAAAAGAGATGGACACACGTCTCTCAAAAAACTTGGGTTTTTTTATATAATTTTTTTTCTTTATTCAAAATACTTGATAGTTGTTATGGTATAAAACACTGTTCCAGAGTATAAATTTATATATTAACAACTTCACGCCGCTTCCGATAATAGTTTCATATATATATCTTTTTTTTTTTTATTTCTTGTGTATTTCTTTGCGGATCACTGAAGTTAAACTCTGTCATACGTTCTGCCCGTTCCGTTCAAGAAAACTCAACCAAGAAGACCGAAGATCCTCCGAATGCCCCTTTTATTTGCTTTTTTTCTAACTGCTTAAATCAGACTTTTTAATCCGCCGTTTCGCGGTCAATGCCCTTAATTAAGGTTTTCTACTTCGAGACTCACGAAAGCTTTCAATTATTTTGTTATTGATTCTCTTACCTTGCAATGTTTACGCTGCATTCTCAGCTTTTCCTATTACTCACTGCAACTTTTGGCGATCAAACGAAAATTATAACAAAACAAATTAAAATGACATTTCTCACATTGCAGGTTTTTTTTTGTTATAATTTTTATAAACGTGTTTTTTATTTATTTTTTTTTTAATTATTTTTAAAAAGAATTATTTAATATAACGTTGGACGGACACACAGAGAAGGTATGTTAAAATTACTATCTTATTGATATAGTAATCCATATTTTATATAATTATTCTTTCTTAATAATTTAAGCTTACATCCAGCATCTTATTCCACCCAGAACTCCACTGAAGTTATTACGGTGAACTAGTCGTGAGCATTCGAGGTAATGTCCATGAAATATTTATCCTTCAGTGGTTTTAATTATTTATTTATTCCAGTTCCTCATCACTGTAAGATCAATTTTATTTTTACTTCAAAAATTGATCATTACAAGTTAAATTAATAAATTTTTTTTTATTTTTATATTGTGAACCCGATCCATCGGAAAACTAAATAATTTTTTTAATATCCGTATTAATTTTTTTAATGAATTTGATAGCGTATTTCTGGAACATACGCTACATCACAACACAACAGCAGTTGTGATATAAACAGTCAGATATTCAAACAAAATTTTTTATTTGTAGTTTTTTATTTTCATCACGGTGGTATATTGCAAAAATATGAATTGTTGCCTGATTATTATTCCAGTTAATACCTTGAACAGAGTTTTGAACAACAAAAGCATAATTTTCGGAAAAATCACGCAAAACTATGCATTCAGTTTTTGTTAAGTTGTTTTTCTTATCATTTAAAAACTCTGTCTGTTTTTTAATGATAAAATAATGCAACAGCAATTTTTCTAAACCATCTGTTAAGGATTGCAAATATTGGTCTATTTGGGATGTCAACGTTTTTAATGTGCTTCTCTCTTCACGCACCCATTGTTTGTATGTAACGGTGTCAATCATGTTGTCATCAAATATCTCCAGAAGTTGTTTATTGATATTTTCAGTTCCAGGACATTTGGCGCAGGTTTCTAGAAAACATTCTGTGCGTGAAGTATTGCAAATCATGCGCTGTAGGCAATCTTTATAGTTATTATAGTTATTATGCATGCTGTCAGTGCTTTTATATTCGCTCCATCTATCATTAATCTTACGTTTTCGTGTATGGAGCATACCGCTTGTGTGCCGCTTGCTCCTGCAAGAACGCAATGTTGTGGTCGTAATGATGCAAATTTTGAAAAACTACATTCAAGATCTGGGTGGTTGAATTTAAAAAGAGTATGCAACTCCTTCAAATTGTTTAGAATGAGCCGTTTTTGCATTTGTGTTCTTTTTGCGTCAATTTGTAAAGATACGCAGATTTTTTTTCCCAGGCATTACATGACTGTTTTCTTCACCTTCGTAAAAATTTAAAATTCTATTGGTTATATATTTTCCTAGCGGTAGCTTTTTGGATTTGGGTCTTCTAAGATTCATTCCTCTGAAGTAAGTTTTTTAGCAACAGTAGTCATACATTTGTAGCGTTTGAGAAGTAAGTCGTGACCCTTTCGGATAGACAAATTATGTATCACACACACTATTTTTATTTTCATAGTTCTATCTGCTGTGCCATTAAACTTTTCCTGCAGATTTTTTAAAATTGATGCGAGTCATCTTCTTCATCGCTATTCTTAGAGTTATCCGCAGGAATATTAAAAATTTTAAATTTGTGATTTATTTATTCAATAAAAATACTTCTGAGAATACTGTAAAGAAATAGTTATACAAAAGAAAGACGCGTCGTTTTGAGTGTCCAAAATAAGACTGATTTTTATTAATTTTTATTCTTAAGTCTAACATTGTTTCTTAATACTAATTTCCAATAGAATCTTATGTATTGATTTTATTGGTTATTACTTATCATACTTGCGTCTAATTGGTTAACCCAAATTAGACGTATATACTATTCTTACAAACATAACTTATCAATAAATGGTGTACTATTAACAAATGCAATTGTTCCACATATGGTTTCACTTGAAACCGTTTATTCTATTGACACAGTTTTGACTTATGCATATTGCACATATGGTGCAATGTGCGGCTCAGTTATTTGTAATCAAAGAAATGACAAAATAAAGGCTCATATTACTTGACAATAGTTTGTCATAAATTTTATCAAAATAGAACTGTGTCAATGTTTACTTTAAAATAAGTGGAACAATTGAATGTTTTGTGATATGTGTGGTCTCATACCCATATCACATTACACCCTTATTCTTTAAAGAAAAAAAAATTTTTGTTTTTTTTTTTTTTTAAAAAAAAATTTTTTTTTTTTTGTAAGTATATTTATTATATTATTATTTCTTTAATAGAACTTGAACTTGCAAACTAAAATGTAATAAGTTTTTATTTATAATTAAAAGTTATTAATGATAATTGAAGTAATTGCATATTACATTACATTTATTGTGCTTATTTTTATATGAAGTTTTCTTACACAATTTTTGTTTACTAACGATTAATATACTAAAGATTATAAATTGTATAAAGTTTTTAATGTTATATATATAGATAATAATAATTGTATTTGATGACATTTATTAATAATAATTATGTTTTGAATAGTTTTGTATTATTTTTATGTATTACTTTATTTTCTTTACCGTCATTTATCGTTAAATTAGTGCCATTAATATCTATTACTTCAAAGGGGCCTATGTATGGGCTAGTGTGTTTTCTTTTATTCTGAGATTTTACTAATACTTTATCTCCTATTTCTAACTTAATTGGATTATTATTATAACTATTTTGTTTTTGTCTTTTAACTTTGGCATCATGTGTGAACTTTCTAGCTTTTTCAATCGATACTTTGAGACGAGCTTTCAGTTCATTCGCATAATTTTCTAAATTGAATTTACCTATATCATCCTTGAGTTTTTCATCAGGAAATGAGGGTAGTTTGCCAAAAACGAGTTCATGTGGCGAATAGCCAGTGTCTATGTGGGGTGAGGTATTATATGCAAAAGCATAGTATGGTATCCATCTGTCCCATTCTTCTTCTTCAGTAAAATTTAAAAGATATTCATTGAGGACTCTATGATTCCTTTCTATTGTACCAATTGTTTCATGGTGGTAAGGAGTTGAGAATACTTGTTTTTTATCTAGTAATTCTGTGATTTTTGTAAATAATTCATTTACAAACTCAGTTCCTCTGTCTGATTTGAGTATTTTGAATAAACCGAATTTTAATATTAGTTGTTCAATTAATGTTTTAGCTACTGTATGTGCTTCTTTATTTACCATTGGATATGCAATGATGAATCTACTTAATTCACATTGCATTGTGAGAATATATCTAAATCCATTTGAAGGACGAAGAGGGCCTACGGTATCAATTTCTACTGTTTCAAAAACGTTTGTAGGTGTTGTTGTAATTTCTAATTGTTCTTTTGTATGTTTCGTTTGTTTGTTGATTTGACATTTGTGACATGTACTGATATATTTATGAACCATTTGTTTCATTTTGCTCCACGTATACCGTTGTTTTAATTTTGTGAAGGTTTTCCTTACACCTAAGTGTCCGCTGTAAGGAGTATTATGATATTCTTCAATGAGTCTGTATCTTTTTATTGTATCCGTGATTTGTTCTGGGCTTTTATAAATTAATATTTTGAGACGTTTTTCATTTTTATTTCTTCGTTGCAACATATTTATAATATTCTTAAATTCTTCTTTTGGCATGGCATCAAATATTGTATCTTCTTCTGCTAGCGCTAATTCATAGATTTTAAAATTTTCTATTTTGGATATGAGTTTCTCCATGATCGAAATCGGCTTCGTAGGTACCTCGCTCATTTCCACTTTTACTACATTTTTCACAATGTGTAATTTTTCTTTATTATTTTTATTTATATTAAACTGCAGTTTCATTGTATGTCTGATATCACTAATGGATGTACAGTCCCAGCAATAGAGTTGATCAGGCTCATTGGAACGTGTGTTTCCGATAGGATTATCATTCTTTTTCATCGCGCGTTTTGTGTTACTCCTCGTTGTAACATATACTCGAGTATCGTCTCTTGTTTCTAATTGTCTCATTAATTCTTCTTCATTAGCCAGACTTAATTTCTTTGATACATTTTCGTCGTTGTTGAGCGGTATAAGAGCTTTTAAAGTATTGGTATCTATCTTGATTCTAGATAGTGCATCTGCATTTGTGTTTATCTTCCCTTTTTTGTATATAATTTCAAAATCATATTCTGACAAGTCTATTCTTATTCTAGTCATTTTGGATGAGGGGTTCTTATGTAAGAATAGGGAAATTAGGGGTCTATGGTCTGTTATAACAAGAAAACGTTTGCCATAAACATATGGGCGAAAATAATTGATTGCCCAATGTATCGCTAGCAATTCCTTCTCTATAATTGGCTTATTTAAGTCGTGTTTTTGGAGAGCTTTGCTTGCATAACAAATTGGAAGGTCAGATCCAATCTCACCTTGTGAGAGTACAGCACCTAATGCATAATCAGATGCATCAGTGGTAATTATAAATGGTTTATTGAAATCGGGGTACTTGAGTACTGGTGGGTTTATTAGTTTTGATTTTAAGTTTTCAAATGCTTTATCACAATCTGAATTCCATTCAAACTTCTGGTTTTTCTTTAGTAAACGATTTAAAGGTTTTGCAATGTTTGCAAAATTGCTTATGAATCTACGGTAATAATTACAGAAAGCTACATATCTTCGTACTTCATCAGTAGTTGTGGGTTTTGGGTAGTTCATTATGACTTGATGTTTGGCCGGATCAGTTTTTATTCCGTGCTCTGTTATCAAATGACCTAAGTAAGTAACTTCATGCTTTAAAAAGTTACACTTGTCTGGATTTAATTTAAGATTGTATTCATTTAGTCTCTCAAAAACTTTCTCTAGATTTATATTATGGTGTTTCAAACTATTTCCAAAAATTATTATATCATCTACATATAAAAATGCTTCCGTTTCCAAACCTGTTAATGCTAAGGTTAACATTCGTTGGAAGCTGTTAGAGCTAATCTTTAATCCGAAAGGTAATCTTTTAAATTCGTAATGACCATCATTTGTTGAAAAGGCGGTTTTTTGTCTCGAAGAGGCGTCAATTGGTATTTGATGAAATGAGCTGGTCATATCTAAAGTGGAAAAATACCTAGCTCTTCCAAGCTTATCGAGAACATCCTCCAAACGTGTTAAGGGGAATTTGTCGTTGACTATCCTTTCATTGAGTTTTCTGTAATCAATGACGAGTCTCCAATTCTTGTTATCGTTTGTTGATTTCTTAGGAACAAGCAAGATTGGTGAATTGTAGGGGCTTTTTGACGGTTGTATTATATCGTCTTGTAGTAGTCTTTGAACTTGTGTTTTTATGTCGTCATTATGACAATGTGGTAATCGGTAATTTTTAATGTATATTGGATTATTGTCAGTTGTAGAGATGTGTTCTGTATAAAAATTGTTTGTAGATAATGGTTCTGATTCGAGTTGAAAAATGTGTTGGTATTTTGAAATTAGTGGAATTAGTGTTAGTGCATCTTCTTTCAGCTGTACCTTGTCAAGAATTTTAGCTAATCTTTGTTCAGTATAAATTTTTGATTTGTTATTTATACAGTAATAGTTATACAAAGGTTGTGACTTAATTTTTAAATCAGTTATGTTGATATCTGATTCGTTTGTATTTATCACATTTATGTGGCAAATTCCGTTTGCTGGTACTATGGTATTGGCCATGTACACTCCTTTGTTGATTTCGTTACTGAACAGAACAGTATCTGTATTAAAACGAATGTCTATAGGTAATATGTTTTGAGTTCTCGCTTTAACTGTAAATGTTTTAATATTTATTGGAATTGTTGTGGACTGTAAGTCCGAAGTTACTGTTAGAGAAAATGTGTAGTAATCTATATTACATTTAAAATGTGTTAAAAAATCTCTACCTATTATTCCATTCACCTCAATTGGGAAGTCTGTATCGACTACTGAGAATATGTGATTTAGAAATAATCCATCAAAATTTAGGCTTAGTTTTGAAATACCTAAAGATAACTTGTGACCATCTGTAATACCAGTTAATAAGCAAGTTGTGCTAGAATCAAAATTTAAATTGTAGTTATTTTTTATAATAGACACATCAGCACCAGTGTCAATTAAAAGCTTTAAACTTTTATCAATAGTATTGCAAAATACTATTACATAATTTGATATATTAGGGTTTATATTGAAAATTTTTAATGATGTACCAGAGGAGAATTCCCTAAGTTGTCCTCTGGTTCTGAGTAGTTTTCCTGGGCATTTAGTATCTGTACACGCCTGTTTCGGTTAGAGTTGAATTGACTTCTTGGATTCCGAGCTGTATTGTTGTATGCTGTTCTATTTCTATTCTCAACGTTTGAAGTATTGTTGGGGTACGCGTTGTTTCTGTTTCTATTGAAGTTTCTCCCATTATTGCTTCTATTTTGAGAATTGCTGTTAATTCTCTGGTTATATTGGAATCTATTTTGATTCATTCTATGTTTGTCGTATCTTCTTTGACTATGAAAACGTTGTTGGGTGAAAAAGACTTGTTGTTGCATTGGTATATGCATATTTTCTGCAAACAATCTAGCTTCTGTAAAGGTCTTTGGTTGAGCTGCCTGTACAGTTTGTGAATAAACAGTATTTAACCCCTTTTTAAATGCTAACAATGCTGTTTCATCATTTACTAAAAGTACGGCCTTTCCTTCCGGAGATGACTTCTTAAAATTATTCTTTAGTAATGTCGCATTGTTTAAATTCGCTAGAATGGTTGATATCTTTTCTGTATATTCGTGTATTTTCTGGTGAGGGCCTTGTTTTACTTCTGCTATCCTTTGGAGCAGTTGAGGTATGGTATCCTTTGATATGAAGTTCCTTTTTAGATTCTCTATTAGTTCAGGAAGTGAATCTGGAATTC